>NW_006921721.1:8765259-8771423 GCF_000298275.1 Orycteropus afer afer
CGAGGAGTGGCTGGTGGGTTTGAACCGCCAGCCTTCTGGTTAGCAGTCAAGTGCTTTTAGCCACTATGCTACCAGAGCTCATATATATATATATATATATATATATATATATACACACATATATAAAATCAGGAATGATGTGCATCAAAGTTTTATCCTTTCATTATACTTATTCAGTCTGAACGCTGAGAAAATAATCCAAAAAGCTGAACTATAGGAAGAACAAGGCATCATCATGTTTGGAGGACAAGAAAGAGTAAGCATATGCAAACTTAGGTCAGATGGAGGATGTGGAAACAAATCACTTGGGGCTTGTAGGACATTCAAGAACTTAGACATTGACTTTTCCAAAAGATAACACGTAGATTGGGAAAAAAAAATATTTGGCGATGTTGTATCTGACAAGGGACTCACCTATAAAATTTATAGAAAACAGCAACATAACAACATCAAAAAGACAAACAATCAACAATCCAATTATAAAATGGGCAGGAGACATGAACAGACACTTCATCAATGAAGATATTCAGGTGGCCAACAAACATGTGAAGAAATGCTCATGATCACTAGCCATTGAAAAAAAAAAAAAAAAAAAAACCTCACAACAACAATAAGATATCATCTTACCCCAGCAATAATATCTAAGCTCAACAAGACAGAAAATAACAAATGCTGACAAGGATGTCAAGAGATTGGGACTCTCATACACTGCTGGTGTGACTAAAATGATATAACCCCTGTGGAAAATGGTATTGTGTTTCCTTAAGAAGATGGAAATAGAAATATCATTTGATCCAGCAATCCTATTACTAGGTATACATCCTAATGAGATGAGAACTAAGACATGAATAGATATATGGACACCCACATTCATCACAGCACTATTTAAAGTAGCAAAAAGAAAGACACCACCTAAGTGCCCATCAATGGATGAATGGATAACCATTGTGTGTGTGGGGCGGGGGGAGATACACACATGCAATGGAATAGTATGCAAAACAAAGGAATAATGAAGAATTCACAGAATATCTCATAATGTGGATGATCTTGGAGAACATTTTGCTGAGTGAAATAAGTCAATCACAAGACAAATATTGTATGAGTCCACTACTGTAAAAAATTCAAGGAAAGGTTTATGCGTGGAAGGGAATGTTCTTTGTTGCCTACTAGAGTTAGGGAGGGAGGGAGGGAAATTTGTTAGAGAAGAAACAAGTATTGATTTGGGTGAATGAAAAGGCATTATATAAAAAATGAGTGACTAGCACAATAACACTAAAGGAAAGAAAGGAAGGTACAGAGAGGTGCACAAGAGGTACAGAAAACAAAGGTAAACACTCAGAATGAGATCAAAGTAGGAGTTCCCAGATAGAGTGAGAGAAAAATGTGGAATAAATCTCAAAATGGTAAAAAAAAAAAAAAAGATTATGCTTACTGTTCTGATAGAAACTGGTGAAACCCTGGTGTTCTGGTTACCTAGTGCCACTCTGATGGGAATATACCACAAATGAGATGGCCTTAACAAACAGGAGTTTATTCACAGTTTGGAGGCTTCAATTCCAAGTTCAAAGGGCCAGGCTCTAGGGACTTGCTGAAAGCCCCTCAACCTTGGGGTCCATCTCTGCCTCCTGCTCCCGGACCACTGGAGCTAGAGGTGTTTCTTCACTCAGACAGCTGCTGGCTGCTGAGTCTGACAAACCCAAGGTTGACAAGTAAAATGGCACAGTGCTGATGTTACCAAACTACACGGCAGGGCATTAATTTAAGTCCATTGTAAGTCCCAAAGTCAACAGAGCATGGCAGGCTGCTGAACAACGACACAGCTACATGCAGGGTCCAAGTGTGCCATATGCTAGAAACTATCCCCAAGGCTTCTCCTTATATACAAGAAGCAGACCACATCTGAAAGGCTACTCAGGTGCTTGTGGTAGATCCCACCGTGGAGTTGATTGCCAGTCTCATCATGGGAAATAACTACCACCAGCTGCCCAGACACTCAACCAGAACCAGCCAAGTAGACATACAAATTTAACTACCACACCTGGAAACTATGGCCCATAGTTATATTAGGTCTGGCTGGCCTGGGATTGAAATCATCCCTATGGCTTCCAGCCAAACAATAGATAGGCATGCAAGGTGAACAATTACACCAGGTAGGTACACTCCTTAGAACAAACAACAATGGGAGATCAGAAGGACAGCGTTTGTACAGGGAGGTAGCTCAGGGGGCAGGAATGCATAGGAAAGAAGGACACAGGGAAAGGATAACCACTTGGAGGAAGTGGGAAGAGAGTTGTTGTATTATACGGATTGCAATTTATGTCATGAAACAAAATGTGTATGAACTGTTGAATGGAAAACAAATTTACTCTGTAAACTTTCACCCAAATGGCAATACTAATTAAAAGGGAAAAAAAAAAAAATACATATATTGTTGTTATGCTCAAGCCCATTGTTGCAGCCACTGTAAATTTTGA
Source organism: Orycteropus afer afer (assembly GCF_000298275.1). Lineage (NCBI taxonomy): Eukaryota > Metazoa > Chordata > Mammalia > Tubulidentata > Orycteropodidae > Orycteropus > Orycteropus afer. Next base: position 8,767,734 of record NW_006921721.1, read on the forward strand.
GTGCCTTCCAACCTAGGGGCTCATCTTCCAGCATTATATTAGGCAATATTCTTTTGCGATCTATAGGGCTTTCATTGACTAATGTTCAGAAGTCGATCACCTACTACTAGTCTGTCCTAGTCTGTAAGCTCTACTGTCATGGTGACCCTACTGGTATTTGAAATACCAATGGCATAGCTTCCAATATCATAGTAATGTGAAGTATGATGTCATATCACAGTATGACAAACTAACAGCCACCACCAGAGATTTTTATACAGAGGATGACATAGGTGACTTCTTAGGTTTTAACCATATTCTTCTGGCTCCTGTGGGAACAGTGTAAAGAGGCAAAGCTGAATGGAGGTGACTTGTACAGATACAATTTATGATAGGATCCTGAACATATTTTGAAGGAAAACTCACAAGATTTTAGGGAAGATCATCTGTGGTGAGTGGGAGGAGAGCAGTCAAGACTGACTCCAAGATTTTATCTATGATAATGTCAAAAGATGTTTTGAAATAAAAGATTGGCTAGTGTCTCAGAATGGACATATTTCTGCACATTTTCATTGCATACAATATGTACTTGGAAGTTTCAGGTAGAGGATAGAAGGCAGTATTTACACTGAAGTGGCTTCCAGGTGCTTATGCTTAGTAATATACATGTTAGGTTCAAATTAAGCTTTTTGAGACCTCACAGGAAGTAAGAGATAAATGTTGTGTGGAAATAAGACACAGCCAAGCAAATGTAGGGGTCCCTGGGTAGTGCAAATGATTAATGCTCTCAGCTTCTAGCCTAAAAGTTGGAGGTCAGAATCCACCTAAGGCTCATCAGAAGACAGGTCTTGTAACCTATTTCTGAAAAATTAGCCGTTGGGAATCCAAGGAGCACACTTCTACTCTGATACACATGAGGGTGCCATGACTAGGAGTCAACTTGATGGCAACTGGTTTTGGGGTTAAGAAATCATAACCCTATAATGATTGAATGCCCATGAACCTTACATTACTGTGGTTTAATTTTGAAGAAGTACATTCAAGCCAGATTTAAATATTTATTTATAAAAACATTCATATTTAATATTAACAAGGTCCTATTGTGTTTTTGTAAGAAATGGCTAAGGATACGAATCAACTTGAGGTTCACTGGCTAGGCTGTTATTTTCCGTAACCCACCATGTACACAAATGCTCTTTTATTATTATCTGTGAAATATTAAAGAGGCTCTGAAAGGGGGAGAAAAGAGAGAAAGTGAGAAAAGCTACCATGCAATGAGTATTTCCTGTAAGCTAGGCATACTCAATGGTAATGTTAGTATACACTAACATATAACTCATTCAAAATGTATCTAAACCCCAAATCCAAAAAACAAAAGCAACAACAAAAATCTATTGCCATGGAGTCCATTCTGACTCACTGCAACACTATAGACAGAGAACTGCCCCCACAGGTTTTCCAAGCCTGTAATCTTCATGAACAACCACTTGTCTGTCAGTTTCTCATAGTATGTTGACTTGTTTTATGTTATGATTCTGAAAGCTATGCCATCAGTACTTCAAATACCAAGAGGTTCACTCATGGTGTACATGTGTCAGTGGAACTTCCAGATTAAGACAAACTAGGAAGAAGTACCCACTTCAAAAAAAAAAAAAAAAAAAAATTGACCAGTGAAAACATTATGAATACCAGGGGAACATTGTCTGATATAGTATCTGAAGACTCAGGGTGGAAAACACTCAAAACAGGATGGTAGAAAAGCTGCCTCCTCAAAGTAACCTGCCCACTGCAGTCTAGTTTCCAACTCATAGTTACAGAGTTACAGAGTTGAATTGCCCCATACAGTGTTTAAGGCTATAAATATTTACAGAAGCATAGTACCACATCTTTTTCCCACAGAGCAACTGGTGAGCTCAATCTGCCAAACTTTCAATTAGCAGCTGAGCGCTTAATGACTGTGCCACCAAGGATTTAGACCTCAAAGTAGAGTCCATCTTAATTACTTGGATAGGGTATAGCTTTCAGGACCTTTATCTGCCATTGTGCCTTAACTCAAAATGAGAAGAAATAACTGCAAGCATCCATTAATAATCAGAACACGGAATACATGAAGTATGGATCTAGGAAAATTGGAAATTGTCAAAAGTGAAAAGGAATGTTTGGAGATAGATACACTAGTCATTAAAATTCACTGCCATTAAGTCCAAGTCACAGTGACTCCACTGGGTTTCTAAGGCTGTAAATATTTAAGGAAGCAGACTGCCTCATTTTTCTTCCACAGAGCAAATGGTGGATTCAAACTACTGACTTGTGGTTAGCAGTCAAATGCCTTAACCACTACACCACCAGAGCTCCATTATCCTAGGCACTTATGAGCTTAAATGGAGTGGTATTGGCCACTTTGAATCAGACATTCTTATGGTCTACTATGCCAGGAAAGAAAATTTGAAGAGGAATGGTATTACATTCATTGTCAAAAAGGAAATTTCAAGATGCATCCTGAAATCCTATCACATGTCATTGACAGAATGATACCCATATGCTTACAAAGGAGACCAGTTATATGACTATTATTCAACTTTTCACACCAACCACTAATGCCAAATATGAAGACATTGAAGAATTTTACCAACTTGTGCAGTCTGAAGTTGATCACACATGCAGTCTAGACAACCTATATTATATCCCACTTGAATTTAGAGATTATCTCAAGGATAGATTTGAAGTATTGAACACTAATGACTGAAGACAAAACCAGCTGTGGATGAAATCAAGGATATCATACATGAAGAAAGCAAAAGATCATTAAAACGACAGGAAAGAAAAAAAAGACCATAACAGATGTCAGAAGAGCTTCTGAAACTTGCTCTTGAATGTAGAGTATCTAAAAAAGTGATTAAGTAAAAGAGCTGAACAGAAAATTTCAAAGGATGGTTCAAGAAGACAAAGTATTATAATGAAATGTGCAAAAACCTGGAGTTAGACATTGGGGTAAAATGTAGTCAATGTCATGAGACAAAGTGTATGTGAACTGTTATATGGAAAGTGAATTTGCTCTGTAAATTTTCACCCAAATCACAATAAAAAATACAATAAGAATAATAATAATAAAGACCTGGAGTTAGAAGACCAAAAGGGAAAACAAATTCAGCATTTCTCCAGCTGAAATAACTGAAGAAAAAAAAATAAAGCTTCAGGTTGAATGATGAGAGATTCTATGGACAAAATATTAAATGATGCAGGTAGCATCAAAAGAAGGTGGACAGAATAGAAAGAGTTACTGTACCAAAACAAAGTGGTCAATGTTCAATCATTTCAGGAGATAGTGTATGACCAACAAACAATGTTATTGAAGGAAGAAGCCCAAGTTATACTGAAGGCGTTGACAAAAAACAAGACTCCAGGAGTTAATAAAATACTAGTAGAGGTGTTTCAACAAATGAATGCAGTGCTGGTACTCATTCATCTAAATAAAAAAAATTTGACAGAAAAGTACCAGGCTAATAATAGACTGGAAGAGGCCCATATTTGTGCCCATTCCAAAAAAACAGAATGTGGAAGTTATCAATTCCAATAATATCACATGCAAGTAAAGTTTTGCTGAAGATAATTCAAAAATGATTGCAGCAGCAGGCGGGGCAAGATGGCAGACTAGGCAGAAGGATTGCACAGACCCTCTTCAACAAAGAAAAGGGAAACCAATTAACACAG
>NW_006921722.1:0-3736 GCF_000298275.1 Orycteropus afer afer
TTTTTCTTAAAATAAGAATTATGTTCTCTGGGTTGCCTATGAACAATTTAAAAACATTTTTATAGATGCTACAGCAAGTTGGAGAGCGCTGGGAAAGTGGTTAGTGCACTTGCCAGTTCAAACCCACCAGTTGCTCTAAGGAAGAAAGATGGAGAAATCTTCCATGAAGATCTACAGTCTTGGAAACCCTATGGAGCAGTTCTATCCTGTCCTATAGTGTCACTATGAGTTGGAGTGGACTCGATAGCCATGGGTTGGGTTTTGGTTTTAACAGAAAGTTGATATAAAATGCTGATTAAAATAGAGCAAAGAAAATTAGTCATGCATCACATATCTCCATAGCATATGATGAAGCATATTTTGTATTAATTTATTATGGATAGAGTAGTCACTTACAATTAATCATATATTATAAAGTGAATTTCCTTCATCTCCAGTGTGATACCATATTATTTTATGTAGCATTATTCATGAAAATGGCATAAATAGCCTCAGAGAGTTAAACAACAGCTATAGAACATAATGATAAATAACAGGAAAGAAAAAAACTAATGAGTAGAGGAGAGTGAGAGAAGATGCATCATCAAATGAGCATGGAGAGGGGATTGCCAACATTGTAATTTAATGTCTCGCAGAAATGGATTGGTTGTTTCCAGGAAGAACATCTACATCATGCTCCCGGAACATTTACCAGCCAGCACAGTCGGAATAATATTTCACTTCAGTAAGAGTCACCAGATTCAGTACACACTGCAGCTATTTGAAAGGCTGACTTGAGAGAATGCAAACTCTACTGAGGAGAAGGACCCTCAAGTTGTTTTTACGTGGGGGCAATTTGAGGTTTTGAAGTTCTCTAGCTCAAGATAACCAATAAGAAATCCCTTCCCATCATGTTAGCTAAAAGCTGGGGATGGACATTTCTAAAATCAAAAGACAAGTATGAATTTTCTTGAAAGGCATTGAGAATATGTTGAGCCAAGAGGTGAAACACTATGGACACAGAGACCACTAGGAAAGGGAACCCCTAATGCCATCTGTTTGTATCCCTATGTCTGTGTTGGGAAGATTTTCACTAGAAGGAGAACCACACAGAACAAATGAGGTGAGTGAGAAAAGAAACCTTTCCACCTAAAATGCATTTGATCATCAGGACAAGGTTTCTTTATTTTACCAGAATGAGTAACCAGAGCTTTCTCCTTCTCAAAATGGTAGACAAATATGAGCCTGGGAGTGAACTCAGAAAGGTTTACTCTAAACATTGAATCGAGATAGGTTTCTGCATAACCTTGGCAAAACTCTCTCGTTAATCTGTAATAAGATTCAGCACAGACATGATCACTTAGACATCCATGATAGTCCTAAACATTTAAAAGAATTTTCTAACAGATGATTTGTTATTTCTTTATAGTCAAGCTGGACATTGGCTGATAGTGGTGAATATATAGAAAATTGAAAGCAACCATTTCCCTAAAAAACTAGCAAAAGTAATGAAACAAATTGGAAGTAAAATTTGGGAGGGGGGTTGAATAGGAGAAGATGTTTGTCAGAGATGCTGCATTAGTCCAACCATCTCAAAAGAAGATCTACAAACGGAGGGTTAACATGTGATATCACCTGTATCAAATATAATGGCTTTGCAGTTAACTGAGGTAATAGGAGCTCTGTGTGAAAGTACCAGACAAACCAAGAGCTTTTCCAGAACATTTTTATGTTTCTTGACATTGTTGCTGGACATCTACTCATTTTCCAGAGGAAATAAAAGGTGATGTGGAATTCAGGCAAGAACCAGGAGCATGGTTTCTGGGAGAAATAAGAAGTTCTCAACTAAAGCTAGAAACTTGGATGATACCAGCATAGATCATTAGGCAGGTAGCAGCCTGCTGAGTCCACACAAAAGGCAAGTATTTAGTCAAATTGCAGGTAGCAGCCTGCTGAGTCCACACAAAAGGCAAGTATTTAGTCAAATTGGTTTGGAAAATTATATAAACAACAATGGTAGTTGAAACCATTGACTTGAGTTACCGTTCACCAATATGCCTGCCTAACTCTTTTCCTCAATAAAACATGCTGATAGGTCATATCATTCACATGGACACTTAAACAGTCCAAAAACTACTGTTCAAAGTGAGCTTTGAAAATTATCTGAGTGATTTGTTCATTGTGAATGTAAATAAAAATTATAAATTGAATGGTGACATAGTACTATTGTTATTAAATGCCCTCAAGTTGGCTATGACTCATAGTGACTTCATGTCTGACAGAACAAAGCTACTTGGTCCTGTGACATGCTCATAATAATAGATATGTTTGAATTCAATGTTGTAGCTACTGTGTCAACCCATCTCATTGAAGTCTCCTTCTTTCCACTGACCCTCTACCAAGCATAGGAGCTCTGGTGGCATAACGCCCAAGACATTTGACTGCTAACCAGAAGGCTGGTGGTTCAAACCCACCAGCCACTCCTCGGAAGGAAGGTTGGGCAATCTACTTCCATAGTGATATTGCCTTGGAAACCCAAGGAGGGGTCACTGTGAGTCAGGTTTGACTTGACACCAGTAAGTTTTTTCTTTCTTTCTTTTTTTTCCCTACCAAGCGTATCTTTCTTCAGTGATTGGTCCAGAGTAAGAAAGATGAAGTCTCACCATTCATGCTTCTAAGGAGCATTTTGGGTTTACTTCCTCCAGGACACATTTGTTTGTTCTTCTCATAGTCCATTGTACATGTATAAACTCCTTGTGATCTGCTTACAAAAAATAGCAAATGAAAACTCTATGTATGACCATGAAACACTGTGAGTGATGTTGTTGTTATTGTTGTTAGGTGCTATCAACTCGGTTCCAACTCCCAGTGACCCTACGCACAACAAAATTAAACATTGCTCAGTTCTGCACCATCCTCACGATGGTTTCTGGATTTGAGCCCATTGTTGCATCCACTGTGTCAGTCCATCTCATTAAGGACCTTCCTCTCTTTTGCTGACTCTACCAAGCATGATTTTCTTCTCCAGTGATTGGTCCTTGCTAATAACATGTCCAACATAGGGAAGACAAAGTGTCTCTGTCCTTGCTTCTAAGGAGCATTGTGGCTTTACCAATTAAGAGAAGTGTGTAAGAAACAAGTGTGGCTGCTTGAATGCAGCAGAGTAGCCAGAACATTGGAGAGGTATTCCAGGTAAACACTACAAATCTTTGCCATCAAACAGTAGTTTCAGGTTCACCTGTCAAGTAACTATTGACCTATTGCATCACAGCCTTTGCAGCAAAAAATCAATTGATTATGTTTTGTAACTACCAACTCAAGTCAAAGAGCAGGCACATAATTCTAGCAATTTTGCATTGTACACTTCTTTAAAGAACTCTGTTTTTTTGTTTGTTTGTTTGTTTTTTCATGCACCTACCTCCTTTTCTTGTCATGTGCTTAGAAGAAGATGACCCCACACAGATCCAGGGACTGATTGGATCAGCTTAAGGACAATCTTGTTAGCAACTGGTTTGTTACAATACATGTGAAAGGATTCCATATAATGATATCAGAGAAAAAAATCTGCTGGAGGATTTTGAAAAATCTTCATGCCCAAGAGAGGCTTACAGGAGGAATACAGGGCCTTCTACTTCCTCCACACACTAGTGCAATTGATGTGAGGCAGGAGTGGATGCAATCTTCTTTCTTCCATCTTGAAGATAAAGCCAACCCTGAGCATGGCATATGCAAAACACTTAAACTTGATGACCCTGTT
>NW_006921722.1:4736-12056 GCF_000298275.1 Orycteropus afer afer
GGCTCACTATGCTCGAATTTCATTCCACTTCCCAATAATTCACTACTGATGGAAAAAATAAAATAAAATTATTTCAACCAGAAATGGATTAAATAAAATATTTACAAATTGAAGCAAATTATCATGAGAAGAAAGCATAGAAAATTGTTTTAATTTTACTTGTTGTGTATCTTGCTCTCATGAAGATTAGAAACATAGAGGTAAACATGAATTTATGTAAACTACACAAACAGACATTTACCAAGCTGCTACTATGCAGCACAAGGCACTATACTTTGTATAATGCTACAGAGGGACAAAACAGACATATCCCTACTTATGTGCAGTTTAAAAGATGGTCCTTGTGTTGTAGTCTTGTCTCTTTATTTTTGTGGGACTGTCCTTTCTTTCATCCCAGATGTTGTTGTTGTCATTGTTAGCTACCATTGAATTGGCTCCAAGTCATAGCAACCCTGTATACAACAGAACACAACACTGCCTGGACCTGTGTCATCCTCACAATCCTTGCTATGCCTGAGCTCATCGTTGCAGCCACTATGTCAATCCATGTTATTGAAGGTTTTCCCCTTTTTTGCCAACCCCCCACTTTACCAAGCATGGTATCTTTCTCCAGGGAATGATCCCTTCTGACAACATGACCAAAGTAAGTGAGACAAAGTTTGGCCATTCTTGCTTCCAAGGAGCATTCCAAGAAATATTAGTTAGTTCTTTTAGCAGTCCATGGTACTTTCAGTATTCTTCACTAACAACACAACTCAAAAGCATCAACTCTTCTTTGGCCTTCTTTATTCATTGTCCACCTTGCACATGCATATGAGGTGATTGAAAATACCATGGCTTGGGTTAGGCTCACCTTGGTCTTCAAAGAGATATTTTTGCTCAACACTTTAAAGAGGTCTTTTGCAGATTTGATCAGTGCAATACATTATACTTTATCGGATTTTTTGACTGCTGCTTCCATTGGTGTTGATTGTGGATCCAAGTAATATGAAATCTGACAACTTCAATCTTCTCTCCATTTATCATGATAATGCTTATAGGTCCAGTTGTGAGGATTTTTGTTTTCTTTATGTTGAGGTGTATGGGTGACCCTGTTGGTATTTGAAATACCAGTAGCATAGCAACACCAGCCTGACAGCAACACTTAAGCCATCACAGTACAACAAACTGATAGATGAATGGTGGCCATCCCAGCTAGACTATGCTAAACTTTGATAGCTTATAAAATGGCAGAATCTACATTGGAGAAATAAAATAACTTACCGCATTGGGCAAATTTGCTGAAAATATCTCTTTAAAATGTTGAAAAGCAAAGATGTCACCTTGAGGGCTAAAGTGCAATTGACCTAAGTCATGCTATTTCCAACTGCCTCACAAGCATGCGAAAGCTAGACAATGGATAAGTAAAATCACAGAATTGATGCACTTGAATTGTGATGTTGGCAAAGAATGTTGAACATAAAACATAGACTGCCAGAAGAAAAAAGAAATCATTGTGGAAGACGTACAGGCAAAATATTCCTTAAAAGAGGATGACGAGACTTCATCTCACATATTTCAGACATGCTATCAGGACAGGCCAGTCCGTGAAGAAAGACATCATGGTTGGCAAAGTAGAGGGTCAGTGAAAAGGAGGAAGACCATAAGGAGACGGACTGACAAAGTGGCTGCAACAACAGGCTCAGGCGTAGCAAAGGCTGTGACAGGCTGATGCAGGACTGGACAGTGCTTTCTTCTGCTGTACACAGGGTCTCTATGAATCAGAACCCACTTGAGGACACCTAGTAGCAACACTAATGTCTCATCCACAGAAGCTCAGCTCCATGTAAATCAAATACAAAGGCCACACTGTGATCCAGGGTTAGATTGACCCGAGTGCTAGGTTTGAATTCCAGTTTTTCCTCTTATCACATGACTGTAAATGTTCCTTAAATTCTCTACAGTTCACATCTATATTTGTGTAATAAGGATGGTAACAGCATTTCCATCATTGAGAGAAATATCTATAGACACATGTGAATGTAAGTACTGCCTGTTATGAAGAACAGAAACTTTGGGGCTGCAGGTCTGGACGTGATGACCAGAACCAACATTTACCATTCATGCAATCAAGACAAATTGCTCAATCTATTTGCATTTCTGTTTTCTTGATGTTGAAGTGGGACAATTATACCTGTCATCCAATTGTTCTTTGCCTCCTTCCAATAATTTATACAAGATACTGAGCACATCCTATATGCTCAATGAATGAAAGTTGCCAATTTTGGTATTTTTTTTTTCAATTTTTTGCATTATGTTTTTTATATGCACCTTGTATCAAATCCTCTTCCCTATTTGTCGTTATGAATGACCCCTGGTAGAGCAGTGGTTAAGTGCTTGGCTTAACCAAAAGGTCAGCAGTCTGAACCCATCAGCCATTCCATGGGAGAAAGATGAGACAGTCTGCTTCCATAAATATTACCACCTTGGAAGCCCTGTGGGACAGTTTCCTCTGTCCTATAGGGTCACTCTCAGTGGGAATCAACCTAAGACAGTGGGTATTTATCATTACAATAGTTCTCCTTTCCCTACACTGAGCACATCCAATCATTGTGGTCTTACTAAATCAAAAGTAATGGCTTATAGTTATCCTCAAGCAATTGTGGACCAGATTTTTTGATAAATAAAGGAAAAAGAAAAGGAATTTCCTTTTTCCTTTTTTTTTTTTTTAATTGTGATTTGGGTGAAAGTTTATAGGGCAAATTCACTTTCCATACAGCAGCTCACATATACTTTGTCTCATGACATTGACTAAAATTTCTCACAATGCAACAGCTCTCCTCCCAATTCCTCCCCATACTTACCTCTTCCCTGTGTCTTCCCTCCATGCATTCCTGCCCCTGAGTTGTCTCCCCGTGCATACACAGCCCTTCTATTCTCCCATGATTTTTCTCTCCAAGGAGTGTATCTACCTAATGTAAATATTCAGCACATATGCCTGTCTTTTGTTGGCTGGAAACCACAGGAGTGTGTTCAATTCCACACCTGAAGGACAGCCAGAGACCATATTCTCAGTGGTTCCATTAGGCTCTATCAAACCAGCAAACCTAGCATCCCCCCCCCCTTTTTTTTTAATGATTTTGAGTTTTGTTGCACATTTCTCCTACTCTATCCAAGATCTCCTATAGAGATCCCCCTCCAAGTGGTTGACAGTGGTAGCTGGGCACCATCTAGTTCTTCTGGTCTCATAATTGCATAGGCTAAGGATCACATGGTATACCAGTTGTTTGGACTAATTGTTTCCATGTGTCTTTGATTTTCTTCATTCTTTTTTGCTCTGGATGAGGAGAGACCCATCTAGATGACCACTTGCAAGCTTTTAAGTACCCAGTCACTACTCACCAAAGTAGGATGTGGAACAATGTTTTTGTGTAGTATGTTATGCTACTTGAGCTTGATGTCGCCTGTGACCATGGTCCCTAGCCCACAGATCCAACTACTAATTCCCTCTGGGTAGCTGGCTGTGGCCAAGAAGTGACTACAACATTGTCCCTTGTCAGCTCTACTATATACCTGGGAATTCTTACAGAACATACAAATACACTTATTGAAACATTGTCTATCAACCCTATACATGGTCACGGGCACACTACTCTCTACTTAGACAGACCTAGTCTTTCAGCCCATCCACCCATCTATCTACCAGTATATCAGTGTTTGCCTTCACTGACACCGCAGTACTGTATGTGCAAAAGGGTTCATCTTTGTTGTCTGTACCCTCCATGCACCTTTCTATGACTTCTTCTTCCTCAGTGCCACTGTGTTGATCACTCACAGTCAGTACATTGCCCTTCTCTTCATGCAAATCAATACTTATCTCTACCAATTTAACACTGTTCCCTCCCCTTTCCTCATACCACAGATAATGAACAAAGAAAATTTTCTTCCATATGTAAACCTTTGCTTGACTTTTTACAATAATGGACTAACAATATTTGTCCTTCTGTGATTGACTTATTTCACTCAGCATAATGTCCTCCAAGTTCATCCACACTATGTTGTGTTTTGCAGATTCCACATTGTTCTTCAGGGTTGCATGGTATTCCATTGTGTATGTGTACCATAGTTTGGTTATCCATTCTTATGGTAATGGGTACCTGGTTTGTTTCCATCTTTTTGCTATTGTAAATAGTGCTTTGATGAACATGGGTGTGCATATGTCTGTTCTTGTCCTGGCTGTCACTTCTTTAGCATATATACCTAGTAATGGAATGGCTGGGTCAAATGGCATTTCTAATTTCAACTTTTTAAGGAATTGCCATACTGTTTTTCACAGGTTGTGTCATTTTACAGTCCCATCAGGAGTTTACTTTTAACAAAGCTGGCCACTTTCCTTGGATTTTGTTTTCTTTTATAAATGAAATTTCTTCTGAACAGAAAGCTTCAATGCTGAGATTAGCTGAGAGCTGCCATTACACCAGCCTTCTGGATGTCAGAAAATCCCTTTGCTGAACTTACATTTCCTTGCTGGAAAGGGTGGATAAGGACTAGCATGTTTTCCCCCAGTGTTGAGCATGTCCTCGGCTGCTAAGAAAGGAAATACTCATGAAGAAGCATTGTGTTGTTAGCTTCACATTCACTTACCTCGATTCCAACCACACTGATTTCCTCAAGCTTTGCAAATTGAGCTTTTTATTTTTCCATATTTACTTTACCTTCGTGACACCTAATTAGTTTCATAAAAAGTCTTGATTCATACAGTACATTCCCACAGTCCATTTTCGTATTAATTTATAAACTTATTAAAAATATACCACTCAATGAAATCACCACTCATAATAGCTAATGAAATAGTTGTTATTAATTATCAAGGGAGCTTTTAAAAATATATCACAGGAAAGAGGAGAGAAAAGGCGTTTCTTTCGTGAGCAGTCTGGGGCCCTGATGACATGGAGCAGGTCTAGGGATTTTATAAGCTGTGACTACTCAGTATTCAGGCATTAATTAAATGTGCTTGGAGATGTTCATAAAATACACACAAGTTTGATTTGTGGGGAAGATTGGAGCCAAATTCAAAAGAAAAAAGCTTAGATAAATTTAAATTAATGTTGCTGGAAGCCTGGGACGCCTTTACACAAAGCATTAGAAACTATTTAAAGTACACATTAAAAATGCAAATGGTAGCTTCAACCTCCAATACAATCAGAATTTTTAGATGTAGAACATGTTAAGTACATTAATAATAATAATAATAAGTACACAGGTAGATTGTTGGTCATCTTTTTGTGACTATAAATTGTGAGAACGGAAGAATCAATGATGATTTATGTCAATTGCTGGTTAAAGTGTGAACATAATAATGTGTAAAATTAGTGAGTTTCTTTTTATGTGCCATTTGAAATGTTATTTATTCTTTTCTTTTTTTGTGTGATTTGGGTGAAAATTTACAGAGCAAATTCACTTTCCATACAGAAGCTCACATACACTTTGTCTCATGACATTGACCACAATTTACCACAATGCAACAGCCCCCCCCCATTTCCTCTGGATAGTAACCTCTTCCTGTGTCCATCCCTCCATGTACTCCTGCTCCTGAGCTGTCTCCATGTGCATACACAGCCCTTCTTTCTCCCATGATTGTTCTCTCCAAGGAGTTGTATCTACCTCAAGTAAATGTTCAATTCATATGCCTGTCTTTCACTTGGCTGGAAGCCACAGTTGTGGGTTCAATTCCAGACCTGAAGGGCAGCTAGCAGCCATAGTCTCAGTGGTTCCACCAGGCTCTATTGTACCAGCAAACCTGATCCCCTCCTTTTTTTCTTTCTCCAAATGATTTTGAGTTTTGTTCCACATTGTTCACCCTCTCTATCCAGGATCTCCTACATATATGCCCTTCCAAGTGGTTGACAGTGGTAGCCAGGCACCATCTAGTTCTTCTGGTCTCATGGTCATATAGGCTGCAGATTGGATGGTGTACCAATTGCTAGGACTAATTGTTTCCATTAATTTTTGATTTTCTTCATTCTTCTTTGCTCTGGATGAGGAGAGACCCATCATTGCCTCTAGATGGCAGCTGCAAGCATTTAAGATCCCAATCGCTACTCACCAAAGTAGGAGGTAGAACAATGTTTTGTGTAGTACGTTATGCCAATTGAGATTGATGCCCCCTGCAACTATGGTCCCAAGTCCACAGATTCAACTACTTAGATCCTCTGGGTAACTGACTATGATCAAGAAGTGTCTACAACCTTCCCCTTGTCAGCTCTACTATACACCTGGGAATTCAGATCATACCCATAAACTTATAGGACCATTGTCCACCAACCCTATACATGTTCTTGGGGTACACTCCCTGCTTCATAGACATACCTAATAGTTCAGCCTGTCTACCCATCTATCCACCCATATACTCATGTTTGCCTTCACTGACAACACAGTACTGTATGTGCAAAAAGGTTCATATTTGTTGTGTGTACCTCCCATGTACCTCTCTATGTCTTTCTCTTCCTCAATGCCACCATATTGATCACTCACATTTGGTACATTGCCCTTCTCTTCACCCAAATTAATACTTATCTCTATCTACCTAACAGTGTTCCCTCCCCTCCCCTCTCACCCCTGGTAATCAACAAAGAAATTTTCCTTCCATATATAAAACTTTCCTTGACTTTTACAATGACAGACTAATACAATATTTTTCCTTTTGTGATTCACTTATTTCACTCAGCATAATGTCCTCCTAGTTCATCCACGTTATACGATGTTTTGAAGATTCTACATTATTCTTTAGCGTTGCATAGTATTCCATTGTGTGTATGTACCATAGTTTGGTTATCCATTCTTCAGCTGATGGACTTCGAAGTAGTTCCATCTTTTGGCTATTGGAAATAGTGCTGTGATGAACATGGGTGTGCATATGTCTGTTCTTGTTATAGCTCTCACTTCTTTAGGATATATACCTAGTAATGGGATGGCTGGGTCAAATGGTATTTCTAGCTCCAACTTTTGAAGGAATTGCCATACTGCTTTCCACAATGGTTGTACCACTTTACATTCCCACCAGCAGTGTATCAGAGTCCCAATCTCTCCACATCCTCGCCAGCATTCATTATTTTCTGTCTTGTTGAACTTTGCTACTAGTGCTGGAGCAAGATAGTATCTGTGATAGTTGAAGATGTGTCAACTTGGCTGGACTCCACTTGTGAGTGGTGGTTCCCATGATGGATCACATGACTGCATCCTAAGCGGCCGGTCAGTCTAGGGGGAGTTTCCCCAGGGGTGTGGCCTACCTGTAATACTATCCAGGGACAAACTGGAAGAACTGCATTCCGAAATATATGC
>NW_006921722.1:39347-42604 GCF_000298275.1 Orycteropus afer afer
AGAATTCATGTTGCTTGGTTCTACAATCGATGCCAACGGAAGCAGCAGTCAGGACATTAAATGACATGTAGCATTGGGAAAGTCAACTTCAAAGGAACTGTTTCAAGTGCTGAAGAGCAAGGATGTCTCCTTAAGGATTAAGGTGCACCTGACGCAAGCCATGATATTTCCAATTGCCTCGTATGCATGTGAGAGCTGAACAATGAATAAAGAAGACCAAAGAAGAGTTGATGCTTTTGAGTTTTGGTGCTGTCAAAGAATGCTGAAAGTACCGTGGACTGCTAAAAGAACTAACAGCTCTGTCCTGGAGGAAGTGCAGCTGAGATGCTCCTTGGAGGTGAGGATGGCCAGACTTCGTCTCACCTATTTTGGTCATGTTGCCAGAAGGGATCATTCCTTGGAGAAGGATGTCATGCTTGGTAGGGTGGAGGGTCCACAAAAGAGGGGAAGCCTTCATCGAGATGGATTGACAAGGTGGCTACGATGTTGGGCTCAAATATAGCAGGGATTGTGGAGCAGGCGCGGGATCGGGCAGTGTTCCGTTCTGCTGTGCATGGGGTTGCTATGAGTTGGAAATGACTTGCTGGCACCTAACAACGACAACAACAACAACAACTTTGTGTGGGCAAAAAAAAATTGCCATTACATCCATATATCTAACCCTAGTTTCAATCGCTGTACGGAAAGTAAATTAACTATGTAAAAAAACAAACAAAAAAAATTAAAAAAAAAAAAAAAAAAAAAAAGTGGGTAGACTCTCGCTGCCCCAAGAATCAAGGCATGAGGATAATACTTATTATGGACAATGGTTCCAATCTACCGCATAGCCAGCAAGTAAGATACCTAACATATTGACTAGACTTTGGGGTATGTCTTTCAAGATCTATAGAATGTTCTCCTATAAAGCAGGACTTCACAAGCCATCTCTTAATAAGTTTATAATAAATTTTCATTTATTTCCCCATCTATAAAATTCATGACATAATCCTAGTTTTACGTGGAAAAGGAGACTTCACATTTGGAGTGGAAGCCAAGTGCTTAGATGAAAGATAAAATAAATAGCCAGTCTACCTTGGTATTAGTGTCCTATATTTAGAAGATATTGATATGCACAGGCTTTTTTTTTTTTTTATCACCATTGCTGGGATTTACAGCAGTTAAAGCATTATCTAAATGAGCAGATGAAAAAATAAAGTGAAATTCTCTTACATGAATAACTATAAAATATCCTAAAACAAATAAATTAATTCAATTGCATGCTCCACGTGACATTCTTAGAACATTGCTTTTGCTTAATGTCTCATTGAAAGAAGAATTGCTCGGCTCCGTGGAAAGGAGTGCATTTTGCAAACTCTTCCTTGATAATTGTCACTGATACGTTTCCAATTTACAAAATGTTCCAGCTAGAAATGAATAGTGCCCTTTGCTTTTCTGCGGGTGGCAGAAAATGTTTTATTTGGGCTATATTTTCTGAAAGGGTGAAAGTTTATGTGAATCATTTCTAATTGTTGGGAACACAGAGTGTGTGAAGCAGGTTGGAAATGGAAAAAATTTGCACGGATAATTCCAAAAACGTTCTCATTTTCTGATCTCAAAGAATGATCTAGCATTTCTGATCAGCAGAAGATGAATTAGGAGTGTTTCCCTCTGGCTACAGAATAAAAGAAGCATGAGATCAGATAAGATTGCTGTCTAGGGCTGTGAACCTCATAATGGAGAGATTTTATCAATCTTCTTACATACACTCACTGTGCTGTGATGAAAGAAGAAAATGGTAATGTGAAAAGAAGCATTCATGTCAATAGACACTCATTACAGGTATCCATGACTTCCTTATGGGCACAAGGGTCTGCATTGTAAGTCTTTGAAGAGAGGAATCCAAGTATAAGGAAGGTGCAAACCCCTCAGACCTGGGAGGACAATATTCATGCTGTTTTCTTAGTGGCAGACTAGTGAAGGCCGGAGAAACCAAAGGCACAAGTCTTCTGATTTGAATTAGCATGGCCTGCACATAACAAAAAAAGAACAAAACTCATTGCTATGAAATTGATTCCACTTTATGGCAACACCATGTGTGCAGAGTAGAAGTGCCCCATAGAGTTTTCTTGCTGTAATCTTTACAGAAACGGATAGCCAGGCTTTGTCTTCCATGGTGGCACTGAGTAGGTTGGAACCACCAATGTTCATGTTACTAAGGAAGCATGAACTGTTTAGGTTGCCCAGGAATCTGGTGTCTGGGCAAAAGAACGAGTTTTTGTTTGTTTTGTTTTTATTTTTAAATGTGGAGATAACTAATAGGCAGGAGAACTTTAACTCTTTAGCAGCTTTCTTCTCTCTAGAATCTTCTAGAAGAGCATGCCACTTCAATCAGTTGTTAGTGTTAGTTGTTATCAAGTAGGCTCTGAATCATGGTGACCTTATGTTAACAGAAGGAAATGCCCAGTTCTGTGCTATCTCTATGTTCTCTGATAGGTTTGAGTGAAGGTTTCAAATTTGTTCTACTCAGTTCAGTCATGGTTGATGAAGCAAAACCACACAGTCCTGAATTTGTAAAACACGAGTGTACTAGAATGATAACTGGAACAGGAAAAATTATGAGTTGACACTCTGCTAGAAAATTGCTCTCCCTTAGAAAACAAGGGCAACATGCATGTTGAGTAACAACCAAATCTCTTGACAGGCAGAGTCAGAAACAGTGGTGTTTGACTCAAAAATGGTGGCCAATCATACTTCTTTGAAAGTGTATTGCTTTGGACAATGCTGGTAATAATCCAGTCATCACATCATCTCCTAAAAGGAGGCAGTATTCCTCTTTTGTGTCTCCTATTCCAGGGCTTTGGCCCACAGTTTTTGCCATTCTAATTATTGGTCTGATATACTCACATTTTACAAATTCAAATATGGTTCTGTTTTGTTGTATCAAGGGTGACTGAACTGGTTTGAAGTCCCAATTTAAGCCCATTGTTGAGGCTATGGTGTCAGCCTATCTCATTGAGGATTTTGCTCCATTTTGCTTAGGTCATTAGCAAAATTGGGGGAAAAGAAAATGTTCTTAAAATACTAATTCATGTGTCAACAAATACTTGTTAAGCAGCTATGATGAGCCTAGAATTGTTCTGGATTTTGCGAATGTAATCATAAATATATAGCAGGCAAAGGTTCTGTTCTCCTGAACTTGTGCTTGAATGAGAAACTAGTGTATAAAAAATAATACCAGATGGTCATAGCTGATATCAAGATAATTTTTTAAAAAAAGT
>NW_006921722.1:42839-45637 GCF_000298275.1 Orycteropus afer afer
ACCTTGAGCTTCAGCTCTGCCTCTTGCTTCCAGCCCACTGAAGCTGGAGGCATCTCCTTACTCAAGCAGCTACTGGCTGCTGAGGCTAACAAACCCAAGGTCGACAAGTAAAAACTACAGTCCTGATATTACCAAACCCCATGATAGGCCATTGATTCAAATCCATTAAGAATCCCACGATAGGCAGACAATATGGCAGGCTGGGGAACAAGGACGCCGCTACACGCAAGATCCAAGTGTGCCAAAAGCTGCAGACTATTCCTAAAGCTTCTTCTTACATACTGGGAGCAGACTACATCTCTAAGGCAGCTACTCAGCTGCTCATGGCAGATTCTACCATGGAGCTGATTACTAATCTCACCACAGGGAAAAACTACATCTAGCTGCTCAGCTGCTCAAAACCAGGCCTAGTCAAGTTGACATATAACCTTAACTACCACAACCAGTTACTCAGGGAAGGTTTCTCTGGGGAGGTGAAGTTTGAGTTGAATCTGAGTGATGACAAGGAGTCAGCTGCAAAGAGCTGAAGGGGAACAGCATTGTGTGCAGATAGAACAGTTAGAGGAAAGGCATTGTACAGAAAAGAGGCTTACCTCACTGGGATACAAAAAGACCACTGTGACTAGTGTGCAACAAATCAGGGGAGAATAGTGAAGGAGGGCGGTCATGGTCTGTGTATTCTTGACAATGCAGAGTTCAGCAAGCTAGAACAAAGAGTGTGCACTGTGGTCTAAGGAATCAGGAGAACTGGAGGATTTAAATTGGAGAAGCAAAGTGATCTGATTAAGATATCACAAAGAGCAGACTGAGCACAGTGTGGAACACGGATTCCAACATAGAAAGAAGGGAATCTAAGGGCAAGAGTTCTGAAATAAACTAACATAAAATGGATCAAAGACCTAAATGTAAAAGTTAAACTATAAAGCTCATGGAATAAAGCATAAGCACAAACTTAGGAGCCCCAATCTATGTGAACAGACTGTCAACCATACTTAAAAATGCAAGAATAGCAATAAATAAATTAGATAGCTGGGACCTCTTAAAAATTAAACACTTACTGCTCATCTAAAGACTTCATGAAAAGAGTGAAAAGAGAACCTACAGACTGGGAAAAGATTTTCATAATGGGATATCTGACAAGGATCTAGTACCTAAAATTTATACCAGAAAACAAACAAACAAACAAACAAAAACCCCTTCAATACCTCAACAAAAAGACAAAGGAGCCAATTTAAAAACAGGCAAAGGACATGAGCAGACATGCCAACAAAGAAGACATTCAGGCAAATAACAACCACATGAAAAGATGCTTATGATCATTAGCTATTCCAGATAAGAAAATCAAAACTACACTGAGATACAATCTCACCCAAGCGATAACGGTGCAGATAAAAAAAAATAGGGAACCACAAATTCTGGTGAGGCTGTAAGGCTGTAGGGGGATTGGGACTCTTATAAATTGCTGGTGGGACTGAAAGATGGTGCCACCACTATGGAAAACAGGATGGTGCTTCCTTAAAAAGTTAGATATGGAAACACCATAAGATCCAGCCATCCCACTGCTCAGGATTATACCCAAGAGAAGTAAGAGCTGTGACATGAATAGATTTATGCACACCCGTGTTCATCACAGTGTCATTCACAACAACAAAAAGATGGAAGCAACTTAAGTGTTCATCAACAGATGAATGGATAAACAAACTGTGGTACGTACATGCAATGGCATACTATGCAATGGTAAAGAATGATGAGGAATCTGCAAAACATCTCACGACATGGGTGAATTTGAAGGACATTATGCTCAATTAAATTAGTCGATTCCAAAAGGACAAATATTGTATGGTACCACTATTATAAAAAGTCAAGAAGGTTTACACATAGAAAGAATAATTTTTTTATTGACACCAGGGATGGAAAGGGAAGAGAGAGAATCGCTAAGTAGAAAGTGCACAAATGTTAATCCTGGTAAAAGAAAAGACAATATACAATATGGGGGAAGTCAGAACAACATGACAAAGGCAAAGATACACAAGAATAAAGTGCAACTACAGTAAATGCTGCAGCATGCACAATCTTGTAATTCCTAATTACAATAATGTATGAGCAGATGTATAGGTAAATATGTAGGTTAAATAGGTGAAGGGAGTCATATGGCATTGACCTATATAAGGATGGTTGTGGCTATTTCTACATATTTATAAATGCTGTATATAAAGTGATATATATATAATAGAACACACTGGAGACAGGATTATATAAACTTTTGAGACATTGGACTTCTGGTGGCATAGTGCCTAAGGCACTTGACTACTAACCAGAAGGTTGGCAGTTCAAACCCACTAGCCACTCCATGGAAGGAAGAGTGAGCAATCTAATTCCATGAAGATTTACCACTTTGGAAACCCAATGGGGGTCAGTATGAATTGGAGTCAACTTGATGGCAGTGAGTTTGGTTTTTCTGGTTTTGACTGAGATATTGGAACTGAACTATTGGACTAAAAGTCTTAAGTCCATAGTATCAGGGGACATCTAAGTCAACTGGGAAAACACAGTTCATAAAAATAACGTTCTACATCCTAGTCTGGTGAGTAGTGTCTGGAGTTTTAAAAGCTTATGAAGAGCCATCAAAACAAAAACAAAGCAAAAAAAAAAAAACTATCAGTCTCTTCCTGTCTGGCTCAAAGTGGAACAAAAAAGTTGAAGACTCAGAAAGCAATAATTCCACATGAACCACAGTCTTCTACAACATGAGACCAGAAGAGCTATATGGTTACCTCTACTGACCACTCTGACCAGGA
>NW_006921722.1:51627-53145 GCF_000298275.1 Orycteropus afer afer
GAAAAACAGAACATGGCTAAATTAAAATTCTGTCATCTCCACTGAGGAAAAGTAAATTAAGAAAGATCAGTAAGACCAGTAACAGAAAAAACAAAACAACAACAACAACAAAACCCACCAATCATCTATCAGTTTCTCATATTGTGGTGCTTGCCTGCTGCTGTAATGCTGGAAGCTATGCCACCGATGTTTCAGTTAAGAACAGGGTTATCCATGTGGACAGGTTTCAGCAATACCTCCAGATTAAGACAGACTAGGAAGAAGGATGTGGCCAGGTCCACTTCTGAAAAAATCAGCCACTGAAACCTTATAAATATCAGTGAAACACTGTCTGATATAGTGCCAGAAGATAAACCTCTCTGGTTGAAAGGCATCAGAATACAACAAGGGAAGGTCTACGTCCAGAAAACAAGAGTTAACCTCAATGATGTAGATGGAGTAACGTTTTCAGGACCTGCATTTGCTGACGTGACATGACTCACAAGGAAAAGCAATACCTGTAAACATCTATTAATAATCAGAACATTGAATGTACAAAGTATAATTTGGAAGCTGTAAACAATGACTCATTGTTGTCGTTGTTGTTGTTATGTGCTGTTGATCAATATCCTAGGCATTAGTGAGCTGAAATGGACTGGCATTGGCCATTTTGAACAAGACGATCATATGGTCTAGTAAGCAGGGAATGGCAAATAGAAGAGGAATGCTATGGCATTCATCGTCAAAATGAACATTACTAGATATAACATGAAGTACAATGCTGTCAGTGATAGGATACTATCCAAAGGCCCACAAGGAAGACCAGATAATGCTATTAGCATTGAAGTTTATGCACCAAAGTCTAACACCAAAGGTGAAGAAATTTAAGATTTTCACCAACTTCTACAGTCTGAAATAGACCAAACATGAAATCTAGATGTACTGATTATTGCTACTGATTGGAATGAAAAAGTTAGAAACAAAGAAGACACATTGATTGTTAGAAAATAACATATTATTAATAGAAATGGCTTTGGAGATGATATGATAGAATTTTGCAAGACCAACGACCTATTCATTGAAAATACTTTTTTTCAACAATATGAACAGCAACTATATCTATAGATCTTGCCAGATGGAATGTACAAGAATCAAATTGAACACAACTGTTCAAAGAAACTTTGGAGAAGCTACATATCATCAGTCAGAACAAGGCCAAAAGCCAATTGTGGATGAGACTATCAAGTGCTCATATGCGAGTTCAAGTTGAAGCTGAAGAAAACTGACACAAGTCCACAGGAACCAAAATATGACTTTGATCACATTTCATCTGAATTTAGAGACTATTTGAGGAATCTATTTGATGCATTGAACATCAAAGACCACATGGGTTGTTGGATGAAATCAAGAAAATCTAATATGAGGAAAACAAAAGGCCATTAAAAGACAGGAAAGGAAGAAAAGACTAAAATGGATGTCAGAAGAGACTCTGAAACTTGCTCCTGAGCAATAAGTAGCTAAAATGAAAGGAAGAAATGA
>NW_006921722.1:53775-64063 GCF_000298275.1 Orycteropus afer afer
AATGTACAAAATATGAATCTAGGAAAACTGGAAGTTGTGGAAAATGAAATCGAATGCATGAAGACCAGTGTCTTAGCCATTAGTAAGATGACATGGACTGTGACTGGCCATTTGGAATCAGACAATCATGTAGTCTATGCCAGGAATGAAAAGTTGAAAAGGAATGTCTTTGCATTCATCATCAAAAAGAAGACTTCAAAATCTAGCCTGCAGTACAATGCTGTCAGTGATAGGATGTCAATACACCTACAAGGAAGACTGGTTAGTATTACTATTATTCAAATTTACACACCAACCACTAAAGCCATGGATGTAAAGTTGAAGATTTTTACTAATTTCTGCAGTCTAAAATTGACCAAACATGCTATTTAGATGTATTGATTATTAGTGGTGATTGGAATGTGAAAGACGAATCATTGATTGTTGGAAAACGTGGCATTGGGTGTGATAGAAATGATGCCAGAGATCTCATGATAGAATATTGCAAGACCAACGACTTATTCATTGCAAACACCTGTTTCTCAAAAACATAAACAATGGCTATGCACATAGATCTAGCCCGATGCAGTACACAAGAATCAGATCAACCACATTTGTGGAAAGCACAAAATCTTCTGTCAAAACAAGATCAGGAGCTTACTATTGAATAGACAATCAATTGCCCATTTGCAAGTTCAAGGTGAAGCAGAAAAATATTAAAACAAGGCCATGAGAAACAAAATATGACCTTGATTATATCCCACCTGAATTTAGGGACCATCTGAATAACAGATTTGATACATTGAACCACAATGACCAAAAACCTGACAAGTTGTGGGATAACATCAAGAACATCATACATGAAGAAAGCAAACAGCCGCTACAAAGACAAGAAAGGAAAGAAAGGGCTTTGGATGTCAGGAGTGACTCTGAAACTTGCTTTTGAACAGAAAGTAGCTAAAGTGAATGGAAGAAATGTAGGGGATAAAAGAGCTGAACAGAAGATTTCAAAGGGCAGTTCAAGAAGAAAAAAATATTATAATGAAATGTGCAAAGTCCTGGAGTTAGAAAACCAAAAGGGAAGAATACATTTGGCATTTCTCAAACTGAAAGAACTGAAGGAAAAATTCAAGCCTCCAGTTGCAATACTGAAGGATTCCATCAGCAAAATATTGAATGATGCAGGAAGTATGAAAGAAAGATGGAAGGAATACACAGAGTCACTGTACCAAGAATAATTGGTCAATGTTCAACTATTTCAGGAGGTAGAATATGATCAAGAACCAATGGTACTGAAAGAAATTGAAGCTGCACTGAAGGAACTGGAGAAAAACAAGGCTCCAGGAATTGATGTTTTAACATCAATTGAGATGTTTTAACAAACAGGTGCATTGCCAGAGGTGCTTAATCATTTATCCCAGAAAACTGGGAAGACAGCTTCCTGGCTAACTGACTGGAAGAGAGCCATATTTATGCCCATTCCAAAGAAAGGTGATTCAACAGAACATGGGAATTATGGAAGAATATCATTAATATCACATGCAAGTAAAATTCTGCTGAAGATAATTCAAAAACAGTTGCAGTAGTGTATTGACAGGGAACTACCAGAAATTGAAGCTGGATTCAGAAGAGTACATGGAATGACAAATAAAATGGCACAGTCCCAATGTTACCAAACCACATGACAGGCCATTAATTTAAGTTCATTGTAAGTCCCAAGATCAGCAGAGCATGGCAGGCTGCTGAACAATGCCACGGCTACATGCAGGGTCCAAGTGTGCCATAAGCTAGAGACTATCCCCAAGCTTCTGCTTATATGCAGGAAGCAGACCACATCCCAAAGGCAGCTACTCAGCTGCTTGTGGTAGATCCCACCATGGAGCTGATTGCCAGTCTCACCATGGGGAATAACTACCACCAGCTGCCCAGCCACTCAACCAGGCCCAGTCAAGCTGACATACAAATTTATCTATCACTAATAGGAATTCCAGAACACATAAATGTGGTCATGAGGAACTGTACATAGACCAAGAGGCTGTTCTTCAAACAGAACCATGGATACTGAATGGTTTAAAATCAGGAGGAGTGCCTCAGGGCTGTATCCTTTCACCATACTTATTCAATCTACATGCTGAGTAAATAATCCAAGAAGCCAAACTGTAGGAAGAAGAATGCAGCATCAGGATTGGAGGAAGACTCATTAACAACCTGTGACATTCAGATGACACAACTTTGGTTAAAGTAAAGATGAAGCAATTCTTGATGAAGATCAAAGACTGTAGCCTTGAACAGAATTACAGCTCATAATAATAATAATAATAATAATCCTTACCACTGGACCAATAAGCAACATCACAATAAATAGATAAAAGATTGAAATTATCAAGGATTTCATTTTACTTGGATCCAACAATCAACACCTATGCACCTGAGTTAGCAGCAGTCAGGAGATCAAACGATATATTGCACTGGGCAAATCTGCTTCAAACGACCTCTTTAAAGTATTAAAGAGCAAAGATATCACTTTGAAGACTAAGGTGTATCTGACTTAAGCCATGGTATTTTCAATTGCCTCATATGCAAATGAAAGCTAGACAATGACTAAGGAAGACAGAAAAAGAATTGATGGATTTAAACTGAGCTGTTGGTGAAAACAATGAACATACCATGGATTGCCAGAAGAATGAACAAATAACTCTTAGAAGAGGTACAGCAGGAATCCTGTTAGAGGCTAGATTGGCTGGATTTTGTCTCTCAATAATTTGGTCATATTGTCAGAAGGGACCGGTCCTTGGAGAAGGTCATCATGCTTGGTAAAGTGGGGGGTAAGCAAAAAAGGGGAAGACCCTTAACAAGATGAATTGACACTGATGCTGCAAAGCCGGTCTCAAGCACAGCTATGATTGTGAGGATGGAGCTGGACCAGGCCACGTTTTGTTCTGATGTATGTAGGGTGGGTATGAGTGGGAACCAACTCAACCGCACTTAACAAGATGTGTCCTAGAAACTACTCAAGCTACTGCCAGAAGCAGACCTGAAACTGTACTTCCTGTATCCTCTCCTAGATCTCTTTGGTCCACCCTTAAAAGGTACAAGAGGACTCCTACTGTCTACCTTACCAGATTGATGTAAAAGTCACGTACAGAAGATAATCCATGCACTACGACTTACAAAAGGTCCTCGATATCTTTTTTTTTTTTTTTTGCTTTATTCGATGTTGATGTTCTCAAGAAGCAAATAAAGATTTAAATAGTGAGGAAAAAATACAGTTATAAGATGTATGAATTTCTCATTGTTGTTGTAACAAATTACCACATGCAAACTAGACCTACAATTCTGAAGGTTAGAAGTCCAAAATTAGTGTAACTAGGCAGTATGGATTACATCTCAACATAAAGAAATGAGAATTCTCACTATTGGACCTAAAGCAGATCACGATAAATGGAGAAAAGATTGAAGCTGTCAAAGATTTCGTATTACTTCGTTCCACAATCAGCACCAATGGAAGCAGCAGTCAAGACATCAAAACACATATTGCACTGGGCAAATCTGCCGCAAAAGACCTCTTTCAAGTGCTGAGGAGCAAAGATGTCTGTTTGAAGACTAAGGTGCACCTAACCCAAGCCACAGTATTTTCAATGGCCTCAAGTGCATGTGAGAGCTGGAAAATGAATAAAGAAGAATGAAGAAGAGTTGGCGCTTTCCAGCTATTGTGTTGGTGAAGAATACTGAACGTATATCATGGACTGTCAAAAGCACTAACAAAATCTGTCCTGGAAGAAGTCCAGCCAGGACTCTCTTTGGAAGCAAGAATGGCCAGACTTTGTTTGACCTACTTTGGTCATGTTTTCAGAAAGGACCATTCCCTGGAGAAGGATGTCATGTTTGGTAAAGTAGAGGGTCAGTGGAAAAGGGGAAGGCCCTCAACGAGATGGATTGACACGGTGGCTGCAATGATGGGCTCAAGTATAGCAGGATTGTGAGGCTGGCACAGGACCAGGCAGTGTTTCCTTCTGTTGTATATAGGGTCTCTACGAGTCAGAGATGACCTGATGGCACCTAACAACATAACAACCGGCTAAGTTAAATTGACAGCAGGGTTCATTCCTTCTGGAGGCCAGAGGGAAAATCCCTTTCCATGCCTTTTCCTAAATGGAGGCTGTCTTCATCCCTTAGCTCAGGGCTCCATATCACATTCCTTTATTTCCCTTCTGTTTCTGTCTACGAGATTCTTCCTACCCCTTAAAAGCACTTTGTGATAACCGAAGATAATTTTCCATCTCAAGATCCTTAATCATATCTTCAAAGCTGCTTTGTCACGTAAGGTACCATTTTCATAGATTCTGAGGATATGGGTGTGGATATCTTTGGGGCAATTACTTAGCCTACCACAGAAATGAAGGCATGGTGCAATGTCAGGGATCTGTGTGACACAATTATGGTGTTAGCAGCAGAAGTTGACTGACTTAGAGTGATTGAGAACATATTTTTCAGAGCTTACAGGAGTTGCTGGTGGATTGGATATGGAGTGATGGAAAAAAAAAGATAAAAAATAATTTAAAGCCAAAGATAATTCATGTGTCACCTCCCTTTGGAGTCTACTCAGTGGCAACTGACTGAGTTTAACTTTGTTAAATATCATTAAACGAATAAATCATTTAATACCATGTTTCAAATGTTCTTGTTGTTGTTGTTGTTATGTGCTGTCGAGTCATTTCCAACTCATAGCGACCCCATGCACAGCACAACGAAACACTGCCCTATCCCACGCCAGCCCCACAATCCCTGCTATACTTGAGCTCATCATTGCAGCCACCGTATCAATCCATCTCGTTGAAGGCCTCCCCCTCTTTCGTTGACCCTCCACCCTACCAAGCATGACATCCTTCTCCAGGCAAGGGTCTCTCCTTACAACATGACCAAAATAGGTGAGACGAAGTCTGGCCATTCTTGCTTCCAAGGAGCATTCTGGCTGCACTTCCTCCAGGACAGATCTGTTAGTTCTTTTAGCAGTCCATGGTACTTTCAGCATTCTCCGCCAGCACCACAACTCAAAAGCATCAACTCTTCTTCGGTCCTCCTTATTCATTGTCCAGCTCTCACATGCATACCAGGCGATTGGAAATATCATGGCTTGTGTCAGGCGCACCTTAGTCCTCAATGAGATATCCTTGCTTCTCAGCACTTGAAACAGTTCCTTCGCAGTTGACTTCCCCAATGCTACACGTTGTCTAATGTCCTGACTGCTCCTTCCGTTGGCATCGATTGTAGAATCAAGCAACCTGAATTCCTTGACAACCTCAATCTTCTCTCCATGTTTCAAATGAGACTTAACAAATTCTACTTATAGTATCATTTATCTTCTCCTTTGATGGAGCCAAGGGAATTCCATCTTCTTCTGAGTAAACTGAAGCAAAATTACCTGGAGAAAATAGAAACTAAGTTCCAGCTAAAAGATAGTCACTGAGTTAAATATGTGACCAATATATGCTGGATCTATGGTCAATAAAATAAAAAGACAATTAAAAAAAAAAAAAAAAACTCACTGCCGTTGAGTCAAATCTGACTCATAGCAACCCCTCCTTGGGTTTCTGAGGCAGTATCACTACAGAAGAGGATTGCCCAACCTTTCTTCCAAGGAGTGGCTGTTGGGTTTGAAGCACCAGCCTTCTGGTTAGCAGCCAAGTGCCTTAGGCACCATCCTAATTCCTGCTTGCATAACATGTGTAGTCTTGGAAAGATATAAGCACACAATCAGACATCTACACATATATAAGTTTGGGGGCTATAGCTTCGGGGATGGCAGTGCAGAGAGAGTGATTTCTAAGCTACGTGTGATCTGAGAAAGCAGATGACATGAAGGTCCCTTTCAGGAACTCAGAATTCTGCAGCTGGGATGATGGTATTGGAATAGTTAAGGCAGCAACAAGAGGCATACGACAAAGAGCCTGTGAACGACAGTTAGGAGCGTGGCCTTCATGCCGAGATGCTGTGGAACTCCCGGCATGGCCTGAGTTTACTGACGTTGATGACTCCCGGAGGAGTGGTGCAGGGAGGGAAACCTCCCGATGGACGAGTGAGTGAAGGAATTTGCTTCACTAGGATAAACCGACGCCAAGGGCCTTTCAGGACCAGGAATGGTTCTCAGTCATGTTTGAATGCGTTACACAGTGCTGGCTCACGTGCACCTGTTCAATATGGTTGTCCTAGTGTTGGTCTAGACTGTGGACTTCAAAACTATCTGAGATTCCCAGGATTGGCCACCTTTTACCTAACAAATGGTTATTTTTCATCAGAGAACAATAAATAAAATTAAATCTAGCCTTGCCCCAATTTGAACTTAATCCAATACCTTAGATGTATGTTTCATACTTAGCAGTAGCTATTTCTTAACACAAGTATAACAACAAATCAAATCTTTAGTAACAAAAAAAAAAAATAAAAAAACAAACTCACTGCTGTCAAGTTGATTTTGACTCATAACAACCCTTCCTTGGATCTCTGAGGTGGTATCACTACAGAAGTAGGTTGCCCAACCTTCCTTCCGAGGAGTGGCTGGTGGGTTTGAACCGCCAGCTTTCTGGTTATCGGCCAAATGCCTTAGGCACTACACCATCTTTAGTAATAATAGACATGGAAATAGAGGTTTTTAGATCCCTATGGATAGTGGTGGTTTAGTGGTAGGATTTTCGCCTCCCACATGGAAGACCCGGGTTCAAGTCTGACCTTTCCATCCCTTGTGTAGCCACCACCCATTTATCAGCGCAGACTTGTGAGCTGCTGGCATTCTGAGCAGCTCTAAGCAGAGCTTCCTCATTGAAACCGACTGGGAACAACGAGCTGGCGAGGTGCTTTTCTGCACATTGAAAACCCTGTGGACGGCCAGGGTCTGACCCCCAACTCTCAGGGCTGGCATAGGATTAGACAGTGTTTAATTCCATTGTGCACAGGGTTGCATGAGTCGGGTGCCAAGTCAACTAATCATACAACAACTCCTATAAAGACACTTGTTACAAGGCAACACTTTTATCCAGTTTCTGGAGTCTTTTTTGTTTGTGGAGTCCAATTTTATGTTAGAGGAATATCCCTTTGCCGAAGTCACTGTGGTGAAAACATTCCACATTTATGCAGCACTGAAACTGTCATGTTCTGAGGAAAAGACCACAACAGCAGTACTGTGTGCTAAGGCCTTGTGTATAATGACTGTGTTTATACATACAAGATCAAGTTTTCCTGGGAGCTGTTCTGGGAAAACGCTAGAGTCATTCTGTCTCTTTTATGTGAAGTTCAATCACAGTCTGCCTATTGCTCTAGTTAAACATCTGACTTAAGTGATTGCTGTGGTTTCCATGTGCTTGGCGTTCTGCGTTCAATCCAGAAGACGCCCCAAAATCACCCTCCTATTCACGCTGCTTTTCCAATCTAAGCAATGCAAATTGGTAATCAGTGTGATTCTTCGTCAAGATTATCATTGGTTGGAATATTAAGTTACTGTAGGGCAATGTGAAAATAAATGATGTTCCTGATTTACATTTCTTTGAATCCTTGAAAGGGACAGCTGCCTGGGACTGAATGCAGAGATGTTATTCACATATGCATGTGTCCCTCCCACAAACATTGATCAAGGTTCACTGTGCGCCAGAAACTATTCTCAGGTCAGGGGACACGGTAATAAACACGACAGGTTCCGTGCCTGAGTTTCTGAGATGTGAATTACTAATGGTGCAATGCATTGTGTAGTGCCAGTGTGATAATTACTAGAGGGAGGAGAGGGAGAGGGAGAGAGAGGACGCTGTCAGTAATAAAATGGCGGGAGGTGACCTACTTCAAGGAAGCTTCCCTGACCAAGTGAGGTTGCCACTGAAATCTGGAAGGTAACCGGAGATCACTGGGCAGAAGTGGCAAAGGCAGGAAACACAGTGCCCAAGAACACAAAGGCCAAGCGGGAGGAGTGGCCATGACTTTCCCTCCTTCGAGGAGCCCTGGCTGCCCAGTGGTTAAGTGCTTGACTGCTAACCAAAGGCTTGCCTTCGTGGGCGTAAATATTTCAGTCTTGCAAATTCATGGCACAAGTCCCGTCTGTCCTATTGGGCCACTTTAAGTCAGAATTGACTGGATGGCATCAGGTCAAAAATCATCCTCCCCCTTCCGTTCTTCCTTCTCTCTGTCCTTTCCTCTCTCGTGAATTTCTCTAATCAATAAGTCCAAAGGTTTATCAATTTTATCAAATTTTCTATGCAGTTTGTCTCTGTTTATCTGTTATGTCTATTTTTATTTATTTATTTTTTTTAACTCTTTTATATTATATTTTAATCTATTTTCCTTTGGTCTTATTTTTATTTTTTCTAAAGTCTTTAATGGATTCCTAACACATAAATTTTCACACATTCTTCTTTGTTAATATGTACAACTATGACCATAAAGCCCTTGCTAAAATACTGTTAAGTATTGACAGACTTATCAGTAAATACTATTTCTTAATTCATATTATACTTTCTTCTGTCACGTACACGATTTTCAAGGGTGCTTTTTTTTCTTCTAAGACCATGGAGGATATCTAATTATTTTTATTGATTTCCTACATTATTTATTTATTTGTAGTTTAGGGAACGTAATCTGCATGATTTTAATAATTTAAACTCATTCAGACTTTCTTTACGGATTGATAGAGTGTCAGTATTTATGAATTTTCGAAGTGTTGTTGTTACGTGCCATCGAGTCATCTCCGACTCCTAGCGACCCCGTGCAGAGCAGAACAAAACCCTGCCTGACCCTGTGCCAGCTCGACAATCCGTGCTACACCTGAGCCCATCATTGCAGCCACTGTGTCAATCCGTCTTGTTGAGGGCTTTCCCCCATTGTTTTTTTTTGACCCTCCACTTCACCAAGCAGGATACCCTTCTCCAGGGAAGAAGATCTCCCTTCTGACAACATGACCAAAGTAGGTGAGACAAAGTCTGGCCATTCTCGCTTCCAAGGAGCATTCTGGTTGCATTTCCTCCAGGACAGATTGGTTAATTCTTTTAGCAGTCCATGGGATGTTCAGCATTCTTCAGCAAAACCACAACTCAAAAGTATAGATGCTTCTTCAGTCTTCCTTATTCATTGTCCAGCTCTCACATACATATGAGGTAATTGAAAATACCACGGTTTGTGTCAGGTGCACCTTAATCTACAAAGAGATATTTTTGCTCTTCAGCACCCGAAAGAGGTCTTTTGCAGCAGATTTGCCCAGTGCAATACGTCATCTGATAATCTTGTCTGCTGCTTCCATTGGTATTGATGGTAGAACTAACTAATATGAAGTCTTTGACAACTTCAGTCTTTTCTCCGTTTATCATGATGCTGCTTATTGGTCCAGTTGTGAGAATTTTTGTTTTCTTTGTATTGAGATGCAATCCATACTGTAGACTGTAGTCTTCAATCTTCATCAGTAAGTGATTCATGTCATCCTCACTTTGAGCAAGCAAAGTTGTGTCGTCAGTGTATCCCAGGTTGTTAATGAGTCCTCCTCCAATCCTGATGCCACATTCTTCTTCATATAGTCCAGCTTCTCAGATGATTTGCTCAGCATACAGGTTGAATAAGTATGGTGAAAGGATACCACCCTGATGTAGTCCCTTCTTGATTTTAAACCATGCAGTGTGCCCTTGTTCTGTTCAAACAACTGCCTCCAGGTCTATATACAGGTTCTTCATGAGTACAAGGAAGTGTTCTGGAATTCCTGTTCTTCTCAGTGTTATCCATAATTTGTCATGATCCACACAATTAATTGAAATACTCTGGTGGTCATAACAGGTAAGGTGGCTGAGAGAGAGCCCCAGGCAGCAGGGGGCAGAGGCAGACAAGACTGGCAACAACAGGTTAAAGGTAGCCTAGGAAATGAGTGTAGCAATTGGAACAGATAAAGGAGATGAACTTGCCTGTTGGTTTGTTGTACTGTGGTGACTTGTGTGTTGCTATGAGGCTGGAGACTGTGCCAGCAGGGTTCCCATGGTGGACCAGTTTTGGTGCAGCTTCCAGACTGAGACAGACTCAGAAAAAGGAAGAGGCCATCCACTTCTCAAAGAATTGACCAGTGAAAACCTTATGAATAGTAGTGAAAACCTTATGAATAGTAGTGAAACACTGTCTTTATTAATAGCCCCAAAACATTGTCTGATACAGTGCCAGAAGATGAGCCCTTTAGGTTGGAAGGCACTTAAAATATGACTGGAAAAGAGCTGCCTCATCAGAGTAGAGTCTACCTTAATAATATGGATAAAGTAGAGCTTTGGGGCCTCTATTTACCAAAGTGGCACGACTCAAC
>NW_006921722.1:65143-65691 GCF_000298275.1 Orycteropus afer afer
CAAAGTCAATTATTATAATGAAATGTGCAAAGACCTGGAGTTGGAAACCCAAAAGGGAAGAACATGCTCAGCATTTCTCAAGCTGAAAGAACTGAAGAGGAAATTTAAGCCTTGAGTTGCAATATTGAAAGATTCTATGGGTAATATATTGAATGATGCAGGAAATATCAAAAGAAGTTGGAAGGAATATAGAGTCACTGTACCAAAAATAATTAATTGGTGTTCATCCATTTCAGGAGGTGACATATGATCCAGAACCAATGGTATTGAAGGAAGAAGTCAAAGCTGCACTGTGGGAAGAAGTAAAAAATAAGGCTTCAGGAATTAGCAGGATAGTCATTGAGATGTTTAAACAAAAGGATGTGACACTAGAGGCACCCACTCAGCTATGCCAAGAGATTTATAAGACAACTACCTGGCCAACTGACTGGAAGAAATCTATATTTGTACCCCTTCCAAAGAAAGGTGATCCCACGGAATGTGGAAATTATCACACAATATCATTAATATCACACGCAAGTGAAATCTTAATGAAGACAATTCAAAAA
>NW_006921722.1:66291-71783 GCF_000298275.1 Orycteropus afer afer
GCAGTCATGTGATCCATCATGGGAACCACCACTCACAACTGGAGTCCAGCCAAGTTGACACATCTTCAACTATCACATTGACTATGCAAAAGCATTCAATTGTGTGGATCATAACAAATTATGGATAACATTGAGAAGAATGGGAATTCCAGAACACTTAATTGTACTTATGAGGAACCTGTACATAGACTGGGAGGCTGTCATTCAAACAGAACAAGTGAATATTACATGGTTTAAAATCAAGGAAAGAGGGCATCAGAGTTGTATCCTTTCACAATACTTACTCAATCTGTATGCTGAGCAAACAATCCAAGAAGCTAGACTATATGAAGACTTCATATTATTTGGTTCTACAATCAACACCGATGGAAGCAACAGTCAAGATAACACACGTCGTATAGCATCGGACAAATCTGCTGCAAAGGACCTCTTTCAAGTTCTGAGGAGCAAGGATGTTTCCTTGAAGACTAAGGAGTGCTGACCCAAGTCATGGTATTTTCAATCACCTTACATGAGATCTGGACAATGAAAAAGGAAAACTGAAGAAAAGTCGATGCTTTTGAGTTGTGGTGTTGGCGAAGAATTCTGAAAGTGCCATGGACTGCTAAAAGAACTAACCAATATCTTTCCAGGAAGAAGTGCAGCCAGAACGCTCCTTGGAAGAGAGAATAGCCAGACTTCGTCTCACCTACTTAGGTTGTATTGTAAGAAGGGACATTTCCCTGGAGGATATCATGCTTGGCAGGGTAGAGGGATAACAAAGAAAGGGAGCGCCCTCAATGAGATGGATTGACACAGTGGCTGCAAAGATAGGCTCTGGTATAGCAAAGATTGTGGAACTGGCACAGGACCAGGCAATGTTTTGTTCTGCTGTACATGAGGTCACTATGAGCCAGAGATGACTCAACAACACCTAACAATAACAACAACACAATCAAATGCTTTTGCATAGTCAATAAAACACAAGTAAACATCGTTCTGGTATTCTTTGTTTTCAGCCAACATTCAACTGATAACAGCAATTATATCCATGTTCCACATCCTCTTCTGTATCCAGCTTGCATCTCTGGAAGTGTTCTATCAATACAGTGCCACTCCTGTTTTTGAATTATTTTCTGTAAGATTTTACTTGCATGTGATATTAATGATATTGTTTGACAATTTCCACATTCTGTGGGATCACCTTCCTTTGGAATGTGTACCAATATGGATCTCTTCCAGTCAGTTGGCCAGGTAGTTGTCTTTCAAATCTCTTGGCATACATGAGTGAGTGCCTCCAGCATGGCATCCGTTTGTTGAAACATCTCAATGGGTATTCCATCAATTCCTGGAGCCTTATTTTTTGCGACTTCCTTCAGCACAGCTTTGACTTCTTCCTTCAATACCACTGGTTCTTGATCATATGCCACCTCTTGAAATGGATGAACATCAACCAATTTTTTTGGTACAGTGACTCTCTGTATTTCTTCCATCTTCTTTTGATGTTTCCTGCACCATTCAATATTTTGCCCATAGAATCTTTCAATATTGCAACTTGAGGCTTAAATTTTTTTCCTCAGTTCTTTCAGCTTGAGAAATGCCAAGTGTATTCTTCCCCTTTGGCTTTCCAACTCCAGGTCTTTGAATATTTCATTATAATAAACTTTGTCTTCTCAAGCTGCTCTTTGAAATCTTCTATTCAGCTCTTTTATCTTGTCAATTCTTCCATTTGTTTTAGCTACTCTACACTCAAGGGCAAGTTTCAGAGTCTCTTCTGACATCCATTTTGGCCTTTTCTTTCTTTCCTGTCTTTTTAATGACATTTTGCTTTCTTCATGGATGATGTTCTTGGTGTCATCCCACAATTGCTCTGGTTTTCAGTCATTCAAGTTCAATGCATCAGATCTATTCTTTAGATTGTCTCTAAATTCAGGGTTATAATCAAGGTCATTTTTTGGCTCTTGTGGACTTGTTTTAGTTGTCTTCAACTTCAAGTTGAACTTGCATATAAACAGTTGATGGTCTTTTCTATGATCATGTCCTGGCCTTGTTTTGGCTGAAGATATGGAGCTTCTCCATCACATCTTGCCACAGATGTAGTCAGTCTGATTCCTGTGTACTCCATCTGGTGAAGTTCATGTGGATAGCCATCATTTGTGTTATTGAAAAGGTATTTGGAATGAATAAGTCATTGGTGTTGCAAAGTTTTATCATGCGATCTCCAGTGTCATTTTTTATCTCCAAGGCAAAACATTCAAGGTAAGCAAGAAAAAATACATATCCTAAGTTGAGTGTATATATTAATATACATTGGACTGCCAGAAGAATGAATAAATATGTTTTGGAAGAAGGACAGCAGGGGAGCTTCTAGAGGAGAGGATGGTGAGACTTTATCTCATGTGCTCTGGACATGTCATCAGAAAGGACCAGCATCTGGAGAAGGACATCATGCTTGGAAAACAGAAAGTCAATGAAAATGAGAAAGACCCTCAACAAGATGGATTAAAACAGTGGTTCAAGTGCAGCAATGCTTGTGACAATGGCGCAGGAGTGGGCAGCATTTTGTTCTGTTGTACATAAGGTCTCCATCAATTTGAACTGACTCAGAACACCTAACATACACGTGTGTGTGTGTATAACATGGAAGCTCTGGTGGTGTAGTGTCTAAGGAATTTGACTGCTAACCAGAAGGCTGGCAGTTCAAACTCACCAGTCACTCCTTGGAAGGAAGACTGGGCAATCTACTTCCATAGTGATGCTGCCTCAGAAACCCAAGGAAGGGTCAGTATGAATTGGATCCTACTCGATGAGAGTGAGGGTTTTTTTTTTTTTTTTTAATATGTAACATATATATATATATATGTATATGAACACATACATACATTATTCTTTAAATATTATTATATTGTACAAGTTGGATTTCTTGGGTGACACAAATGGTAAGCTCTATTGTACTAACCATAAAGCTGGAGATTGGAACCTACCTATTGGTTGATCTGAAGAAAAGCTGGAAATCTACCTTCTGAAAGGTCACAGCTGTGAAAACACTTAGGTGTTGCTGTGAGTTAGAACTTGACTTAATAGCAAGTATACTCCACAACTCAAAACAAATGTACTCTTACTCTATTTGTACTTTCTATTTCTAGAGATGAATCATAGTATGTATCAATATTTCTTTTAATAATTTGATCAATGATGTTTTCTGAGAAGTAATTTATATCATTATTTTGTTTTTAGTGGTTTGATTCCAAACAGTTTTATTTTTACCTTCCCAAATTCCAGTTGAAATCCAATTCCTAAAGACAGAAATAACTATAAAAAGGATACATAAAATATACTTGCTTACTGAAGAAACTGAACCAATGCATTTGAATCTCATCTTGCATAACATCACATCCTCATTTGTAACATCTGAAAACAGAACCTTCTTCTCAATGCCAACAGGATTGTCTGCTCTTTCTATTTTTTGTGTTTCTTATTTTAATGACAATTTATCTTCCATTGGTCTTTTATCAAATATATAGAATATTAAACCATAGTAATGTCTAATATAGCAGGGAAAATGGATTTAAATGATTACAATTTCTTAAATGTCATTTAGATTTTTGAATGAAGGGTATATTTTATCAAGATATCATGCCTGAGTGCCCGTCTATATCTGCCTAAGAAGTGTTCTGGCTGTATTTCCTCCAAGACTGATCGGTATGTTCTGCTAGCAGTCCAAAATATATTCAATGTATTTTTTCAAACAGAAATGAAATTTAAAAGCTAGGAAAGGGAAACAAGTGTAATGAGTGGCCTGAAAAGGTTGACTAATATCTCACAGATAAAGAGCAAAAGAACTAAATTTGAGGGAATAAGCAGAATTCAAAAAGCTACAGCTCAAAAGGCCCCAGATAAACACTACAGTGAGGGTCAGAGGTCTGAGTAAACAATGAGTCAGTGAAATAGCCAAGGGGAGTGGGAAGCATGTGGGGAAATTATCTGGAGCTCATTGACTTTAAAAACAGCATTTGGTCCAGCAGGAAGTCAATTCAAGGCCCCCACTTATAATGAGCAGCAGGTGGCCCAGCCATTTTCAGCCAGGGGAAGTTTCCCCACATGACTTCTAAACCAAATCCAGTAGTCTGCTTGGAGAGAGACCATAGCTTGGAAAAGAAAGTAACAGAGTAAAGCTTAAAGTGTTTCTAGACCACCAAGAATACAACAGAGAAAAATGAAGAGGAAGACAGCATAGAACTGCAATTAAATATTCAATTATTCACCCTGAGAGGCAATAACAAACTTATCTCAAATATAATAACTTGAACAAAATTGGGTAAGTTTACATAGAATCAATACCACACAGTAAGGACGCTTGGGGTTAGACACATACCCCCTATAGAGATATATACAAAGAAAATGAAGGTTTTTTTTACCAAAACCAGGTATCAGTTCTCCTTCCAAAGAAAAAAAATGAATTGTGAGGTTGACAAAGAATATTGACCATATTGTGGACTGCCGGAAGGACATACAAATAATTCTTGAAGGAACTAGGCATTTGACTACTAACCAGAAGACTGGCGGTTCAAACCCACCAGCCACTCCTCGGAAGGAAGGTTGGGTAATCTACTTCTGTAGTGATACTGCCATGGAAACCCAAGGAGGGCTTGCTATGAGTTGGATCTGACTCAATGACAATGGGTTTTTGGAGCCAGAATGCTCCTTAGAAGTGAGAATGGAGAAACTTCATCTGAGGTACTTTGGTCATGTTATCAAGAGGGACCAGTCCTGGGAGAAAGACATCACATTTGGTAAAGCAGAGGGTTAGTGAAATACAGGAAGACCTTCAATGAAACAAATGGATACCATGGCTGCAACAGTGGTTTCAAGCACAGCAACAATTGTGAGGATGGCATAGACCATGGTATTTGGTTCTGTTGCACACAGGGTCTCTATGAGTCAGAACAGACTCTATGGCACCTAACAACAATTCAAAAACTACAGAAGCACCACTTAAGTTATTTACTGCTTTCTTTATTGTAAGTATCATTATACCAATGTGGAGCTGAGGCCCAGTCCTAATAGCCTCCAGGGAAATCTTTAACCAGATATCTTTAGTATGGAGACTAACAAGTCCCATGCTGAGTCCTAATGCCTCCAGGTAGATCTTAAACCAGAAGCCTTTAGTATGGAGATTAACATGTCCCATGCCTCAGAACTTTTTATCAGAGATCTCCCTGGCCCCAAAAATTCTCTCGCCCACCTTTGAAAGCTCCGAGAGCTCTCACCTCCCCACGGATTTTGCACATATCAAAGAGATCCGCCCGGCCCCAAAAAATCTCTCACTCACCTTTGAAGCTGGGGGATTCCAACCCACCCCCCAACTTCCCAAACCCCTGTCCTAAAACCCAATTATCTACTCCACCCTATATTTTTTTCTATAAATGTGTGATAGTAAAAGAGCATGAGGTCTTTTGCTCAAACCACTGAACTGGTGAGAGCAGGGACCCTAACTCAAGCTAGCAAATAAA
>NW_006921722.1:73923-88237 GCF_000298275.1 Orycteropus afer afer
GGAGTCTTGTTCTTCACCAGAAGGTGTGTGAGGCCACCAAAATTAAGGTGCATGACCTGAATAAAAGGGCTTACCAGGATTTAAATAGAGGCTGCACCTTAACTCCTGCTTACTCACCGAGCAACCATTAAACTTTGACATAGATTTAAATGGGTAGTTAAGGAAATGTTTTTTCCTGTGGTTAATCTAAGGAAGGATGCTGATAGAGCATCCCCATGGGGCTCTTGACACAAAAGACTTATCTGAAGTCTTCTGCAAAAGCAACCCTCAGGAAGGGTTTTACCTAAGAGCTATTGTAACAGAACAGTTCTCAGAAAAGGAATATCTTACTAGTGTCTTGTGAGCCTGGGAACTTCCTTTGGGTCACATAATTCTGCAAATATTTCATGTAAACAATCTTAGAAGCCTGTATATGCTTTGTAAACCAATCAACACCAAGACCTCACTTTGCTTTAGCCTGTACCTACTTCTCTACTGTGCAGGCTGCCAACCATGAAACCATGCTCTTAGCCCCTGATTTTATTATGTAAGTATATGCCTATTCACTTTCAATTTTCCAGAACACTTGGGTTCATTTTGCAAACCTGGGAGCTCTGGTGGTGTAGTGCCTAAGGCATTTGACTGCTAACCAGAAGGTTGGTGGATCAAACTCAGCAGCCAGTCCTTGGAAGGAAGATCAGGCAATCTACTTCTGCAGTGATGTTGTTGTTGTTATGTGCCAGACCCAACTCATAGTACCCCTCCTTGGGTTTTCGAGGCAGTATCATATGGAAATAGATTGCCCAACCTTCCTTCCGAGGAGTGGTTGGTGGGTTTGAATTGCCAGCCTTCTGGTTAGCAGTCAAGTGCCTTAGGCACTATGTTACCAAACCTTGGAAACCTAAGGAGGAGTCGCTATGAGTCGGATCCAACGTGATGGCAGTGAGTTTGGTTTTTGTTGCAAACCTAGAATATCCATGGTTCAAACTGGTATCTAGCCTTTGATAAATTTTTTGCTTTCATTTTAGCAGAGTATATGTTCTTCCTCTTAGAAAAAGTCAAACGTTTCCATGATATTTCTTTTCCAAAAGTTTTGAGCCATAGCTTTTACTCCAATATTACTAGAACCTGTCAGTTTTGCTATTTTAAAAGCCAGTTTCCTTGTGAACAAATTGTGTTTATAATGAAAATAACATCTAGAAAATTTGGAAAATTATATATTTTTTTTTTAAAAAAAGAAATTATCTTGCCACTTAGAGTTAACCACTCTAATGCTTTAATTACATATGTCTACGTGTTTTCATAAATGTTCTTTTAGATGTGCAAGCCATGGTATTTACTAGTGCTTCATACACATGCAAAAGCAGGACAATGAATAAGGAAGACTGAAGAAGAATTGATACACTTGATTTATGGTGCTGGTGAAGAATATTGAACATACCATGAACTGTTAGAATGAACAAATCTGTCTTAGAGGAAAGACAGCTGGAACGCTCCTTAGAAGGGAGGATAGGGAGACTTTGTCTTGTTCACTTTGGACATGGCATAAAAAGGGATCAGTCGCTGCAGAAGGACTTCATTCTTGCAAAAGTAGAGGGTCAACAAAAAAGAAGACCTTCAATAAAATGGCTTGACACAGTAGGCTCAGCAATGGGCTCCGACATAGCAATGATTGTGAGGATGGTGCAAACCAGGCAGTGTTTCTTTTGGTTGTACATTTGGTCACTGTGAGTCAGAACCAACTGGACAGCACCTAGTAACAATGATGAGATGTTCTTGCATATGGATATGTGTGTGTGCGTATTTTTTTCTTAACAATTAGAATTGTCTGATATAGGTTATAATGTAACTTCTCTAATTTTTTAATACATTGTAAGTGTTTTCTCATGTTTTTAGACACCTCTCTGTTTACCACATTTGATACTTTTTTGCATAAATATCATAGAGTTTACTAAAAAAAATGCCTCTCTTGGAAGGTTGGAATGAACATTTTTTTGTTGTTGTGTGGAGTCTTTTTAAAGATTATTAAATCCAAAATATATTTCAAAAAGATAAATTAATATGAAAAATCTACTATATCAAATGAATGTATTAATAGCACAATTTTAAGAATTAGTGAATTAATATTTATAATAGAATGTTAAATGTAAAAACTGAACTGTGAAGTTTTGTGTGCATTCAGATTTTTTTATTTCATGGTTATATGTCTCTGACATAAATATGCTACAGAAGACTCTTTCAAGTGTTGAAGAGCAAAGATGTCACTTTGAACATTAAGATGTACCTAACCCAAGCATGGAATTTTCAATAAGCTCATATGCATTTGAAAGCTGGACAATGAATAAGGAAGACCCAAGAAGAGTTGATGCCTTTGAATTTAGATGTTGGTGAAGAATATTGAATAAACTATGGACAAAAATAGAAGTAACATATCTGTCCTAGAAGAAGTGCAGCAGGAATCATCCTTGGAAGTGAGAATGGCCAGACTTCATCACACCTATTTTGATCAAGTTGTCAGAAGGGACCATTCTCTGGAGAAGGATATCACGTTTGGTAAAGTAGAGGGTCAACGAAGAAGGGAAGACCCTGAATGAGGAGGTTTGACATAGTGGCAGCAACGACAAGAATAGCAAATTCTGTGAGGATGGCACAGGAACAGGCAGTGTTCTGTTCTTTTTTACAAAGAGTCACTATGGGTTGGATCGGACTTGATAGTACTTAGCAACAACATGTCTCTGAAAATGACAAAATCCTAGAAAAATAGATACAGATTTTACACTACATAAACATGATAGTTTCATTTGCATTTGTAAGCTTTCTATTATTTTAGTTTTAAGTATAATCTATTTGATGAAGTGTTGACAGTTATTTAATACTTTTAAGGTTAAGGTATTTCCCCATGACCAAAAACAAGGTGGAAAACTTAGGTCAAATATATATGAGGTGTAAGAGTATCTTTTTTAAAATAACTATCTAATAAATGCAATAGTTTCTGCTCAAGTGAATACCTTGTATAAATATTGTTCTTTTAATTTCTTGTACTTCCTATGT
The DNA here is from genome assembly GCF_000298275.1 of Orycteropus afer afer. Lineage (NCBI taxonomy): Eukaryota > Metazoa > Chordata > Mammalia > Tubulidentata > Orycteropodidae > Orycteropus > Orycteropus afer. Next base: position 76,954 of record NW_006921722.1, read on the forward strand.
ATTTGCTGCAATCCCCTGAAACTGTATTATTACTTAGCATTCATAAAAACCCTTTCATAGGTGATGTTTGTATTTTCGCCATGTTTTTTCAACTCTAATTTAGTGCTGGGACACTTCAGATGATGAGTTCATGAACTGTACAGGTTGTAATTAGCTTCACAAGTTTGAATATAGGTATGACATTTACATTCAGAATTCTGGAACCAAGAACCATTAGTAATTCAGCAAATAGAAGGGTGTTCTATATTGTGAAAAAATAGTCTGAAAATATTGGAAATCCCCAATCAGAACACTTATTTTCCATTTGAAACAGAAATAGTTTTTCACTCCAAATCTAAAACCAAGAAAGAATAGACTGTTGTCTGTAGCATTTTATTATATTAAAAACTTATGCATTTACAAATTAATTTATCTGTTTCTGTTTTATAGTCATTAATACCTTAAGAAACATTTTTTTTTTCAGGTTTAGAATCTGAGTTTCTGTTCTTCAGTGGTTTTGCAATCTTTTGGCATATACAACTTCCAACACACACTTACTTAGCTCTAACAGTGAAAATATAACAATCAAAGAATAACATTTTCTTTAATTGAAAAAAAAGTATGTGTCTGTTGCATTATATTCAGACTAACAACACTAGTTGTTGCTGTTATGTGCCATCGGGTTGGTTCCAACTCATAGTGACCCTATGTACAACTGAATGGAACACTGCCTGGCCCGGCATCATCCTCACAATTGTTGCTGTGTTTGGTCCATCGTTAAGGGCACTTTGCCAATCCACTTCATTGAGGGTCTTCTAATATTTTCTGACCCTCTACTTCATGACCACCACTCGGTCATACTGCAGTAGCTTCCTTGTGCTGTGATGATCAAAGCTATGCTGCTGGTATTTCAAATGGCAGCGGGATTGCCCGTAGTGGACAGGTTTCATCAGAGCTTCCAGATTAAGACAGGCTAGGAAGAAGGATCTGACAATTCACTTATGAAAACATTGCCACTGAAAACCTTATGGATAATAGTGAGCATTGTTATCCTTTCACCTTACTCATTCAGTCTATATGCTGCATTAATAATGCAAAGAACTGGACTACATGAAGAAGAACATGGCATCAGGGTTGGAGGAAGACTCATTAAACCTGAGATATGCAGATGACACAAGTCCAGCGTCTTGAATTCTTTGCTCTGCATACAGATTGAATAACTATGATGAAAGGATACAACCCTGGCACACACATTTCCTGGTTTTAAACCATGCGATACTCCCTTGTTCTCTATGAAAGACTGCCTCTTGCTATATGTATCGGTTCCTCATGAGCACAATTAAGTGTTCTATAATTCCCAGTCTTTGAAATGTTATCCATTATTCATATGATCTAAACCGTTGAATGCCTTTGCATAGTCAATGAAGCAAAGACATACATCTTTCTTGTATTCTTTGCCTTCAGCCAAGATCCATTTGACATCAGCAATGATTTTCCACGTTCCACATCCATTTCTGAATTGGGCTTGAATTTCTGGAAATTTTCTGTCAATATATTGCTACAGCACTTTTTTAAAAATTATCATCAGCCAAATTTTACTTGCATGTGATATTGTTGTTGTTGTTGTTGTTAAGTGCTGTCGAGTCGTTTCCGAATCATAGCGACCCCATGCACAGCAGAACGAAGGCATGGGATATTAAGGATATTGTTTGACAATTTCCACATTCTATTGGATCACCTTACTTTGGAATGGGCACAAATATGGATTTCTTCAAGTCCTTTGGCCAGGTAACTCTTTTCCAAACTTCTTTGCATAGACAAATGTGTGCCTCCAGTATTTGCTCCCTTGGTTGAAATATCTCAATGTGTATTCTAGCAATTTCTTGATTCTTGTGTTTTGTCAATTCCCTCATTGCAGCTTGGGCTGTAGGTTCTTGATCATATATTACCTCCTGAAATGGTTGAACATCAACCAATTCTTTCTATTACAGTGACTGTGTGTATTTCTTCCTTCTTCTTTTGATGGCTCCTGCATTGTTCAATATTTTTCCCATAGAATCCTTCAGTATTGCAACTCCAAACCTGAATTATTTCTTCAGTTTTTTCAGCTTGAGAAATTCCAAACCTATTTCCCTTTTGCTTTTCTAGCTCCATTTCTTTGCACATTTCATGATAATATTTTGTGTCCCCAAGTAGCCCTTTGAAATTCTCCCTTCAACTCTTTCACTTCATTACTTCTTACCCTGTTTTTAGCTATTCTCCATTCAGGAGCAAGTTTCAGAGTCTCTTTTGACAAGCATTTGGTTATTTTTTTATCTTTCTTGTATTTTTAATGGCCTTTTGTTTTCTTCATGTATGACGTCTTTGTGATGTCATCCTACAACTCATCTGGTCTTCTGCCACTGGTGTTCAATGTGTCAAATCCATTCTTCAGATGATCTCCATATTCATGTGGGATATATTCTTTGTCATATTTTGGATCTTATGGACTTTCCATAATGTTCTGCAACTTCAGCTTAAACTTGTAAACTTGTGTATTAGCAATTGATAGTCTGTTTCACACTTGTCCATTAGCCATGTTCTTACTGATGGTATTGAAGTTCTCCATGGTCTCTTTCCACAGATGTGTAAGATTGGCTTTCTGTGTATTCTATCCGGGGAGGTCCATATGCAGAATTTCCATTTATGTTCCTGAAGAAAGGTATTTGCAGTTGAACAAGTCATTGGTCATGCAAAATTCTATCTGTGAGACCTCATGCAGCATTTCTATCAGCAAGGCCACATTTTCCAACTACGCATCCTTCCTCTTTGTTTCCATTTTCACATTCTAATACATCAATACATTTTATCAACATTTCTTGATTGCATGTTTGCTCATTTTTAGACTGTGGAAATTGGTAAAATATTCAGTTTCTTCATCTTTGTCTTCAGTGGTTGGGTATAAATTTTAGTAATAGTTATGTTAACTGGTCTTCCTTGTAAGCATATGGATATTATCTTATCTGCATTGTACTTCAGGATAGATTTTGAAATGTTCTTTTTGACAATGAATGTGACACCGTTCCTCTGCAATTTGTCATTCCTGGCATAGGAGCCCATATGATTGTCTGATTCAAAATGGCAATACCAGTCCATTTCAGCGACTAATGCCTGGAATATTGATTTTTACATGTTTCATTTCATTTTTGACAACTTTCGATTTTCCTAGATTCATACTTTGTCCATTGCATGCTTCAGTTACTAATGGATGTTGGCAGCTGGTTCTCCTCAATTTGTGTCATGCTGCATCAGCCAATGAAGTTCCAGAAAGCTTTACTCTCACCTTATCATTAAAGTCAACTCTATTTTGAGGAGGCAGCTCCTACCCAGTCATATTCTGAGTGCCTTTCAACTTCAGGGGCTCATCTTCTGGTGCTATATTAGGCAAGGTTTTTTCCTACTATTCAAAAAGTTTACAGTGACCAATTTTTTCAGAAGTAGACATGGCCACGTCCTTATTCCGAGTCTGTCTTTCTCTGGAAGCTCCACAGAAACCTTTCCTCCTTTCTGGACCAACGTCACCAGTGTCACAACAACAATCAAGGCACCAGAGTGCAATAAACTGACAGAAAAGTCATGCATATATATATATATGGAGTTCAGGTAGTATAGTGTCTAAGGCACTTGACTGCTAACCAGAAGGCTGGTGGTTCAAACGCACCAGCCACTCCACAGAAGGAAGATGGGGCAACCTACTTCCGTAGTGATACTACCTCGGAAACCCAAGGAGGGGTCGCTATATGTTGTTGTTATGTGCCGTCGAGTCAGCCCCAACTCATAGCAACCCCTCCTTGGGTTTTCGAGGCAGTATCACTACGGAAATAGGATTGCCCAACCTTCCTTCCGAGGAGTGGCTGGTGGGTTTGAACCGCTAGCCATCTGGTTAGCAGGCAAGTGTCTTAGGCACTGTGCTACCAGAGCACTCTCTCTCTCTCTCTCTCTCTCTCTCTCTCTCTCTCTATATATATATATATATATATATACACATTATAGGTGTCATTAGCCTGTTCCAACAGTACATTGACAGGGAGCTGTCAGGAATTCAAACTGAATTCAGAAGATATGGAAGGAGGGATATAATTGATGATGTCAGATGGATTTTGTTAGAAACAGAGAATACCAGAAAGATGTTTAGCTGTGTTTTACTGATTATGCAATGTCTGTGTGGATCATAATAAATTATGGATAACATGGGGAAGAATGTTAATTCCAGAACATTATGCTTTTGTGGGAGCTCTGGTAGCATAGTGTCTAAGGCACTTGACTGCTAACCAGAAGGCTGGTGGTTCAAACCCACCAGCCAGTCCTCGGAAAGAAGATGGGGCAATCTACTTCGGTAGTGATACTGCCTCAGAAACCCAAAGAGGGGTCACTATGAGTCATGTCCGACTCGACAGCACATAACAACAACAACAACAACCATGCTTTTGCAGAACACATAGACCAGGCAGCAGTCATTAGAACAGAAGAAGGGGATGCTGTGGGTTTAAATGTAATGTGTGTGTGCATGAATGTATATACATATATGCGTATACAATGATTGGAACATAATCAATCACAGATCACAGCTTGGGCTATTCTATTAATCTACTGAGGTACTTTGATTTTTCTTGCCAATAGATAAAAATGTTTATTTACAGTGAAGTGCTAATATTGAGTTAATGCCAAATTTATGTGTGTGACTGTGTACCATAAACATTATTTTTAATTTGCCCTTATGCCTTCAATAGGCAACTAAATTTGAGAGGCACTGATGAAACTTTGGTCACCATATGTAGTACAAAGCAGTCCTTCAGCAATGGTATCAATGGAGTCTTTCTTCCACATTTTGTTGTTGTTATGTGCCATTGAGTCAGACCCGACTCATAGCAGCCCCTCCTTGGGTTTCTGAGGCAGTACCACTATGGAAGTAGATTGCCCAACCTTCCTTCCGAGGAGTGGCTGGTGGTTTTGAACTACCAGCCTTCTAGTTAGCAGTCAGGTGCCTTAGGCACTTCACTACCAGAGCTCCCTTCTTCCACATAGAGTCTCAAAATTTACCTTCGACCTGATCATATGCCACTCACTAATTAAGAATTAATTCACTTCATTTTTCACTTCATTTTTCAGTGTCTACCTTGGTAGATGTAGGGTAACAATACATATCTTACAGTGTTAACTTGGGAGTCAAATGCAATATTATATGTGGTTGTACTTGGACAATTTTAAAGCAGTCTATATTTATTGCATTATTATTAAATAATTTAATTTCAGTGCTTAATTTAAGTGAGAAATTTACCTTAACAATAATTCTTCCATAAATTGTTAATATATTTTAACAAAAAGGAAAACAATGATTCACAAATAGTATTTTTCTAATCAATTTTTAATTAAATTACAGATGATATGATACTTTAATGAAATAATATAGGGTGAAATTCCCAGTATATAGTCAACTGAATTTTTTTTTCTAAATGGAAAAAGCTTTCTAAATCTATGACAGAATATATCCCTTAAGAAATAAAATGGTAGCTTGACTTCTTTTTGAATTGTGGAGATGAATGTTTGCACACAGATTCCTGGAAATTACTTAACATTCTGAGCTGCCTATATAATCCTGTGAGGATAGATGTCTCCAGTAGTCCAGGTGACAAGAGAAGTAAACCAATCTCAATACATTTACAGATCACCTGGGTGAGGTTATTACTCTGCTTCTAACCGCCCATTGCTGTGCTCCCTAGAGATCACCAGGATGGGAGTTCTTTTCAGATGTAATGTTAAATCACCACCTGTCCCAGAAGTAGTATGAAATTTCCAGCCTCAATATCAATAGCAAACATTCTGGAATCACAATTCCTTTAGAAACTCAATTGAGAAAAGTGGTCTAATGTTTCTGAAATGGCAAATTTTTGAGGTGAAATAAAGATGTGGGAGCTGAACTTTGGTCCCTGTTGGTTTTCCACAGAGCCACCTTTTGTTTCTTGGCCTCACCAAGCTCCTGGGGATGCAGGAAGTATTGAGTTCTGCTTCATTGAATTGGCTCTGCCTTAAATTTCTCTAGAGATGTGAATTATGGGCAAGTTGCTCTCCCACTTGGATTTCAAAACCATGATTTCTATGTAACTAGCATAGTTTACGATAAAACTTACATGTATGTACATCAATATTTTATTGGAATTATGACTGAACATTGTCACAATGCATTATCAAAATTTACACTGAGTTAATAAATGCTTGAAGTACAAACTCTTCAAAATGCATACATGTCTGTGTCTGTTCTACACTGGAAGTCCCATATCAATGTCACATTAATATCTGGTACACAGCTGACCTTATTCTTTCTGAGTCTTTCATACTTTCTACTTTATAGAAAACTCATGTTTGTCTAGATGTGATGATGAAATGCAAGGAGAACTCAGGGACTTTCAAATATGAGGAAAATGAAAAGTGTTACTAACCAAAAAAAACAAGGTTTCAGGAAGAAAAGAAGACAAAGAAAAGCAGCTGATTGATTGATGCAGAAAAGGCATTTGGTAAATCCAACACCCATTCCTGATCAGAACTCTCAGCAAAATAGGAATAGAAGGGACTTTCCTCAACATAATAAATGGCATATATGGAAAACCAACAGCCAACACTACTCTCAATGGAGAGAGACTGAAACCACTCCCCTTGCCAAGAAGAACCAAACAAGGATGCCTTCTGTCACCATGTCTATTCAACGTTGTATTGGGAGTCCTAGCCAGGACAATAAGGCAAGAAAGTGAAATGAAAGGTTTCTACATTAGTAAGGAAGAAGTCAAACTATCCCTATTTGCTGATACCTAGGAAGCTCAAGAGACTCAGTGCACCAAAAAAAGTCTACTGGAAGTAATTGAGAGATTTAGCATAGTGACAGGATACAAAATCAACATCCAAAACTCAGTTGGATTCCTCCACACCACCAAAGAGATTGCTGAAAAAGAAATAAGGAAATCAATACCATTTACAATCCCTCCCCCAAAAATAAAATACTTGGGAATAAATCTCACCAGGGACACAAAAGACCTATACAAAGAAAACTATAAAAGACTCCTTCCAGAAACCATAAGAGATCTATATAAATGGAAGAACATATCATGCTCACGGATAGGAAGAGCAAACACTGTGAAAATGTCAATTCTATGCACAGCAATCTATACATTCAATGCAATCCCAATCCAGATCCCATCAACATTCTTTAGGAATATGGAAAAACCAATCACTATCTTTATATGGAGAGGAAAGAGACCTCAGATAAACAAAGTGTTATGAAGAAGAAGAACAAAGTAGGAGGTCTCACACTGCCAGATCTCAAAACCTACTATACAGCCACAGTAGTCAAAACTGCCTGGTATTGGTATAATGACAGATACATAAACCAATGAAATAGAATTGAGAACACAGAAATAGAGCCATCAACCTATGGTCAGCTGATCTTTGACAAAGGGCCAAAATCCATTAAAAAGGGAAGAGATTGTCTATTTAACGAATGATACTGGCAAAACTGGATATCAGAAAATTGAAACAAGATCTCTACCTCACACCATACACAAAAAGTAATTCCAGTTGCATCAAAGACCTAAATGTGAAACCTAAAATTATAAAGTTCCTCAAGGAAAAACTAGGGGCAAATTTAGGGCCCTGATATAGGGCATAAATAAACAATTAAGCATAACCCAAAATGCACAAGCAACAGAAGAGAAACCAGATGAATGTGTCTTCTAAAAATTAAATTTTTATGTGCTTCTAAAGAATTCTCCAAAAGAGTCAAAAGAGAACCTACAGAATGGGGAAAAAAAAAAAAAAACATTTATCAATGACATATCTGACAAAGGACTTATCTCTAGAATTTATAGGAAACTCCAACACCTCAACAGTAAAAAGACAAATAATCCAATTAAAAAATTGGCAAAGGCATGAATAGACACTTCACCAAAGAGGATATTTAGGTGGCCAACAAACATATGAAGAACTGCTCACAATCATTAGCCATTAGAGAAATATAAATCAAAACAACAATGAGATACCATCTTGTCTCAGCACTAGCAGCAAAGTTCAACAAGACAGAACATAACAAATGCTAGTGAGGGTGTGGAGAGATTGGGACTCTCATACACTGCTGGTGAGACTGTAAAATGGTACAACCACTGTGGGAAGCAGTATGGCAACTCCTTAAAAAATTGGAATGAGAAATACCATTTGATCCAACAGACCCATTACTAGTTATATATCCTAAAGAAATGAGACCCTAGACAAGAACAGATATAAGCACACCCATGTTCATCACAGCAGTATTTACAACACCCAAAGGATGGAAACAACCTAGGTGCCCATCAACAGAAGAATGGATAATCAAACTATGGTATATACACACAATGGAATACTATGCAATCCTAAAGAATAATGTAGAAATGGCAAAACACCACATAATGTGGATGAACTTAGAGGACATTATGCTGAGTGAAAAAAGTCAGTCACAGAAGGACAAATTATATTAATCTATTATTGTAAAAGGTCAAGGAAAAGTTTATACATGGGAGGAAATTTTCTTTGTTGGTTACCAGGGGTGGGAGGGGTGGGAAGGGAACACTGTTAGATAGGTAGAGACAAGTATTGATTTGGGTGAAGAGAAGGAAAATGTACTGAGTGTAAGTGATCAACAAGGTGGTTTTGAGGAAGGGGAAGACAGAGAGGTGCATGGGAAGTACAGACACATCCAGTACTGCATTGTCAGTGAGAGCAGGGATTGGTGTGGATAGATAGGTACACGGGCTGAATTATTAGGTATGTCTATGCAGGGAGGAACGTGCTCATGAGCCTGTACAGAGTTGGCAGACAATATTTCTACAAGTGTATTTGTATGTTCTGTAAGAATTCCGAGGTATATGGTAGACTGACAAGGGACAAGGTAGTAGTCACTTTTTGGCCACAGCCAGCTACCCAGAGGGAGCCAGTAGTTGGACTTCTTGGCTTGGGACCATAGTCACAGGGAACATCAAGCTCAACTGGCATAACATCTTACACAAAATATTGTTCCACCTCCTACTTTGGTGAGTAGTGACTGAAATCTTAAAACTTTACAAGTGGCCATTGAGATGCAATGATAGGTCTCTCCTCATCCATAGCAAAGAAGAATGAAGAAAACCAGAGACACATAGAAACAATTAGTCCAAGTGACTGGTACACCAGGCAATCCTCAGCCTATACAACTATGACACCAGAAGAACTAGATGGTGCCTGGCTACCACTGTCAACAATTTGGAGAAGGATCTTTGTAGGAGATCCTGGATAGAGTGGGAGAAAATTGTGGAACAAAACTCAAAATCTTAAAAAAAAAAAAAAAAAAAAAAAAACAGGGACCTGGTTTTTTGGGCTGATAGAGCCTGGTGGAACCACTGAGACTATGGCCCCTAGCTGCTCTTCAGATCTGGAATTGAACCCACTCCTGTGGCTTCCAGTCAAACAAAAGACAGGCATAAGAGCTGAACATTTACATTAGGTAGATGCACTCCTTGGAGAGATCAATCAAGGAAGAATAAAAGGGTTATGTATGCACAGGGAGGTAGCTGGGGGGCAGGAGTGCATGGAAGGGAAACACACAAGGAAGAGGTAACTATGGGTAGGAAGTGGGAGTAGAGCTGTTGCATTGTGGTAAATTGTAGTCAATGTTAAGAGACAAAGTATATGTGAGCTGCTGTATGGGAAGTGAATTTGCTCTGTTAATGTTCACCCAAATCACAATAAAAATTAAAAAAGAAAGAAAGAAAAATAACTGAAGAGATAGAAAGTTCCACAGATGCCAAATAAACCAGAAGGTCTGGCAGAAATGTGGGAGGTTTACATGATGGTAGAGGATTAGATCAGAGTAAGGAATAGAATGAGTCATATTAATTTTGAAATCATACCTGGTTAAAGATGGGTATCTGATTGAAAAGATAATCAAGTTCAGTGTCTGGTGTATAAAGTGTGTTTCTTTGTGTAACATTTTCGTATAGCATTGCAAAGAGTTTTAGAAAACATTTACAGTGTTCCATACATCAAATAACTCTAGGTATTGAACCAGGTATTGGCAACATATACGTAGACTTGAATTGTCATCTAGATATTCTGTTCAATATAAAATATAAATTAATCTTCCAATGTGAGATGAATCATTTAAAAATACAAAGCAGTGACTAAGCATGTTTGAAGTTACGTGGAATATATTTAACATTATACAAAGAATCTTGAGAAGAGCAAGTGGCATGCTTTGAGACAGACAACTTAGATTACAGTAAAATCGTTGGAGAATCACATTTAAATTTTGCAGATTGGCAACAAGAATAGTGGAATGTTTACTGCCATTCAAAATGTGTACTAGTCAAAAGTAAAATATCTATATACAATCCAACTTCATGGTGTTAATTATATTCAAACATATTTGTATACCTTTTTTAGAGAGTCAAAGTACAAACTAAGTAAAACCTTGAGTATGTCCCACCTGAATTGACAGACCACCTTATTAAAAGAATGAACACACTGACATCAAAGACAACATACTTAAAGAAGAAAAAAGGTCATTAAAAAAAAGACAGTAAAGAAAGAAAAGACCAACATGAATGTCAGAAGAGACCCTGAAACTTGGTTTGGAATGTAAAGTAACTAAAGTAAATGGAAGGAATATTCAAGTAAAAGAGTTGAGGAGAAGATTTCAAAAGGCACCTCAAGAAGACAAAGTATTTTAACGAAATGTGCAGAGATCTGGAGTTAGAAAGACAAAAGGGAAGACCACTCTCAGCATTTTTCAAGCTGAAAGAATTGAAGAAAAACAAAAATTGAAGCCAGAGTTGGTATATTTAAGGATTCTGTGGGAAAGATGTTTAAGGATTCATGAAGCATCAAGGGAAGATGGAAGGAATTCAGTCACTGATCCAAAAAGATTTGGTTGAAGTTCTACCACTTTGGGAGGTAGGATATGCTCAAAAAACAGTCATATTGAAGGAAGAAGTCCCAGCTACATGAAGGATATTGGCAAACACAAGTCTGTAGAAACTAACAGAAAACCAGTTGAGATATTTCATAAAAAGAAAGCAACACTGGAAGTGCTCATCTATCTATGCCTAGCAATTGGGAAGACAGCTACCTGGCCGATCAATTGGAAGAGATCCATATTCAGGCCCATTCCAAAGAGGTGAATCAACACAATGTGGAAATTATTGGACAATGTAATTAATATCACTTGCAAGCAAACTCTCGCTGAAGATAACTAAAAAATGTTTACAGCAGT
>NW_006921722.1:89072-90580 GCF_000298275.1 Orycteropus afer afer
TGTATTTTAATTATGGTGTTGACATGGAGTATTGAATATCTCATGGACTGGAAGAGCAATGAAGAAACCTGTCTTGGAAGAAGTACCGCCAGAATGCTCCTTATAAATGAGGATGGTGAGAGTTTATCTTGTGTATTTTGGACCTTTATCAAAAGAGACCAGTTTCTGCAGAAGGACATGTTCAGTAAAGTAAAAGGTCACCCAGGAAGAAAGCCCTCAATGAGACAGATTGACACGGTGGCTGCAACAATGGGCACCAGCATAGTGATGGCTGTGAGGATGACTCAGGACTGGGCGGGGTTTTCTCCCGTTGTACTTAGGGTTGTTCTGAGTCAGAACTGACTCAGCAATGGAACCAAACTACAACAAGAACATCTTCCAGGACTTGATGCCATTCTATCCATCGAACAGTTGGTGCATAAATGAGCTTAACATAGAGATACTGTCCTCAATCTGTCTTGTTAAGTTTGCGTATTTTTCTTTTGTTTTTGTATGCTGTTATACTTTTGTTTGTTTCATGTCAAACAATTTGTATTTCTTTAGAATATTTTCCTTAAAGGTAATTCTAAGACATTTTGACTTACATTACCTTTAGGCTTTATGCATTTACTCTTGATATTTGGTGCCTGATTATGACTTCATTGTGTTACTCTCTATTCGCTAGCAGCGTAGAAAATCCCTAAATCACCTTGGAATAGGTGCTGGTCTACAATGGTGTCAGTGTCTCCGATGACGGAGCCACTGCATCCTCACTTCCAGCTTGCAGCGCAATCACCACAGGAGGGTAAAATGAATGGCAGTTTGCAATGGGTTTTCTGAGATGATTTGAAAGACAAGAGATCTGAACTGAAATACAGAAGACTCAAGTTCTTACCCTTATCATTACATTCTATTTGTAAGCTTTGGCCTTGAATATCTTATGTGTAAATTAAGCATATTGGACTAGATGATCCCTGAAATCGTGTTGTTCTGCGAATAAGTCTTAAAAAGCTATTCACTAATTTTCTCTTTTTGCAAAATATTCTTTTCCAGATGGATTTCTGTAGTGCCAGATTGTGCGTAATTTTCTTTACTAAGACACTGATTGTTGAGCAAGGGTATAATATTACTTATTCAAATATATAAACATCCACAAATGCATATGTAATAGAGACAGACTCGTTATGTTTAAATTTAAAATGTCTTTATCCCTCTGAAACAACATGGGCAGTACATTTCCCAGAATGTCCATTATTGTTAAATGCAGTCAAGTTGGGTTTGACTCACAGTGACCTCATGCATAAGAGGACAGTGCACTGTCCAGTGATGGGCCATGTTCATGACGGTCAGTGTAGATGGAAGTGTTCCAGAGAAGCCCACACCTTCCTAGAAATAAGGTTGTCAGAGCTTTTCACAAAAAGCATCGAGTCTTGTCAAAGTCAAAGTTTGCAATCCCGTCACTACTGTCTGTCCTCATAGTGCATCATGCCTGTGACCTCATTAACCCAATGAACAGTTCTCTGTGTGTG
>NW_006921722.1:90680-95936 GCF_000298275.1 Orycteropus afer afer
ATCAGCATCCACCTTACTCATAAGATGGATACCTTCCTAAATTTGGAAAGAAGCTCTATAATAAGCCATTATTTTCAAATTCACATTATTCATCTATATTCCACATATTTTTTGAATAGGGCAAACAGTAAGACGTGAAAAGTTAAATTACTGATTGTTTCATTATTTATAGTAGTGATTTGCACACATTCCTTACAAATATTCCAGAATCTGGAAAATTGTAAAAGGAAAACTATAATTACTTGGCTTCCTTGAGAGTCTTCACTGGAGAGAGAATGAGACAAATTGATCTGACTGTTAATCCTTACTCAGTTACCCGTTGTGCAAGCTAGTAATTCCTAGTGCTCCAGAATCAATGCACTGCCTCCATTCTAGATATTGTGCCAGCTGCTCAAAGGATCGAATGCATGATATATTAGCTAAGAAATAGTGTGTGAACAAAGAAGAATGGTGAGTACCATCACTTGGGACTGGTTTGATAATAATGATCCTAATGTTTGAACAAAATTAACATGGTCTGACAAAACCTAATCAAAGTAGTCCCATGTGGAAGTTCCTTAGTCAGCTATGTGCTGGTGCAAAGAAAAGAATAGGACATTGTTGTTGCAACTTGCTATTGAGTAGATGCTGTCTCCTGGCAACCACATGTTTACAAAGTAGCATTGCTCCATAGGGTTATCACCCAGCCACAAAAGTGTTTACAGTCAAATAAGTGCTCATTCATATAAGCACAAATAGTGCTTATTCACATAAAAATATGAAACAGAATTTTGCAGTTCTATGTAATACTTTAATAAGAAATAAAACTATGTATTACATTGGCCAAATCTCTTGCAAAAGACCTATTTAATGTTTAAAAAGCAGAGATGTCACTTTGAGGAGTAAGGTGTACCAAAACCAAACCATGATCTTTTTCGTTTGCTCATATGCACGTGAAAGCTGGACAATGAATAAGGAAGACTGAAAAATTATTGATGCTTTTGAATTAGCAAGAAGGACAAACAGATCTGTCTTGAAAGAAGTACAAACAGAATTCTCCTTTGAAGCAAATGTGATGAAACTTCACCTCATGTGTTTTGGACATGTTATCAAGAAAGACCAGTGCGTGGAGAAAAACATCATGTTTGGTAAAGTTGAGGGTTAAAAAAAAGAGGAAGGCCCTCAACAAGATGGATTGACACAGTGACTGAAACAATGAACTCAAGCACTGAAATCATTGTAAGGATGGCGTAGGACTAGGTAGTGTTTTGTTCTGTTTTGCATAGGGTCATTGTGAGTTAGAACCATGATGAAAACAAATAACAACAACAATAATAACAACAACACATAAGATTTGGTGACAGAAAAAGGAGAAGCTTTGGGATGTCATTTGTGTATGATGCCTATAATTTAACACATTATATAAGAAAGCATTCATATGTGTTTCTAATAATTCTAGTGGAAGAGAATATTTAATATCTCACCTTTTCAGGTCATTGTATATACTTTTGCACATACATATTTCTCTTGAGACACAGTACAAATATAGATACTATTCTTATCTATAGGAGCTCTAGTAGCATAGTGGCTAAAGCACTTGACTGCTAACCAGAAGGCTGGCGGTTCAAACCCATCAGCCACTCCTCGGAAGGAAGGTTGGGCAATCCTACTTCCGTAGTGATACTGCCTCGGAAACCCAAGGAGGGGTCGCTATGAGTCGGGGCTGACTTGACGGCACATAACAACAACAACAACATTCTCATCTATCAATAAATTGAGTAAAAACATCCAGGAATAACTGTCCCACAAAAACTATCATTGAGAGTCATCTATCCCAATGGTACCTTACCCACAAACCATGAAAATAACCCAATAGCAGAGGATCGCTCTTTATATCCATTTTTATCCCCATGACATCATGGGAAATGCCTATTACCTCTCTGTGGTGGTTAAGTTTGTATGTTAACTTGCCTGGGCCTGGTTGAGTGACTGGGCAGCTGGATGTAGTGTTCTCCATGATGAGACTGGGAATCAGCTCCATGGTGGAATCTGCTGGGAGCAGCTGAGTAGCTGCCTTAGGGATGTGGTCTGCTTCCCGTATGTAGGAAACAGTTTTGGGAATGGTCTCTAGCTTATGGCATGCTTGAACCCTGCATGTAGTAGTGTCGTTGCTCAGCAGCCTGCCATGCTCTACCAACCTTCAGACTTTCAATGGACTTGAATTGATGGCCTGCTGTGTGGTTTGGTAACACTGGGACTGTGCCATTTTATTTGTTGACCTTGGGCTTGTCAGCCTCAGCAGCCAGCAGCTGTCTGAGTGAAAAGATGCCTCTAGCTTCAGTGAGCTGAGAACAAGAGACAGAGCTGAAGCCCAAGTCGAGGGGCTTTCACACAGTCCCTAGAGCCTGGCACTTTAAACTTAGACTTAAAGTCTCTGCATTCTAAGAGAATAAACTCCTGTTTGTTAAGGCCGTCCCATTTGTGGTATATTCCTGTCAGAGCAGCACTAGGGAACCAGAACAATCTCCACTATCTTACTCTTCTAACACAACTTTCTTTTTTGCTCATTTTCTTTTTTCCCTTAAATGACATTAATGCCGAAGACAACTGCTAAAAGAGCAAGGAGGCTACATCTTCTGACCTCCTCTAATCACACAAGAGGAAGACAAAATCACTACCAGTAACCCAAGGCCTATTCCTGCAAGGCCAGACATGCTGCCTCCCTCCAGTCCGTTCCTCCCAAAGCACCCGCCACCTCTCTCCTGGGTTTGATAACTCACTGCAGTGGTCACACAGAACTCACAGATTATGGGGTTTATTAGGGAAGCACCAGGTTACAATTCTAGTTCAGGAAAAATTGCTCAGTCTCAGCCCACTATCTCTCACCTAACAGTCTCTCACAGTCTCTCTCCCAGCAGTGCAAGTCCCTCGGTGTTTCTCTCAGCAATGCGCGTCTCATGAATCTCTTTCCCAGCAGCACATTTCTCTCAGGGGTGCTTTTCTTCTCAGCAACACATCCTTCTCTGCCAGCAGTCAGAAACTTCTGCCTCTAGGAGGCCTACTTTGGAACCTGGCCAGGTAACCAAACTAACCAATCATAACATCAGAATTCTAAGCACCTGAGAGTGAGTGAACTTCCCAGAACATTGCTCCAGTGCCACTCCCAACAGAAGTACCCCAGGTGGATAACTTTTACAATCAGGAGCTCCTTAGTTG
The DNA here is from genome assembly GCF_000298275.1 of Orycteropus afer afer. Lineage (NCBI taxonomy): Eukaryota > Metazoa > Chordata > Mammalia > Tubulidentata > Orycteropodidae > Orycteropus > Orycteropus afer. The sequence continues at coordinate 93,876 of NW_006921722.1, forward strand.
CTCACAGCAAATTCCACCACGGAGTTTACAAAGACTTATGGGTAGAAAAGCCATACCAGGTAATGTACTACACCGCAGGCCACCCCCTGGCTTTTCTAGCCATTACCACATCCATTTTATACTTCAAAAATTAACATCCCTTTCACCATCAATTTAAGAATAACCACGCCCATGAAAGTGTGTAAGCCAGCCACTTCATGCCTTTATCTCCCCCCATTTTAAATAGCCAATTTCTAATTTGCCCATCCCTATCAAACCCATACTCTGAGGAGACAAGCATGGTCCTTTCTCTTTGGAGAATCTTCTGGGCTGCTTGGAAACTTCAGGCATCTGGATTCATAAACAATCAAAGTCCAGCTCAGTGTAAGCCATCAAATTGCAGCAACTTACACCAGCTCAGTGTCAAACATCTTCCTCTTCGTTTGGTTGGGTTCTGGTCAGCTCAGCCCTAGCCATCCCAGCTAGGTCACGGGTACCAGCTGCCAAGTTTGGGAGTCACACTCTTCCCTTCACTTCAGACCAGCCAGCACCTTTTCTCACATCTTTAGTCCTAAGGGACTATGTCAATGCCTGTAGGTTCACAATTCATTGCACTTCAGACCAGCCAGCCCTTCCTCTCATTCCCAGCCTCTGGGTCTAGGTCAAAGAGTACCAAACTCAGCCCGTTTCTTCTTTGCTGCACTTCCCCCATTTCCACTCAGGTGGACCCAGGTGGTCACAAGCAAGCAACATACAAGCCTACTGCTTACTGACTTTCTTTAAGTTTCAGTCCTGGATAGGGGTTTCTCTCATGGACCATGATTTTCCTGCCTTGATGCACCCAAAGCCTAAATGCTTGCTCAAAATTCAAAAGCCCAGTCTTTTTTTTTTTTTTTTTTTTTAAGGTCTTTTCTTGAAATGCATATCTTCAGTTCCCTCAGTAGCACTGGGTGGGGCTCAGGTTTTCTACCTAAACTCCTAGTACTCTACACACAGGGCTTAAAACAAAAGCCTGTGTTTTTGCTGGGTGAATTCTATTTCCCCTTTTAAATATACCTAATCAAGTATCAGCTGAAGGTAGATTTACACACTCTCTTTTATCCACACCCTATAATCATTTCTAATGTACAAGCAGGTAAGAGACATTCAATACCCATAGTACATTCAGGTAAACACATGATCCCAAACACATAATCCTTTTTAAGACATTCCATGTTCCTTTCTTCACCTTGATTACAATCCCATTCTATGCATATGGCCTTGGGCCTTTGGCTGGGTGTAACCAAAAGCCCTAGCCTCTGGATCTGGATCTCCTTTAAGAGGTAACACCAAACAAAGTAACCATCTAAGAATCCAAAGTTTCACATCCCAGCCCCCTTCCTTCTTTCTTTTACAAAGTCTCATGCTTCTATGAGTCTGGAGCCACTGCAACAAATCCCACTCCTCCTGACACCAATTGTTAAAAAAGCAAGGAGACCACATCTTCTGATCTCCTCTAACCCCATAAGAGGAAGACAGAATCACCATCAGTAACCCAAGGCCTATTCCTACAAGGCCAGACATGCTGCCTCCCTCCAGCCCTTTCACCAACTGTTCCTCCCAAAGCACCCACCACCTCTCTCCTGAGTTCAATAATTCACTGAAGTGGCCACGCAGAACTCACTGATTATGGGGTTTATTAGGGAAGCACCAGGTCACAAATCTAGTTCAGGAAAATTGCTCAGTCTTGCTCAGCCCGCTGTCTCTTACCCAATAGTCTCTCACAGTCTCCCTCCCAGCAGTGCACGTCCCTCGGTGTCTCTCTCAGCAATGAGAGTCTCTTGTGCCTCTTTCCCAGCAGCGTGTTTCTCTCAGGAGTCCTTTTCTTCTCAGCAGCACGTCCTTTTCCATCAGCAGTCAGAAAGTTCTGCTTCTAGGAGGCCTCCTTTTGAGCCTGGGTGAGTGGCCAAACTAGCCAATCATAACATCAGAATTCCAAGCACGTGAGAGAGAGAGCAAACTTCCCAAAACATTACTCTGTGCTGCTCCCAACAGAAATAACCCAGGTGGATAACTTTTACAATCAGGAGCTCCTCAGTTGCT
>NW_006921722.1:96036-98128 GCF_000298275.1 Orycteropus afer afer
TACTACACCACAGCAACACACTCTGCTGGAAAACTTCCTGTCCAAAAAGCACTCGACTTTCTTGCTCAGTGGGCCAGCCAACCTGCTACTCCATTTCAAGCTGGTCTCTTCTACTAAGTAATGCCTGAAGGTAACCCACTCTGCCAGGAAGCTGTCTGTGCAATGGCATGTGGCTTTCTCCTCCATGGGCTGGTAAGGCTGTCCCTGTCTCATGCCAGTCTCTGGGCTCTGCTACTGCTGCCTCTCCTGCTATCTCTCATGCCACATGCAGGGGGTCTCTCTGCAAGGGTCTTGGGTCAAAGATGCACTCCACTCCTTTTTCCACATTTTATGTTTCTGTCAGAGAAGCACCCCACTCCTGGTACCATATTCTGTTTTGGTTACCTAGTGCTACTCTGACAGGAATATACCACAAATGGGATGCTTGCACAAACAGGTGTTTATTCTCTTACAGTTTGGATGCTTTAAGTTCAAGTTCAAAGTGCCAGGCTCTAGGGGCTATGTGAAAGCCCCTTGACCTTGGGCTTCAGCTGTGCCTCTTGCTTCTGGCCCACTGAAGCTAGAGGCATCTCTTCAGTCAGGCACCTACTGGTTGCTGAGGCTGACAAGCCCAAGGTCGACAAATAAAATGGCACAGTCCCGATGTTACCAAACCATGTGGCAGGCCATTCATTCAAGTCCACTGAAAGTTCCAAGGTCAGTAGAGCATGACAGGCCACTGAACAATGACACAGCTACATACAGGGTTCAATCATGCCATAGGCTAGCAACCATTCCCAAAATGGCTTCTTATATATGGGAAGCAGATCACATTCCCAAAGCTGCTACTCAGCTGCTTGTAGTAGATCCCACCATGGAGTTGATTGGAAGTCTCATCATGGGGAATAACTACCACCAGCTGCCTGGCCACTCAACCAGGCCCAGCCAAGTTGACACACAAGCATAACCACCACAACATTATAAGGATATGAAAGGATATTATAGTTTATCACTCAGATTCAGACATTTTATGTTTTCTATAAAATATCTAAGACTTGACTCTTAAAAACTGGAGTTTCATCAGTAAGCACCACACTATTTCCCTCTAGCATCTAAGTGCTTGAAAAACTAGGCACAGCAGTTTGAATTAGGGATTTTGGTGCTCTGAAAAACTCACTGAATCAGAGTGCACCAAACTCAGAAGAGCAGAATTAGAGGAAAGGCACAGGAAGATTACTTAAGAAAGATCTACCTGGTGGAGGATGGATGCACAGCCAAGAGAGGCCATCAGAAACTTCCCTGGGGCAGTCACCGACTGGTGGGCAAGGGTAGTCACTGACTGGCGGGCAAGGGCAACCACCTGAGATCTCCATGAGCCAAGAAAGAAGACACCCTATATCAGCATACCAGCAACCACACCAACATCCCAGCAAACAGCCCCAAGGATCTGCCTCCAGACCTGATTTTATCAGTAACTTGGGTCACCTAAGTGCAAATGGGCACACGCAGCACCACTGAAACTCAAGCAGAGAGCTCACTGGTGCTCCAGGAGGGTGAGCTCACTCCCCTTTCAGTGGGTCACTGAGTGGGCTTGGGTCAACCTGGGAGACATTGTGCTTATCTTTGCCACTGATATCGGGACCGCAGTTTACCAGCAGGTACTCCCCTGATTCCAGTACAGCTGAAATCGTGCACATCTTTGGTGCCGCAGGTGGGCAGTATCACAGACAAACTCCCAAGCCATTAGCGGTCTGGGGGGATTGCACCAGTGCTGTGGGCAGACAGGGTGGAGAGAGAGAGGAAGCTGCGGCTGAGTGCGGTTCCAGGAATTTGCCTTGAATTGGCTTTTTGGTGCTGAAGGGCCTTGGAAGCGTGGTCTTTGAGTGTGCCTGAGCTTGGCGGAAAGTGGCAACTCCCTAACAACAGGAATCTTTCCTGAGATTGAGCTGTAGTCTTGTAAATAGCTATGTCAACAATATCAGCCTGTACAAAGCTCTAGAAACTGACCCTAGAAACACCAAGCTTTCCTTCTTCTGCTTCCACCTCTTCCACCAATAACTTCACTCATTCAATAGAAGAAACCATATTCATCCAATTACCATAAAACCTCCTG
>NW_006921722.1:99402-114637 GCF_000298275.1 Orycteropus afer afer
TCAATAAAACACAAGTAAACATCTTTCTGGTATTCTTTGCCTTGAGCCAAGATCCATCTGACAACAGCTATGATATCCCTTGTTCCACGTCCCCTTCTGAATCTGGCTTGAACCTCTGGAAGTTCTCTGCCAATATACTTCTGTAAACGTTTCTGAATTATGTTCAGTAAGATCTTACTTGCGTGCGATATTAATGATATTTTTCTATAATTTCCACATTCTGTGGGATCATCTTTCTTTGGAATTGGCCCAAATATGGATGTCTTCCAGTCATTTTGTGTATGGTACATACACAAAATGGAATACTATACAACCCTTAAAGAATAATGTAGAATTTTCAAAGCACCGCATAATGTGGATGAACTTGGAGGACATTATGCAGAGTGAAATAAGTCAATCACTAAAGGACAAATATTGTATTAGCCTATTATTGTAAAAGTCAGGGAAAGATTTATCTATGGAAGGACAGTTTCTTTGTTGATTACTAGGGGTGGGAGGGGAGGGGAGAGGATACTGTTAGATAGATAGAGATAAGTTTTGATTTAGGTGAAGAGAAGGGCAATGTACCAAATATGAGTGATCAATATAGTGGCATTGAGGAAGAGAAAGAATAGAGAAGTACGTGGGAAGTACAGACAACCAAGAGGAACCCTTTTGCACATATAGTGCAGTGTGGTCAGTGAAGGCAATCACAGGTATATGGGTGGATAGATGGGTGGACAGGCAGAACTATTAGGTATGTCTATGAAGTGGGGAGTGACCCAAGATCATGTATAGGGTTGGTAGACAGTGGTCCAATAACTGTATGTATATGATCTGAATTCCCAGGTGTACTGTGGAGCTGACAAGGGGCAAGGTTTTAGTTACTGCTTGGTCACAGCCAGCTACCCAGAGGGGTCAAGTAGTTGAACCTGTGGGCTTGGGACCACAGTCTCAGAGGACATTAAGCTCAAATGGCATAACATACTACACAAAACATTGTTCCACCTCCTACTATGGCGAGTAGCAACTGGGATCTTAAAAGCTTGCAAGTTGCCATCTAGATGCAACAATGGGTCTCTCCTCATCAAGATCCAAGAAGAATGAAGAAAACCAAAAATTCATGGAAACAATTAGTCCTAGAGACTGGTACACCATCCAATCTGGAGCCTATATGACTATGAGACCAGAAAAACTAGATGGTGCCCAGCTATTACTGTCAATCACTTGGAAGAGGATCTATGTAAGAGATCCTGGATAGACAGGGAGAGCAATGTGGAACAAAACTCAAAATCATTTGAAAAAAAAAAAAAAAGGATGGGGGACCAGGTTTGCTGGTGCGATATAGCCTAGTGGAACCATAGAGACTATGGCCCCTAACTGCCCTTCAGGTCTGGAATTGAACCCATGCCTGTGGCTTCCAGCCAAACAATAGACAGACATATGAGTTCAACACTTACCTGAGGTAGATACACTCCTTGGAGAGAACAAGCATGGAAGAAAGAAGGGCTGCTTATGCACAGGGAGACAGCTCACGGGGCAGGAGTCCATGGAGGGATGGACACAGGGAAGAGGTAACTATTGGGAGGAAGTAGGAGGGTAGATATTGCATTGCGATAAATTGTGGTCATGAGACAAAGTGTATGTGAACTGCTGTATGGAAAGTGTATTTGCTCTGTAAATTTTCACCCAAATCACAATAAAAAGAAAAAAAAAATTATATCCTCAAAATAACTCCTATCAAACTGTACCACATATAATAAAGCACACTAAATAATCACCCCAAAAAAGAAGAATTAGTCAAGCAAAACTAAGAACTGAAAGAAATTAGAATTATCAGAGAAGGATGTTAAATATTTTATTAAATGTCTTCCATAAATTCCAAAAATAGTAAGTAGAGAAATCAGATATTGTTTAAAAGACCCAAATTGAAGTTCTAGAAATGAAAACAACAGAGATGTTTTCTGAGATGAAGAATATTTTGGATGCAGGGGGTGGGGGGAGTAAAATCACATTACACAATGCAGAAGAAAAGGAACTTGATGATATATAAATAATAACTATCCAAAATGAAATACAGAGAGAAAGATATTTTTTTAAGAAAAGTACATCATTGAGTCTGAGACAACTTCAAGCAGCCTAATACATGTATAATTGGAGTGCCTGAAGAAGAGGAACATGTTGTTGGGAACATAGGGAAATAAAAAATATTTGAAGAAATAATGAACAAAATCTTTCCCAATTTGAGGAAAACTACAAATCCACAGATCCAAGATGTTCGTGAACCCCAAGCACACGCACATGCACAGACACACACACACACACACACACACACACACAAGAAAAAGAAGAAAGCATCAAGATGAAATTGCTCAAAATCAGTGATGAAGAGAATATCTTAAAAGCAACCACAATGAATAAAATACATGTTGTGCATACAGGAGAAAATAAGGATAACATCAGATTTCTCAGTGAAAAGAAAACAGATGAAGAGACAGTGGAACAACAACTTTAAAGTACTGAAAGACAAAAACTATCAACCTATGAACTGGCAAAACTATCCTTCAAAAACAAAAGTACAATAAAGATTTTTTGGACATACAAAAGCTGAACAAATTGATTGCACAAGAGATTGAAATACCAGAAATGTTTAAAGAAGTTCTTCAGGAAGAAAGAAAATGAGGTGTGGAACCACATTCCAGAAAGCAGTTTAGTCTTTATACTTGTTTTTTTCAAGCTGGACAAATACCTGAAGCTAATGAGTAGGAGCTGACTAGACCAAGAGGAAACACTTTGGGGATAAATGCTGACTGAACCTGAGGAAGTATGACATAATCTATCATGCCCATGTGAGGAGGCCAATAAGAGACCTGAACACTGAGGCTCAGATGAGCTTCCTGGCTGGTGACCATGCGTGGTAGAGGGCATCTCTCTTTGGGACCTGGAAGCTCTGCACCGTGACTCCTCCAAGACCTCACTCCATGTGTCTCTTCATTTGTATCGTTTTTGGTTGTAATAAAAATGTAGCCATAAGTATGGTGTACCTTCCATGAAAAAAAAAAAAAAGACTTATGCTACCACTATCTTAGCACATACCTTCATCACTTCAAACACGAGTTCTTTTAAAAATCAATGGAGGATCTAGAAGTAGATACAGGTGTGGATGTGTATGATTAAATACATTTGTAAGTTTTCTCGGCTTTAGGAATTTGTTGATATTAGATTGAAAGTAGGGAGATTTCAATATAAGTGATATAAGTGACAAAGGCCTTTGGGGAAGCTTTCCCTTTAAATGAAGCCACCATTTTTGACATTAGCTTTTAGGAGAAGCTGTGTGGAGGCTGCAGCAATTTCAGGTAACTGAGAAGACAAATACTGAAGTTCAGGACTTACCAAGAAGAAAGTTGTAAAAAATGTGTTAAATCCTACAGATTTCTGTATGGGATCCCAGTGGCTATGCTCTAAGGGCATATGTGGGCCAGGAGTGGACCAGTCTATGAACAGAAGGATCAAAACCACTCAATCTCTTATTGGAGGTATGGTAATGAGCATTCCTCACTATAATTGCCTGACAGAAGCACAAGTCTTAGAAAGGACTAGACTTATCTATCTACATATTTTTCATTCATAATGTCTGGTATTCAATAAAAAGGACCAGACATACAAAATGACAAGACTTAATTAACTTAATGCTACTACAAAGAAATGCAAATTAGAAATAGTGTAAGAAAATTAAGGTTTCAGATATGATTAGAAAATTATTAAGATTAATAGTTCCAAAGACTTACATGACATGAGATTCTTGGTTTAGCATTGGAAACTATGTAATCATATGCAAATCTTTATTTAGTCTCTCAAAATAGGTCTGTGAGGTAAAAAGCAGTTAAGTGTAATCAGTACTGCCCATAGCCCCAGACAACAGGGACATTGTCTCTGTGCTCATGTCTCAGGGAACCTGCTTGTTGGAGGCTCTTCTTTGTGATTTTTGAGAGCTCTCTCTAGTGCCAGCAATGTCTTTAATGATGGGTGACTCAAGCCTGGATTAGTCCAATGTGAGCTCTTTTCCCATTTCCCCCCTTCAGTGCACTGTCCCAATATGGACACCTGAAATGGGTCTACCTCATAGTCCAAGATGCTCCACAACTTTCTACTCCAGGTGGCGTGTACTATATTCATTTCTTGGTACCTTGTAAGGTGAAGCCACCAGAATGGTGCTAACATGTTTATTTTGGGTTATACAAATTGTTTATACAAGGAAGGCTCACAGAAGTTATTCACCTGGAAGTCTGGCTGCAAACTCATGGTGACCTTATCGGTAACAGAAGGGAATGTTGCTCACTCTTCCACCATCCTCACAATCATCCGTATGTTTGAGCCCATTGTTGTAGCCAGTGTGTCAATGCATCTCATGCAGGGTTTCCCTTTTTTTCACGGACCTTGGCTTTACCAAACATGATGTCTGTTCTGGTTCCCTAGTGCCGCTCTGACAAGAATAGACCACAAATGGGATGACTTTAACAAACAGGAGTTTATTCTTACAATTTGGAGGCTTTAAGTCCAAGTTCAAAGTGCCAAGCTCTAGGGGCTGGGTGAAAGCCCCTCAACCTTGGGGCCCAGCTCTGCCTTCTGCTCCTGGCCCACTGGAGCTAGAGGCATTTCTTTACTCAGGCAGCTGCTGGCTGCTGAGGCTGAGAAGCCCCAAGGTTGACAAGTCAAAAGGCACAGTCCCGATGTTACCAAACCACACTGCAGGCCATTAAATGAAGTCCATTATAAGTCCCAAGGTTGGCAGAGCATAGCAGGCTGCTGAGCAATAACACAGCTACACGCAGGGTCCAAGCGTGCCATAGGCTAGAGACCATTCCCCAAGGCTTCTCCTCATATACAGGAAGCAGACCACCTACCCAAAGGCAGCTACTCAGCTGCTCACAGTAGATTCCATGATGGAGTCGATTACCAGTCTCATCACGGGGAATACTACATCCAGCTGCCCAGCTACTCAACCAGGCCCAGCCAAGCTGACACACAAACTGAACTACCACAATGTCCTGTTCTAGTCATTGGTCTTCTCTAGTGACAGGTCCAAATTAAGCAAGAAAAGCTCTTGCAATCCTCACTTACAAGGAGCATTCTGGCTCCACTCCCTCCAAGACTGATTTGTTCATTTTTCTGGAAGTTTATGGTATATTTAGGAGCTCTGGCAGTGTAGTGCCTAAGGCATCTGACTGCTAACCAGAAGGCTGGCGGTTCAAATCCACCAGCCACTCTTCAGAAGGAAGATGGGGCAATCTACTTCCGTAGTGATACTGCCTCGGAAACCCAAGGAGGGGTCGCTATGAGTCAGGTCTGACTCGACAGCACATAACAACAGCAACAACATGGTATATTTAATATTCTTTGTTGAGACCCCAATTTAAACTTGTCAATTCTCCTTCAATCTTCCTATGGCTATAATTACCATTCTTATTTTTTAAATGAGGAAATGAAGTCATGTTGTTAGTTAGGTGGAATTCAAACTTCCCCAAACCTAACCCACTGCTCGTCATGTTGTTCCAACTTATAGCAACCATATGGGCCACAGTAGAACCATGCCCAGAGTGTTTCTAAGGTTGTGTATCTTTATGGAAGCAAACTGCCACAACTTTCTCCCACAGAGCTGCTGGTGGTTTCAAACTGCCAATCTTTCTATTAGCATGTGAGCATTTTAATTACTGCACCATGAGGATTCCTTAATTCCAACCAAGTTTCATTTCTTTTTCACTTTTGAGTGCCAGATCAATCCCCCAATGATAATCTTCTAAATGTCTCAAGGCTTTCCGTAAAAGCCTTTAACCAATGTTTTCCTTCTACATATATAAATATGACATGGGGAAGCTGTCTGACTTCCTCTACCTTTACAAGGGATGAGGAAGATCAAGATGAAGAGCCCAAGGCTTATTCCTATGAGACGAGGTCAGATATGCCTCCACCCTCCAACTTTTCGCAATTCTGACACAAACAGTTCCTTCCGTGGCACTCTTTACTTCTATTACAGGATTATAATTAATTGTAATGGTCACACAGAACTCACAGACAATATTTATGTTCATATGGTTTGTTAGGGTACTTGTAGGTTACAATTCAGGATCAGAAACAGCTCAGCATACAGTTGTTGGATCAACATAGCCTCTTCTTGGCAGTGCCTGCTGGCACACCTCTCTTGGGCCCTTGGCTTCATGGCATCATAGCCTGTTGGACTTTGCCTTGCTCAAGCAATTATTACAAAATTCTTTTAGCTCTGCCAGGAAGTGCCCAGAGGTATCCTACTCTGACAGGAAGCCTCCTTTCCAAAGATACTTAGCTTTCTTGCTCCACGGACTGGGAAGCCCACTGTTTGGTTTCCTGTTGGGTCTACTAGTTTTGCTCCCCCTGTCTTTATGCCACCGTCTTGCTGTCTCTTGCTGTCACAGAAAATTGTTAAAGTGCTCTCTCTCTCTCTCTCTCTCTCTCTCTTTGTCTCTTGGATCAAAGAAGTTTAGTACAAGGGCTTCATGTCCAAAAAATGCACTCCAGCCCTGGCTCTTCTTTCTTGACTCCCCCTTTCTCCCTCAGGAATGGCTCATTTTAGCCTAGTGAGATGGTAAAACTGGCCAAGCTTCACATTAGTGTGCCATATACATTATTGGCATGACTCTATCCCCACTTGAAGAATTAGCCCTTGAAAACCCTGTGAGTAGCTGTGAAACACTGTCTGATAGAGTACAGAGAAACTTTATGCATATCTCTGAAACTTTATCTGTCAGAAGATGAGCCCCTCAGGTCAAAAGGCATTCAAAAATACAACTAGGGAAGAGCTGCCTCCTCACAGTAGATTGACATTAATGACAGAACTTCCATTTGCTGATGTGGCATGACTCAAAATGGGAAAAAAACAGCTGCAAATATCCATAAATAATCAGAACATGGAATGGGTGAAGTATGAATCCAGGAAATTTGGAAGTTGTCAAAAATGAAATGGAATGCACAAAGATCAATATCTTAGACATTAGTGAGCGGAAATGGATTGGTGTTGGCCATTTTGAATGAAGCAACTATATGATCTACTATGCTGGTAATAACAAATTGTAGAGGAATGTGGTGGCATTTATTCACAAAGAATGCTTCAAGATCTATCCTGAAGTGTACAATGGTGATAAGATAATATTCATATGCCTACAAGGAAGACCAGTTAATACTACTATTATTCAAGTTTACACACCAACCACCAAAACCAAAAATGAGGAAATTGAAGATTTTTACCAACTACTGCAGTCTGAAATTGACCAAACATGCAATCAAAATGTGTGGATTATGGCTGGTGACTGGAATGCAAAAGTTGGCAACAAAGAAGTAGTTGGGAAATACAGCCTTGGTGATAGAAATGACACTGGAGATTGCATGATAGAATTTTGCAAGACCAATGACTTATGCATTATAAATACTTTTTTTTTTTTTTTCAACAACATAAATGGTGACTATACACATGGACTTTACCAGGCAGAATACACAGGAATCAGACCAACTACATCTGTCGAAAGAGGTGATGGAGAAACTAAATATCTTCAGCCAAAACAAGACCAGGAGCTGACTGTGGAACAGACCATCAACTGCTTACATGCAAGTTCAAGTTTAAGAAGAAGACAATTAAATCAAGTCCACTAGAGCCAAAACATTATCTTGATTATATTCCACCTAAATTGAGAGACCATCTAAAGAATAGATTTGATGCATTGAACACCAGTAACCAAAAACCAGAGGAATTGTGGGATGACATCAAAACTATCATCCATGAAGAAAGCAAAAAGTCATTAAAAATACAGGAAATCTTGGCTACAGCCAACTACCTGGAGGGAGTGAGTAGTTGGAACTGTGGGCTTGGCACCATGGTCTCAGGGGACATCAAGCTCAATTTGCATAACATACTACACAAAAACATTGTTCAACATCCTACTTTGGAGACTAGTGACTGGGATCTTAAAACCCTGTAAGCAGCCATCTAAATGCAATGATGGGTCTTTCCTCATCCAGAGCAAAGAAGAATGAAAAAAAAAAAAAAAAGAACAATGCATGGAAACAATTAGTTTAAGGAACTGGTACAACTTGCAATCCTCAGCCTATATGACTATGAGACCAGAAGAACTAGATGGTGCTCAACAACCACTGTCAACCACTCAGAAGGGAATCTATGTAGGAGATCCTAGATAGAGTGGGAGAACAATGTGGAAAAAAACTCAAAAACATTAAAAAGAAAAAATAAATAAAAAGGGACCAGGTTTGCTGGTCTGATAGAGCCTAGTGAGACCCTTGAGACTGTAGCCCTTAATTGCTCTTCAGGTCTGGAAATGAACTCACTCCTGTGGCTTCCAGCCAAACAAAAGACAGGCATGTGAGCTGAATTTTACATATGTAGGTACACTCTTCAGAGAGACAGATCATGGGCAAATAGAAGGGCTGTGTATGCACAGGGAGACAGCTCACGGGGCAGGAGTGCTTAGAGGGAAGGACACAGAGAAGAGGTAACTGGAGGGAAGGACACAGAGAAGAGGTAACTATGGGGAAGAAGTGGGAAAAGAGCTGTTGCTTTTGGGAAACTAGTCAATATCATGAGACAAAGTGTATATGAACTGCTGTATAGAAAAAGAATTTGCTCTTTCACCCAAATCAAAATATAAATAAATAAATAGATAGATAGATAAATAGATAAATAAATAAAAGAAAGGAAGAAAAGACCAAAATAGATTTCAGGAGAGAGTCTGAAACTTGATCTTAAACATACAGTAGTCAAAGAAATGACAAGATAAAAGAGGTGAATGGAAGATTTCAAAGATCAGTTCAAGCAGACAAAGTCAATTACTATAATGAAATGTGCAAAGATGTGGAGCTAGAAAACCAAAAGGGAAGGACATGCTTGACATTTCTCAAGATGAAAGAACGGAAGAAAAAAATTCAAACTTCAAGTTGCAATATTGAAAAATTATATGGGTAAAATATTGACTGATGCAGGAAACATCAAAAGAAGATGGAAGGAATACACAGTCACTGTACCAAAAATAATTGGTCGATGTTCATCCATTTCTGGAGGTGGCATGTGATCAAGAGTTGATGGTATTGAAGGAAGAAGTTGAAGCTACACAGAAGGAATTGGTGAAAAACAAGTCTCCAGGAATTGATGGGGTACCCTTTGAGAAGTTTCAAAAAATGGATGCTCCTCTGGGAGTACTTACTTGTCTGTGCCAAGAAATTTGGAAAAGAGCTACCTGGACAACTGACTGGAAGAGATCCATGTTTGTACCCATTCCGAAGAAAGGTGATCCCACAGAATGTAGAAATTATTAAACAATATCATTAATATCACATGCAAGTAAAATTTTGCTGAAGATAATTAAAAACTGGTTGCAGCAATGTATTGTCAGAGAACTTCCAGAAATGCAAGCTGGATTCAGATGATGACGTGGACTGAAGGATATGACTGCTGATGTCATAGGGATCTTGGCTGAAAGATGTTTACTTGTGTTTTATTGACTATGCAAAGGCATTTCACTATGCGGATCATAACAAAATATGGATAACCTCGAAAAGAATGTGAATTCCAGAACACTTAATTGTGCTCATGAGGAACCTGTACATAGACCAGGAGGCTGTTGTTCTAAAGGAACAAGGGGATGTTGTTGTTGTTGTTAGGTGCCATTGAGTCATCTCCGACTCATAGCAACCCTATGCACAACAGAACGAAACACCACCCAGTCCTGAGCCATCTCCATGATTTTTGCTACACTTGAGCCCATCGCTGCTGCCACAGTGTCAATCCATCTCGTTGAGGGCCTTCCCCTCTTTCATCAACCTTCCACCTTACCAAGCATGACATCCTTCTCCAGAGAGTGGTCCCTTCTGACAACATGACCAAAGTGGGTGAGATGAAGTGTGGCCGTTCTCACCTTCAAGGAACATTTTGTCTGCACTTCCTCCAGAACAGACCTGTTAGTTTTTTCATCAGTCCATGGTACTTTCAGCATTCTTCACGAAAACCAGAGTTCAAAAGCATCAACTCTTCTTCTGTCTTCCTTATTCATTATCCAGCTCTCACATGCAAATGAGGTGATTGAAAATACCATGGCTTGTGTCAGGTTCACCTCAAGGAGACATCTTTGCTTTTCAGCACTTGAAAGAGGTTCTTTGCAGCTGATTTGCCCAGTGCTATACGTCTTCTGATGTCCTGACTGGTGCTTCCATTGGGGTCAATTGCAGAACCAAGCAATGTGAAGTCTTTGACAATTTCAGTCTTTTCTCCATTTATTGTAATGCTGCTTATAGGTCCAGTAGTGAGGAGTTTTGTTTTCTTTATATTGAAATGAAATCCATACTGCAGACTGTATTCTTCAGTCTTCATCAGTAAGTACTTCAAGTCATCCTCACAAGCAAAGTTGTGTCATCAACATATCATAGGTTGTTAATGATTCTTCCTCCAATCCTGATGCCACGTTCTTCTTCATATAGTCCAGCTTCTCAGATTATTTGTTCAGCATACAGATTGAATAAGTATGGTGAAAGGGTACAACCCTGACACACTCCTTTCTTGATTTTAAACCATGCAGTGTTCCCTTTTTCTGTTTGAATGACAGCCTCCAGGTCTATGTACAGGTTCCTCATGAGTACAATGAAGTGTTCTGGAATTCCCATTCTTCTTAATGTTATCCAAAATTTGTTATGATCCACACAATTGAATGTATTTGCATAGTCAATAAAACACGAGTAATCATCTTTCTGATATTCTTTACTGTGAGCCAAGATCCATCTGACATCAGCAATGATATCCCTCATTCAACATACTCTTCTGAACCCAGCTTGCACCTCTGGAAGTTGTCAATATACTGTTGCAACAATTTTTGAATTACCTTCAGTGAGATTTTACTTGCATGCGATATTAATGATATTGTTAGATAATTTCCACATTCTGTGGGATCACCTTTCTTAAGGATATCTTCCAGTCAGTTGGCCAGGTAGCTGTCTTCCAAATCTCTTGACATAACTGAGTGAGTGCCTCTAGTAGAGCATCCATATGTTGAAACATCTCAATGGGTATTCTGTCAATTCCTGGAGCCTTATTCTTTGCCAATTCCCTCAGTGAAGCTTCTACTTCTTCCCTCAATAACATTGGTTCTTGAAATATGACACCTCCTGAAATGGATGAACATAGACCAGTTCTTTTTGGTACAGTGACTCTGTGTATTCTTTCCATCTCCTTTTGATGCTTCCTGCATCATTCAATATTTTGCCCATAGAATCTTTCAATATTGCAACTCGAGGCTGAAATTTTTTCCTCAGTTCTTTCAGCTTGAGAAATGCCGAGCGTGTTCTCTCCTTTTGGTTTTCTAACTCTAGGTCATTGCATATTTCATTATAGTAATTGGTTTGTCTGCTCAAGCTGCTCTTTGAAATCTTTTATTCAGCTCTTTTATCTTGTCATTTCTTCCATTTCCTTTAGCTACTCTTAGCTCAAGGGCAACTTACAGTCTCTTCTGACATCCACTTTGGTCTTTTCTTTCTTTCTTGTACTTTTAATGACATCTTGCTTTCTTCGTGGATGATGCTCTTGATGTCATCCCATAATTCTTCTGGTTTTCTGTCATTGGTGTTCAATGCATCAAATCTGTTCTTTAGATGGTCTCTGAATTCAGGAGGGATATAGTCAAGATCAGAGCTCTGGTAGCATAGTGCCTAAGGCACTTGACTGCTAACCAGAAGGCTGGTGGTTCAAACCCACCAGCCACTCCCTGGAAGGAAGGTTGGGCAATCTACTTCCGTAGTGATACTGCCTCAGAAACCCAAGAAGGGGTTGCTATGAGTCAGGTCTGACTCTATGGCAAATAGCAACAACAACATATTCAAGATCACATTTTGGCTCTCGTAGACTTGTTTTAATTGTCTTCAACTTCAAGTCGGTCTTGCATATGACCAGTTGATGATCTGTTCCACAATGAGCTCTTGGCCTGGTTTTGGCTGAAGATATTGAAATTTTCCATCACCTCTTGCCACAGATGTAGTCTATCTGATTCCTGTGTACTCTGTCTGGTGAAGTCCATGTGTACGGCCACCGATTTGTGTTGTTGAAAAAAGGTATTTGCAATGAGTAAGTTGTTGGTCTTGTAAAATTCTATCATGTGATCTCCAGCATTATTTCTGTCACCAAGGCCAAATTTTTCAACTACTGGTGATTCTTCTTTGTTTCCAACTTTTGCATTCCAATCATCAGTGATAAACAACACATCCTGATTACATGTTCAGTCAATTTCATACTGTAGAATTTGATAAAAATCTTCAATTTCCTCATCTTTGCTTTGGTGATTGGTGTATAAGTTTGAATAATAATCATATTAACTGGTCTTTCTTGCAGGCATATAGGTATTATCGTATCATTTACAGCATGGTACTTCAGGACAGATCTTGAAACATCTTTTGTCATGATGAATGCCACACCATTCCTCTACAATTTATCATTCCTGACTTAGTAGATCATATGGTTGTCTGATTCAAAATGGCCAACACTGGTCCATTTCAGCTCACTAATGCCTAGGATATCAATCTTTATGCATTCTATTTCATTTTTTACAACTTCCAATTTTCCTAGATTCATACATCATACATTCCATGTTCCAATTATTAATGGATGTTTGCAGCAGCTTCTCCTCAATTGGAGTCATGCCACATCAGCACATGGAGGTCCTGAAAGACTTTATCCATATCATTAAGGTTGGTTCTACTCAAATGAAGCAGCTCTTTCCCAGTCCTATTTTGAGTTCTTCCAACCCAAGGGGCTAGTCTTCCTGCACTGTGTAGGACAATGTATCTAAGCTATTCATAATGTTGCCCAGTAATGTATCAGACAGTGTTTCTCTCCCATTCATAAGGTTTTCCCTGGCCAATTTTTGAGAAGTGGATGGCCTCCTCCTTCTTCCTAGTCTGACTTAGTCTGTAAGCTGTGTTGAAACCTGTGCACCATGTACAACTCTGCTGGTGTCTGAAACCCCAGTGGCACAGTGTCAAGCCTCACAGCAATGTACAAGCCTCACAGGATGACAAACTGACAGACAAGTTTGTCTCCCTTAGCGATTGGAAACCTCTGCCCCCTCCTCTGACCTAATTCCTACCTGAAACCTGCCACTCTGGGGTCCCCACCTGCTCCTGGTCCCTCTCTTTCTTGGCTCTAGGGGGCTTGGGGCCTAGCTTTACTTCCTGCCCCTTTCAACCTGAATATCCTGCCATTCCTGAGGTCCCCAAGGCTGCTCCTGGTCCCTCCCTTTCCTGACTCTAGGGGGCTCTAGGGGTTGCTGCATGATTTATAATCAGGAAGGGAGTGTGTCAGAGTCGTATTGTTTCACCATACTTATTCAATCTGTATGCAGAGCAAATAATCCAAGAAACTGGGTCATGTGAAGAAGAACGTGGCAGCAGGATTGGAGGAATCGCTATGAATCAGAGCCGACTTGATGGCACCTAACAACAACAATAACCCCCACAAGAGTGCCATATACCTATTTACATTATTAGTAAGATATCCAAACCCTTTGGCAGGCTACAAGCATCTCACATTTGCATGTTGCTGTTGTTGTTGTTATGTGCCGTCAAGTTGGACTCGACTCATAGCAACCCCTCCTTGTGTTTCTGAGGCAGTATCACTATGGAAGTAGATTACCCAACCTTCCTTCCGAGGAGTGGCTGGTGGGTTTGAACTGCCAGCCTTCTGGTTAGCAGTCAAGTGCCTTAGGCAATACGCAACCAGAGCTCCCCACATTTGCATAGTCCTACCTAATCATCTGGTGGGTGTCACGGCTAGAAGGACCATACCAAGCAATCTCACTGTAATGAGATTATGAAAAGTTACTGTATTAAGCTAATCATTGTTTTCATGTTGCTATTATACTTCAGGCATGTAACGTGACTCATTGCTTATACTCATACTGTTCTATGAGTCTGAAGCACCTTTAATTCTCAATTTGCTTTAAGTAATGATATCTGCCATTTACTGAAATGCTATTGTTTATCAGATGAGTGATGTACATTTTTTTCTCATTCTCATAAGAACTCTGCAATATAAGTTCTAGTATCTTTTTAAATTTCAGTTTCTGCAGAGTCAGATAAATTAACCTAAGGAAATGAGATGAGGCTGCACTTTAAAAAATAAATAAAACATGGGCCAACTAAACCAAAATTCAGATTCTGTCCTTACTGCATTAAAGGAAGTGGAATAGAGTTCCAAAATTTACCTCCAGTTCTAATTAACTATTCAATCTCAGGGTCATGCTGTCTAACCTTAAGGTTATTTAGCAAGACACTGTGCATTCGAAGGCTGAGTGTTGGTGAACTGCCTTAACTAAATTTCCCCTCATCCATGCAAGTGTATTTGACTAGTTCAGTCTTTGGTATTGCCACTCTATAATGGTTCCATACTTGGCATCTGTTCAGGTGAAAGCAAACTTCTACTCAAACACTGTCATGATCCTACATGATGTCAGAAGTCTACATAATTGTGGGCACATTCTTCTGCATGTGAACTGAAGACAATAACCCAAGTATGGACTGAAGAAGGGAGCTCTGGTGGTGTAGTGCCTAAGGCATTTGACTGCTAACCAGAAGTCTGGCAGTTCAAACCCACCAGCCACTCCTCAGAAGGAAGATTGGGCAATCTCCTTCCACAGTGACATTGCCTTGGAAACCCAAGGAGGTGTTGCTATGAGTTGGATCTGACTCCATGACAGTAAGTTTGGTTTGGTTTTTTGGACTAAAGAATACAGATAAAAGGGCAATCTACAAACTTTGCATTGGTTTCCCTTGATCAGTATGTATTAGCAGATTTTTAAAAAATATTTGATTGTTATGGAGAATATACACGGGAGTATAAACACCAATGAAACGGTTCTTATGTGTGTAATTCAGTGGCATTGATTACATTATTTCCCGTCCTTCTTTTCTGAGTTGTTTCTCCCCATTGACCTCACTTGCCCTGAGGTTCCTATCTAATCTTTCGGGTTGCTGTTCTCGACTCGATCCCATATACATAGTTATTAAAAGTGCACAATGCTCGAAGCAGACATTTTTTACTGTTGTTGTTGTTATGTGCTGTCGAGTCAGACCTGACTCATAGCAACCCCTCTTTGGGTTTCCGAGGCAGTATCACTACAGAAGTAGATTGCCCCATCTTCCTTCCGAGGAGTGGCTGGTGGGTTTGAACCACCAGCCTTCT
>NW_006921722.1:115677-128973 GCF_000298275.1 Orycteropus afer afer
GAAGTAGGATTGCCCAACCTTCCTTCCGAGGAGTGGCTGGTGGGTTTGAACCGCCAGCCTTCTGGTTAGCAGTCAAGTGCTTTAGCCACTATTAGGTCTTTGTTTTTAAGCCAGAAAATCTCCAATAAAAAGAGTTTTTGATTTTAATTTTTGGAAACTAAGAATCCCTGGGTGCTGCAAACAGTTAGGCACTTGACTACTAGCCAGAAGGTTGGTAGTTCAAACTCACCCAGACGCACCTTAGAGGACAGGGACAGAAATTTGCTTCCAAAAGGTCACAGTATGGAAAAGTCTATGGAGCAGTTCCACTCTGCACACATGGGGTCGCCTTAAGTCAGAATTGACTTGATGACAACTAATTACAAGAAGAATCTACTAAATTCTATATTAATATAGAGATGTATCATTTCACTTTACCAATGGAGCTTGCATTATAAATATAGCCGACATCTATATTAGCTGTTGCTGTCAACATGTTGTTGTTTCCATATTATATCTCAAGTTTTGACAAAAATGGTAAGTAGGTCAGGGATTGAGACATGTTAGAGATTTTCTTCCAGGTTAAAATGATGTATCAGTGGTCATTTTGGGGTATAGGTGTTTAACTATCATTTGAGGAGCCTTTTTTTTCCCCCGCACTGAATATGAAAGGACATCCTGAGACACGGTGTTGAATACCTTAGGTGAATCAAAATCAACTACATTTGCAATAGTTGGAACTGTGTAAGTCACATAAATGATTCATGCAGAAAATATGGCAGCTTGTATTAGTTATTGCGGGATTTCCATAGTGTATTTCTTATAAAAAATAATAAAATTGTCTCTGTTTGCCTACCTTCTAAAAAATTTGGGTAGTTTTCTCTCACTGATGACAGAATGATCCAATGATTCTAAATATTCCAATAATATAGATTGGCATGAGCTGAAATTTATCTGGTTTCATTTATATGCATTTTAACAGTGTACTGAAAGGTTTTTTTCTTAGATTTTAATTTTGTTATGAAATTTAAATAGTTGACTTTAACACTCCCCTTGAGGTGCTAATTGCTGTGTGATAAATCTATTAACTGTTTTCTCCCTTGCCTCAATCTCAACTCTTGTTCTGTTGTTTCAGATAGTGTCATAATCTCAAGTCCTTATTTCTGAGATTCAATGGAAAGCATTAGCCATTTGGCTTTTTAGGAAAACCAGTGTCCCAGTCACAGCTGATGCTAGGGGAATGACTGGGAAGAAAAGAGATAGGGTCAAGATGGAGGCAAATCAAACAGACAATGCTGAAACATGCTTCCTGGGGAGACAGTGTTCCTCCTCTTCCTTCCTTAGACTACCCGCCATCAAATGGATGATATGACCAGAAGTTTCTAGATTCACCTACTGCTGAAAAACAGCTCCAACACAAAGAACACAAAGTAGAATGTGATATGTGTTTAAAAAATAAACACATAAACAAAACTCACTGCTGCTGAGTGAGATCCTACTCATAGCAACCCCTCCTTGGGTTTCTGAGGCAGTATCACTATGGAAGTAGATCACCCAATCTTCTTTCTGAGGAGTGCCTGATGGGTTTGAACCACCAGCCTTCTGGTTTGAAGATGAATGCCTGCCTTAGGCACCATGCCACCAGAGGGGGCAAGCAAGTGCAACTGCATAATAAAATCACACAGAATAAACAAAATTAAACAAATGCAAAATTATAACCTTTCCTAAATAAATAATTTGCTAGAATTTGTATTCTTTTCTCAAAACAAACAAAAACCATCCATTGTCTTCAAGTAGATTTTTGTCTCCTCTTACGTCCTCTGCCACATATAATCATTCAGTAACACTTTACAGTAGAGTAACCAGAAGTGAGAGACATTTCCAACTTATAGGGCTGACATCCTGTCATCTGTTTTCATCCCCAGAAAGTTTTAACTATACACAACTATACAATTTGAAGCTGTTTATTTTTAAGTGGTAATCCAATGTTCTTTGCTTCAGTGAATTGTTACACGTTTTCTTGGGTACTAAGTCACTGATTTTTGTTTTTCTTATATAGCAGCTATATTTTCTAAATCCATAAATTTCCTGACCAATATAGTAGTCATTATCTACCTGTGGCTATTTAAATTTATTAAATAATAAATTTAATACAAATATTAAAATATGACTCTATCACTAAAAGCAGAAAAACTTTTGACAAAATGTAACATCTATTCATGACAGTAACTCTCAGTAAATTAGGAAGAGAGAGGAGATTCCTCAACTTGATAAAGAACATCTACCAAAACCTTCTGAATATTAATGTTTAATGGTGAGAGACTAGATGCATTCCTATTAAGATTGGAAGCCAGACAAAGATATCCCATCATAGCTCCTGTTCAACATCGTATTGGAAGTCCCAGCTAGTGAAATTACATAAGAAAAGAAAACAAGAGGCACATGATATACATATATTCAGAAGGAAGAAATAAAACTTTTTTTGTTCACTAATAACATGATTATTGATGTGGAAAGTTTCAAAGAATCAACTAAAAGGGAACAAACAATAATAATATGGAACTGATAAACAATTATTGCCAGGGAACAAAATATGAGATTAATATAAGTGATAGTTTCTTATATAACTATAATGAGCGATTGGAATTTGACATTAAAAAGACAACACCTGTATTATCTTTAGTGAGGGTAATGGTAATATAAAATAAGAGGTCAGCACAAAAGGGTGAGTGCAAAGGAAGACACTAAGAGGAGCATGAGCATGAAAGGCAATAGAGGTGAATACAATTACAAACACAACCCTGCAGTAATAACAATAACAATAATCTATGAGTGGGTATAGGAGCTCTGGTAGCATAGTGCCTAAGGCACTTGACTGCTAACCAGAAGGCTAGTGGTTCAAACCCACCAGCCACTCCTTGGAAGGAAGGTTGGGCAATCCTACTTCTGTAGTGATACTGCCTAAGAAACACAAGGAGGAGTCACTATGAGTTGGGGCCAATGACAAATAACAACAACAACAACAACATGAGTGGGTATAAAGATAGACATGCAAGATGGAAAGATGTAAGAAGGCATTTGGGGTTACATCCATGAATACATGTAGGTTTCACAGAGGCTATTTCTATATATATATTAATATATGTTGTACATCACACATCCATGGATATAGTAGAGCATACAAGGGGTAAAATTCTGAAAATCACTTAGCCATAACCAAACACCTTGAGGGAATAACTTACTGGGCCTAGGAGCTCAGGATCATATCTCAGGGGATATCAGGGTCAATTGGAATTACACAGTCCCCAAAGACAATATTCTACATCCTATTTTGGTGAGTAGTAGCTTAAAAGTAGGATCTTAAAAGTTTGTGAGCAGCCATTCAAAGTGCAACTATTGGCTTCTCCTTGTCCAAATCAAAGAAGATGGAAGAAAATCAAAGAAGTATGGGAAGAATTAGTCCCAAAGACTAACAGACCACACGAACCTCAGCCTCAAGAACTAGAACTAGATGGTGCCCGCCTGCCACCACCAACTGCTGTGAAAGAGGTCACAATAGATGGTCCTGGGGAGAGTAGGAAAAGAATAGGGAACATCATTTCAAATCATGAAAACTGTATATTTTATGGTCTGATGGAGATTGGTGGAACCCCAAAGACAATGGTCCTTAGTCACCTTTTAAGCATGGAACTGAACTCACCCCATGACTCAACTTTCAGCCAAACAACTAAAAAAAAATTCCATTGAGTGTATTCTAACTCATGGCAACCTGAAAGGACAGAGTAGAAGTGTCCGTAATACTTGGAGCTCTGTAAATCTTTACAGAAGCAGATTGCCTCACCTTTTGGCTGTTGAGTTCAAACCACCAACCTATTGGTAAGTAGCCAAATGCTTTAACCACAGTGCCACCAGAGCTCCTAGCCAAACAATAGACTGGCAATGACAACAGGGAGATACACACTCATTAGAACAGCCAACCGTAAGAGATCAGATAGTCAACATTTGCCAAGGATAATGCTTGTTATTGTTGTTGTTTGCCATTGAGTTGGCCCCAACTCATAGCGACCCCTCCTTGGGTTTCCGAGGCAGTATCACTACGGAAGTAGGATTGCCCAACCTTCCTTCTGAGGAATGGCTGGTGGGTTTGAACCGCCAGCCTTCTTGTGAGCAGTCAAGTGCCTGAGGCACTATGCTACCAGAGCTCCAAAGGATAATGCTTAGAAGGCAGGAAAGGATAAGATAGAAGGAAAAATGGAAATGGTAAGTACTGGGAGGAAGTGAGAAGAGTGCTGTTACATTGTGGGGATTCCAATCAATGTCACAAAACAAAACATAAATGAATTATTGAAGGGTAAATCAATTTGTTTTGTAAACTTTCACCAAAATCCCAATAAAAAAACTTTCATTAAAATCCCAATGTTGTGTTGTTGTTGTTATGTGTCATCAAGTCAGACCCAACTCATAGAGACCCCTCCCGGGGTTTCTGAGGCAGTATCACTATGGAAGTAGATTGCCCAACCTTCTTTCCGAGGAGTGGCTGGTGAGTTTGAACTGCCAGTCTGCTTAACAGTCAAGGGCCTTAGTCACTATGCTACCAGAGCTCCTCAAAATCCCGATAAAAATTTTAAAAGAAAAAGAAACAAAATAAAAGCACAACACCGTTTACATGAGGAAGCAAGTCTGGGTGGCGGGTTCAGAGCAGCCTGAGGAGCGCTGGGAAGGAAGTGAAGCGGACAGTGGATTCAGAGTGGCCTGAGGGAGCCAGGAAGTGAGCCAAGCAGTTTGGAACAGCTAAGGGAGACAAACTCGTCTGTTCAGTATGCCATACTCTAGTGGTTGCTAAGACAGACTCAGGGAAGGAAGAGGCCATCCAATTCTCAAAGAATTGGCCAGTGAAAACCTTATGAATAGCAGTGAAACACTGCCTGATATATTACTGGAAACCATTATGAATAACCCTGAAACATTGCTCAATATAGTGTCAGAAAATGAGCCCATTAGGTCAGAAGGCACTCAAAATACACCGGGAGAAGAGCTTCCTCCTTAAAGGAGAGTCAATCTTAATGATATGAATAGAGTAAAGCTTTCAGACCTCCATTTGCTGATGTGGCATGGCTCAAGATGATAAGAAACTACTACAAATGTCCACTGATAATCAGAACATGGAATGTACAAAGTATGAATCTAGGAAAATTGGAAGTGGTAAAAAATGAAATGGAACACATAATGATCAATAGTCTAGGCACTAGTGAGCTGACATGGACTGGTTTTGGTCATTTTGAATCAGATAACCATGAGATCTACTGTGCCGGGAATGACACATTGAAGAGGAGTGGTGTGGCATTCATCATCACAAAGAATGTATCAAAATCTATCCTGAAGTGCAATGCTGTCAGTGATACCATAATACCATATACCTATAAGCAAGACCAGTTAACACTACTATTATTCAAATTTATGCACTGACCACCAAAGCCAAAGGTGAGGAAATTGAAGATTTTTACCAAATTCTGCCATCTGAAATTGACAAAACTTGCAAGCAAGATGTGTTGATTATCACTAGTGACTGGAATGCAAAAATTGGAAACAAAGAAAATATTGTTGGTAGTTGTAAAATATGGCCTTGGTGACAGAAATAATACTGGAGATTTCATGATAGAGTATTTCAAAACCAAAGACTTTTTCATTGCAAATACCCCTTTTCAACAACACAAATGGAGGCTACAAATGTGAACTTTGCCAGATGGAATACACAAGAATCAGAATGACTACATTTGTGGCAAGAGGTGATGGAGAAGCTCAATATCTTCAGCCAAAACAAGGCCAGGAGCATATTGTGGAACAGACCATCAATTGCTCATATGCAAGCTCAAGTTGAAGTTGAAGACAATTAAAACAAGTCCAGGAGAGTCAAAATATGACCTTGATAATACCCCTCCTGAATTTAGAGAGCATCCAAAGAATAGATTTGATGCATTGAAGACCAATGACCAAAAACCAGAGGAATTGTGGGATGACCTCAAGAACATCATCCATAAAGAAAGCAAAACATCATTAAAAAGACAGGAAGGGAAGAAAAGATTAAAAAGGATGTCAGAGCAAGCTCTGAAACTTTCCCTTGAATGAAGAGTAGCTAAAGCAAATGGAAGAAATGACGAGATCAAAGAGCTGAACAGAAGATTTCAAAGAGCAGCTCAAGAAGACAAAGCCAATTATTATAATGAAATGTGAAAAGACATGGAGTTGGAAAGGCAAAAAGGAATAACACGCTCGACATTTCTCAAGCTGAAAGAACTGAAGAAAAAATTTAAGCCTCAAGTTACAATATTGAAAGATTCTATGGGCAATATACTGAATGATGCAGGAAACATCAAAAGAAGGTTGAGGGAATACACAGAGTCACTATACCAAAAAGAAATGGTTGATGTTCACCCATTTCAAGAGGTGGCATATGATCAAGATACAATGGTAACGAAGGAAGAAGTTGAAGTTGTGTTAAAGGAATTGGTGAAAAACAAGGCTCCAGAATTGACAGAATACCCATTGAGATGCTCCAACAAATGGATGCCACACTGGAGGCTCTCACTCAGCTATGCCAAGAGATTTAGAAGACAGCTACCTGGCCAACTGACTGGAAGAGATCCATATTTATACCCATTCCAAAGAAATGTGATCCCACAGAATGTGGAAATTATTGAACAATATCATTAATATCTATGCAAGTTAAATCTTACTGAAGACAATTAAAAAATGATTGCAGCAGCATATTGACAGAGACCTTCCAGAAATGCAAGCTGGATTCAGAAGAGGATGTGGAATGAGGGATATCACTGCTGATGTCAGATGGATCTTGGCTCAAGGCAAAGAATACCAGAAAGATGTTTACTTATGTTTTATTGACTATGCAAATGCATTTCATTGGGTGGACCATAATGAATTATGAGTAACATTGAAAAGAATGAGAATTTCAGAATACTTAATTGTACTCATGAGGAACCTATACATAGACCAGGAGGCTGTCATTTGAAGAGAACAAGGGGATACTGCACGGTTTAAAATCAGGAAGGGAGTGTGTCAGTGTTGTATCCGTTTACCATTCTGTATGCCAAGGAAACAATCTGAGAAGCTTGACTATATGAAGAAGAATGTGGCATCAAAATTGGAGGAAGACTCATTAACAACCTGAGATATGCAGAAGACACAATTTTGCTTGTTGAAAGTGAGGGTAACTTGAAGCATTTACTGATGAAGACTGAAAACTAGAGTCTGAAGTATGGCTTATACCTCAGCTTAAAGAATACAAAAATTCTCACAACTGATCTAATAAATAGATTCATGATGGATGGAGAAAAGATTTAAATTGTCAAGTACTTCATATCACTTGGTTCCACAATCAACACCAATGGACTCAGTAGTCAAGACATGAGATGATGTATTGCATTGGGCAAATATACTGCAAAAGAACTCTTTCAAGTGGTGAAGAACAAAGATGTCTCCTTGAAGACTAAGGTGCTACTAAGTCCTGGTATTTTCAATCATCTCCTATGCATGTGAGAGCTCGGCAATGAATAAAGAAAACTGAAGAAGAGTCAATGCTTTGGAGTTGTGGTATTGGTGAAAAATGCTGAAAGTACCATGGACTACTAAAATAACTAACAAATCTGTCCTGGAAGAAGTGTAGCTGGAATGCTCCTTGTAAGTGAGAATGGCCTGGCTTTTTCTAACCTACTTTGGTCGTGTTTTCAGAAGGGACCATTCCCTGGAGAAGGATATCATGTTTGGTAAAGTAGAGGGTCAACAAAAATGGGGAAGGCCCTCAATGAGATGGATTGACACAGTGACTACAACAATGAGCTCCGGTATAGCCGGGATTGTAAGGCTGGCACAGGACTGGGGAGTGATTCATTCTGCTGTGCACAGGGTCACTATGAGTCGGAGATGACTCAACAACACCTAACAACAACAACAACCAAAATCAAAAAACCAAATGCACTG
The DNA here is from genome assembly GCF_000298275.1 of Orycteropus afer afer. Lineage (NCBI taxonomy): Eukaryota > Metazoa > Chordata > Mammalia > Tubulidentata > Orycteropodidae > Orycteropus > Orycteropus afer. The sequence goes on from NW_006921722.1 coordinate 123,652, forward strand.
CTGTCAAGTCGGATCCCACTCATAGCGACCCCTCCTTGGGGTTCCAAGGTGGTATCTCTACAGAAATAGATTGCCCAACCTTCCTTCTGAGGAGTAGCTGGTGAGTTTGAACATCCAGCCTTCTAGTCAAATTAGGCATTATGCCACCAGAGCTACTACAGCAACATATATACATATCTATATCTATAGCTATAGCTATGTTGTTATAGTTGTTGTGTGCTCTCAAGTCAAACCCGACTCATAGCGACCCCTCCTTGGGTTTCCAAGACAGTATCACTACGGAAGTAAGATTGCCCAACCTTCCTTCCATAGCTATAGCTATATCTAAAAAATTATTTCTATGATTGGATGATAATACATCAAAAAATATCAAGTATGGGTTGTGAGATAATGGGAATTCTTAATCTTGTAATTTATTTGTCTCTATTTTCTACAGTAATCATGTAATAGTTTACAATCAATAATGTAATTTTTATGGTCTTCCTCTATATTTTTAATCAATAATATGTAGAAGGAGAAAAATAAAAAGGCATAAGAGATGACCTGAGGGCATCTGGTAAGGGAACATACTGTGAGATCCACCTACATATACCCAAAATATCTGAAAGAACAAACACAGACGCATTTATACCAATGTTCATTGTAGCACTGTTCACAATAGCCAAAAAATGTAAGCAGTCTAAATGTCCATCAGTAGATGAATGGATAAAAAAATATGGTACATACATATAACGGAATATTACTCAGTCATAAAAAGGAGTGAAGTTCTGATACACACCACAACATGGATAAATTTTTTAAACATCATGCTGAGTGAAATAAGTCAGTCACAAAAGGATGAACATTGCATGATTTCATCTATGTAAAATATCTAACATGTATAAGTGTATAAAAGTAAGGTGTATTAGTGGTTATGAGGAGAGAGGGGAGAAGATGGTGTATTTTCTTAGGGGATACTGAGCTTTGGTTAAGGGTGATGAGAAGTTCTGAAGGCAGATAATGGAGGCGGTTGGACAAAATCATGAACACAGTTGATGTCAATGAATTGTAAATGTGAACAGTGTTGAGATGGCCAATGTGTGCTGCATATATGTTTATCACAATATGGAACTATACCTTGACGAGCCATGAGCTGGTGGACAGAGAGTGACACAGCAGAAGCTGAAGCTGCTGGGCAGAAGCAATGGGCAGGACTTGGGGAATCCGGAGGCTTACGAGTCTAGGAAGGTAAAGGGAAGACATTCAAGAAGGAAAAGAATGGTGACTTGGCAACAAGGAGGGAGGCTAGACCAACAATGATGAGAGGTGAGCAATTCCTGGAGGCAGAAGGCAAAGAAGGCCTGTCAGGCAGCACAGTTCATCTATTCAGGGCATGATTCTGCTAGTCTGCAATTCTCCACAAAGCCATCTCCAGCCACACAAACTGAGGTGGTGATACCTTAGGAAAGAGAAGACAGGTGTAGCTGGTTGTGGTGTGCACCGTAAGAAAGAAAACACAGAGAAACACCACTAGCAGCTGAAAACTAGAAGCGCAGGTGACCAGGAGAAGTATGAGTTCCTTCTCCACCCCAATCCCTGCCTGTAGTGATACAAGTATCAGGAATATTTTCCTCACTTCACCATAGCGTAACTATTGGCATCAATGGGAAGATTGGGCATGGGGTTTACTTGCTTGTTAATACTGCAGATAACCCTTACACATGGAAGATCAGAGACAATGAGTGGACTCATGTTTCATAAAGGTTTTAGGTACATAAAGGAGCTCTGGTGGCATAGCGCCTAAGGCATTGGACTGCTAACAAGAAGGCTGGAGGTTCAAACCCACCAGGCACTCTGCAGAAGGAAGGCCAGGCAATCTACTTCTGCAAAGATTTACTGCCTTGGAAACCCAGTGGGGGTTGCTATGAGTCGGAATTGACTCAATGGCAATAGTTGGTCTTTTTTTTTTTTTGGTTTAGATACATATATTCTGAGCATCAACTATGAACTATGAGCAAGGCCCTGTGCCGAGGATTGGAGTAAGGGTAGGAAAATGTAAGACATTTCCTCTGAACAAGTTGTTCACAGTCTAGCGGAGAGGAAATAATTGAATTCATAAAGCAATTAGAAGAGATGGACATGCTGGGCACTCACACATCTCGTTCTCCTCATTAGCACCATCAGCACAGCCACACTGGTATCCACCTCGGAACTGGAATGCAAGCGTTAGACATGCAGCAGGCACAAGGTGCCCTCGCTGGAAAATCTCCTTAAAGTCGTCGATGTCACCCTTGCTTCTTCTGCTTTTTGAAAGTAATCTCCCTTTTCCTCTTAGGTTGGAAGTCTTTCTGGATTGGCTGGGAATTTGGTCGCATTAGGCGAGGAGTTTAAAATGCTGCTGGAAATATCAGAGACTGCTACGTTCGCTTTGGTGTAGACCAGTTGGAGTTGAAACGGGGCCCTCTTTCAGACACCTCTCCTAAACTCCAGACACAAATGCATGGTCTTATCTCCACCGAAATGCTGCTGTCCACAGTGTTAGTGCTGAAGCGGGAGGTGAGCTGAGAAGACACCACTCAGGCATTTCTGGGAGCCCAGCCCGGAAGGCTCATCACCGCAGACCCTCTACAGAGAGCGGAACTTCGCAGCACTCAGTGCCTCAGTAACGTTTAGCCCATTTGATTGCAGCTGTCAACTCAGTGGCTGGTTTCAAATGGAATGGGACTGCTTGTGAGGATAAGGAGACCTGCTTCAAATGGAAAGTGTCTTTTCATTAAAGCCCAGTACGGTGTGCAGCAGTGTCAGGCAGCAAGAGTGCTTTGAGCTGGCTTACATGCATATAATCTATTACTCTGCCTCATTCACTCCACATGGTAACAGGAAAAGAATAGGACACAGACGAAGCGATCCTTTTCATGATAATGGGAATTTGAGAAATGAGATCTGGGAAATGGTTATAAAATTAACCTTTCAGATAGGAAGGAAGGCAGGCTAATTTTGTTACCCTTACTTTATTGAAATTGTATAACTTTTTAACCTCTAGTAAATTTTTCAAGTTTGGGTAAAGTACTTTTCCTACATTAAATTTGCAGGGTATAAGAGAGTTAATTAATATAATCAGAAAGAGAGGGGCTACTGACAGCTCTTATCACTCCTGGGCCTGTTAAGTCAGTGAAAAAAAAATTCTGAGAAAATTCAATCTAATGCCACATCCATTGCTTAATTATCTGAAAAACAGAGCTTCTTAGATTAAGAAATGGGGCTCTTTCGATGACATTTGGCCTCACAGAGAGAATAAAGCTAAATATAGAAGAATCAAAAAGGAAGGATTATTTTCCCTAAATAGTATGACAGACTCTGAGAAAGAGATCAGCACAGAGTCTTTTACACTAATCATCTCATTAATACTCATTGCATTAACTTAAATATTTTTTTTAAATTTTTTTGTAAAACTGTTATGCACAAATTAAGATATTGATGTATTGGCTGAGATTTTAAAAGCCCTTTTCTGTCTCTGACACACAATATGAGTGTGTCTGGCTCCGCTGTCAAATCTGCCATGTATAATTTGTAGTTGTAAACAAAAATACTTGGAAGTGATTGATGTAAGCTCTTACACGATGGAGCAGATCATGTTTTAAAATTATCTCACAAACATTCTGAAAAGCTTTGTAGAATGGGAGAGATTGGCTGGGATTACCACCAGAGTTGGCATAAATTGGCCAGGGGAGTAGGGCATCAATCAGTGTGGTAACACTGGAAGAAGATAAGAAACTGTTACTAGATGAGATTGATCTACGTCAATACTGATTCTTTTCATTCTTTCCAACTGCAATTATTTGTAGGGACTCCATGTTCACACTCTCTGCATTGGGAACATTCCTAATCAACACCTCACATACTTACTATCAGTCTAGGACTCACAGAGTGGCACCTACAAGGAAAAGTTCTTATTTCTGAAATCTACAGAACACAGAACTATTTATGGAATATGCTTTGTCATTCAATCTGCCAGGCCCTGGGTATACAGCATGTTTAGCCAAGGAGACAATCCCTGTCCAGTTTAATCACTTTTTGTTTTACAGTGAACACAGACCAAAGAAAACAGATAAGCAGGAAAAAACAAACAAAAAGAATCCGACTAACTTATTGGTAGAAATGTTGATAATTGCAGTAAAAGAGCACAACAGAGTCACTTAGTTCAGGATTGAGGAAGGAAAAATATACCAAAGATCTGTTGCTTTGGGTAGTCCTCTCAGGGAAGTGAGAGGTCACAAAGCATGAATTTTATGGGAGGCATTATTGGGACAATGCCAAGAACAGAAGTGAATACACAAACCTGGAATCATCAATCTGTAAGTGGTCATGTAAAGTCAGGTGCCCCTATGTAACCACCAAGAGTTAGAAAATAAAAAATGGAGAAAAATAGTTCCATAGTTAACCTCTAAGAGATTATATCATTGAACAGATGCACTGTTGTTGTTGTTGTTAGATGCAGTCAAGTCAGATTCAACTCATAGACACACCACGTACAACAGAAAGAAACACTGTGAAGTCCTTCACCATCCTCATAATCACTATACTTGAGCCCACTGTTGCAGCCACCATGTCAACCCATCTTGTTGAAGGTCTTCCCCTTCTTTGCTGACCCTCCATTTCACCAAGCATGACATCCTTCTTCTGGGATTGGTCTTTCCTGATAACATGACCAAAACACTAGAGAGAAGTCTGGCCATTCTCACTTCTAAACAGCATTTCTCCTGTACTTCTTCCAAGTCAGATTTATTCATTCTTCTGGCAGTCTATGGCATAGTCAACATTCTTTGCCAACACTATCATTCAAATGAATTAATTCTTTTGTGATCTTCTTTATCCATTGTTCAGGTTACACATACATGTGAGGCTATTGAAAATGCAATGGTCAGGAGCACCAGAGTCTGCAAAGTGACATTTTTGCTCTTTAACACTTTGAAGAGGTCTTTTGCAGCTGATTTGCCCAATGCACTTCATCATATCTTTTCTTGACTGCTGCCCCCATGGGCACTGATTGCAGATGCCAGTAAAATGCAAACCTTAATGAACTTCAAACTTTCATCCACTTATTATGATGCTGCTTATTGGGTAAGTTTTGAAGATTTTTGTTTTCTTTATGTTGAGGTGTAATCCATAAAGAACATTATCGTTTTTGACCTTTGTCAGTAAGTGGTGAAACACATAGGTAGAGGACTAAAAGTAGCAGACAAGAATGAGAGAATTAAAAAAAAAAAAAAATGGAGTGGTTAAAGACAAACCAGGGGACTGTGATTTCATTAAGGCCAAGATAAGAGAACATTCTAGAGCTCA
>NW_006921722.1:129673-130190 GCF_000298275.1 Orycteropus afer afer
CTTCTTCCTCAGGGATGTGTTCTGGGTCTGTATCCTGCTCCCTTGTTTTTACCACTTTATCCTGCTTCTTTCTGTGGACTATGATGGTCTGTTGTCTCAGAAGCATCATAGTGTTATTGTATTTAGATCTCTGTTAACTGTTTGTGAAGAGCAGCCAAGGGTGATTCAGGCTCTTCTTGGTAATTTTTTATCATTGGCCCATTGGTGGAGAAGGAGGTGCTGGCTCTCACTCAGTAAGTGAAGTTGCAGGAGGTGTGGGTGTAGTTGTGTCTTATGGGGATTTTTGTTGTCTCCCACTTAGTTAGACACAAATTATAATTGAGTAACCATCAAAAAACTAAAGCATGTGGACAAAAACACACCATGTAATCACACAGGAACAGTAGTCAAAAAAAGAAAAAAGGGAAAAAGAAGAAGAAAAAAACAAGAAAACCTACAATATCTGGAGATAGGGCAATAAGAGAAAATAAGCAGAGAAGGAAAATAATGAAGGAAAAAAATGGGAAAAATGCAAAAA
>NW_006921722.1:130651-134576 GCF_000298275.1 Orycteropus afer afer
AAAAAAAAAGAACCTTCTAGAGTGGAAGGAGTGGAAGCATTCTAGAGTGGAAGAGCGGGAGATCTCCGTCTTATTGTCTGCGATGGAATTTGTGGTGATCCTGACAGAACTCATATTAGTGGGTGTGTGTGTGTTAGACTTGTGTGAGAGTTGAGTGGAGAAAGTAACTAAGTGTGTATAGAAAACCATTTCAGGAATGTGGGTCATGAAAGGGAAAAGAAAAATGGGTGGTGGCTAGACAGATATCTGATGCAAGGGGAAAAGTTAAAAAAAAAATTAATGAGAGATACAGGAACAAGGGGACACTTCATGGTTTAAAATTAGGAAGTGTGCATGTCAGCGTTGTATCCTTTCATCATACTTATTCAATCTGTATGCTGAGCAAATAATCTGAGAAGCCAGACTATATGAAGAAGAATGTAACATCAGGATTTGAGGAGAATTCATTAAGAACCTGTGATATACAGATGACACAGCCCTCCTTGCTGAAAGTGAAGATGACTTGAAGCACTTACTTATGAAGGTCACAGATTATAGTGTTCAGTATGGATTATACTTCAACATAAAGGAAACAAAAATCTTCATAATTGGACCCCTACGCAACATCATGATAAATGGAGAGAAGATTAAAGTTGTTAAAGATTTCATTAAACTTGGATCCACAGTCAACACCCGTGAAAGCAGCAGTCAAGAAATCAGACCTCATATTGCACTGGGCAAATCTGCTGCAAAAGATCTATTTAAAGTGTTAAGAAGCAATGATGCTACCTTGAAGACTAAGGTGACCCGGGTAAGTTGGACTTCAATCACCTCATATGCAAGTGAAAGCTGAATAAGGAAGACAGGAAAAGAGTTGATGCCTTTGAGCTGTGGTATTGGTGAATAATACTGAAAATACCACTGACAGCCAGAAGAGCAAGCAAATCTGTCCTGCAAGAAATGCATCCAGAACATTCCTTGGAAGTCAGAATTGCCAGACTTCATCTCTTTTGATCAAGTTGTCAGAAGGTGTGAGTCCCTGGAGAAGGATATCATGCTGAGTAAAGTAGGGGGTCAGCAAAGAAGGGGAAGATCATCTATGAAATGGACTGACACAGTGGTCCAGTGATGGGCTCCAGCACAGCCAAGTATTGTGAGGATGGTGAAGGACCCGGCGGTGTTTAATTCTGTTGCACAGGGCTGCTTTGAGTCAGAGCTAACTTGGGGGCCCCTGACCACCACAACACAGCAATATATCTTTACAACGATGATAGATTCAACGGAATGCAGATGCCATACATAGAAAAGCTTATGGAAAGAGGGAGGGCCTTGGAGAGATTGGAAAGGATGAGGTTTGGGCCCAGGAGACGGACTGGATCTTTTCCGGAGAGAATGATGCTCCGTGTGAACAAGTGGCGATGCAGGTGAGTGTGCTGATACATGGTGCAAATACCGGGGAGGAGTCACCTGATGGTTGCCGTTGCTCTGCTGAGCACGTTGGGTTTTATTGAGTGTAAGATTGAGGGTTATGGGTGTGGCGTATGAGAGTCATTGCAGTCGGTGGGAGCATAAAGCCACCAGAAGCATACTGAGTGTTTGCTTTTATACTGGCTACCATGAATTACAGCCACATTAATTGGCAAAATTGTGTAATTTTTCTCCTGCAATGCTACAGATCCCAAGAAAGGGAATGTTTAGTCTTAGCAAGAATAGAAGATTTAAAAAATATAGTAAAATACCGACAGAAATCGGTGATTAACTGAAAAATCAAAACACATTTCTTAGATGAAGAATAAAAGGAGAAATTCTAAGCCTTTTGTTGAGGACTGTGCATCTAGTCATTGGCAGAGGTGAGGCTACAACCCTGCCTGCACTCCAACTTCTAGGTCAGTGGTCCTGTTAGGATGGAGGGTTGCAGCCCTGCCTGTGATGGGGGTAGAAGGAAACCAGGCATAGAATATCCTTACACATAGTGCCTAAGGTGCTTGGCTGCTAACCAGAAGGCTGGCGGTTCAAACCCACCAGCCACTCCTCAGAAGGAAGGTTGGGCAATCTACTTCCGTAGTGATACTGCCTAGGAAACCTAAGTAAGGGTTCGCTATGAATTGGGGCCGACTCGAAGGCACATACCAACAACAACAGCAACAAGTTCTTTGTGGAAAGAAGGAGCAGCAGAATAGTAGACAAAGGTGTAGAGAAGGAAGGAAATGGATAATGTTTCCTACAAAACAACATGCAGTTCAAAGAGGTTGATTCTTCCTGCAATGCAAGTGAAGGTGAGAACGGAGGCCCCGTGCAGTAGGGGCTAGTGTTTAGCTGAAAGGTTTTTCCTTTTCTTCAGAAGGCTCCTGTAAATGCTTCATTCTCCTTGCAAATTGAGCTGAAATAGCAGTGGCTGGAAGAACAGTGGGGAGCAGTGTTTGATAGCTTCTTTCCACTGGGTAAGCAGGAGCGACCCGGGGAGATTTGATGCACTGTGTTTATTCGAAGTGACCACTGGAGCTGAAGTCTACCCAGCTTCTCATGCCTCTAAATTCTCTTTCCAGAGAAGGGTGAGTAAATGTGTAGCTCTCAGACATGAGACCAAAAGGTAAGTGATTGGGAATGGCATCGGTGAACTGATTTGACCCACTGGCCAATCAGCAGAAACCAGGGAGTAGCCTAATGATTTGCAGTGAAGGGTGCATTGAAGAGAAAACCTTCAGGATGTGCAAGAAGGAATCTGCTTCATTCAACTCTTCCTTATGCCTGATGGGCCTTTCCATGTAGATGTCTTGTTCTCACCTCAAGGATGAAGCTACAACAAACACCACGCATGCCCACAAACACACGCACCGTGCGACTCCTTCCTGACTCTGTTCTTTCTGGGACCAGGACCTTCTTCCTCTAAGGCTCCCAAATTCACAACTTTCAAGTATGAGAAATTATACCCACCTTTTCCCCCAGCAAAGCATTCTAATGATGCATTGATTATTTCTCTGTCTCTTTTTGGAACTTTCACCATTTCTTTTCGATGCTACTGACTGTTTATGAATTCATCGACCCAAACAAAGTCCACTGCTGTCAAGTTGACGCTGACTCATAGCAGTGACTCCATAGGACAGAGCAGAACTGCCGCATAGGGTTTCCAAGGTTGTCATCTTACAGGAGCAGACTGTCGCCTCTTTCTCCCATGGGTGGCTGGCGGTTTGAAGAGCCAATTTTGGGGTTAGCAGCTGAGCACTTAAGCACCAGGGCACCAGATATCCTTTTGAAATTTGTACCTGCCAAAGAATTCAGATTTCTCCATTCAACCCTGAATACCACTGCTGGTTATTATTATTGTTTAATACACACACACACACACACACACACATATGTTTTACTTTTATTGTGGTGAAAACATACACAGCAAGACATTTGCTAACACATCTCTTCCTCATTTACAGTTTCGCGACACCGATTACATCTTTTGTGTTGTGCCACCATTATTACTATCCTTTTCCAAAATATTCCACTACCTATTACATAAACTCAATGCCCCTTCCCCGCTTCCTTCTGTCCCTGGTAACCACTAATAATCTTTGGTATGAATATGTATATCAACCTATCCAGAAAATCTCTCTCGTCTCCCTTCCCATTCCAGGTAATGAGCAAAGAAAATTTCCTTCCACGTAAAAACCTTTTCTTGACCTTTTATAATAACAGACCAAGACAATATGTGTCCTTCTGTGATTGACTAATTTCACTCAGCATAATGTCCTCCAAGTTCATCCATGTTATGTGGTGTTTAGCAGATTCTACATTGTTCTTTGTAATATTCTGTGTAATATTCCATGGTGTATATGTACCACAGATTTTTTCTCCATTCCTCGGTTGATGGGCATTTAAGTTGTTTCTATCTTGAAAGAAAACTTTTTTTATTTTTTTAAATTGTGATTTGGGTGAAGGTTTACAGAGCAAATTC
>NW_006921722.1:137936-149096 GCF_000298275.1 Orycteropus afer afer
ATCCTTCCCTTCAAGGCTCAGGGGTCCAGGATTATCTTCTGTGTCTGTGTTAATTGGTTTCCCTTTTCTTTGTTGAAGCGGGTCTGTGCAGTCTTCCTGCCTAGTCCAGCATCTTGCTGGTCTCTCCTGAGGCAAATCTCCATCTTGAAAGAAAACTTTTATTGAAGGAATAAAATCACTTTCAAATGGGGAGACATTTACAGACATACATGCACAATGTTAAAATGCTCCCTGGCATTATTTTCCCACTAGAAAAATTACCTTGTCTGGTCTTCCCCATTGACCCAACTTTTATCCACCCCTTGAGGCCCAGCACAAGTACCACCTGCTGTTGCTAGTGGCTGCACAGTAGGCTCCAGCTCATGGTAGCCCCAGAGGCTCCAGCACATCCATGGTCAGGAAGATGGGGCCATCGCCATGACCCCTGGGATGCTGGAGCCCACAATTGTGGCCCCTGTTTATTTGGGGTTCATCTTCCATCTCTAAACAAACAATATTCTGTTGTGATCTGTAAGATTTCATTGGCTGATTTTTGGAAGTAGATTGCCAGGCATCACTTCCTAGCCTGTCATACTGTAGAAGGTCCACTGAAACCTGTCCACCATGGGTAACCAAGCTGGTATTTGAGATGCCAGTGGCCTAGCTTCTAGCATTACAACCACACAAAGCCACCACGTATAATGAACTGACAGACAGGGGGCATCTCACCTGCTATAGAAAGCCTTTTCTGAACACTCTAATCTATAAGGGTCTTCTCTGTCTCTGAGTTTTTGTAGCAAATATGTTATATTCCTTGCAAATAATAGTACTTGAGCTTCCATGCTTTCATTAATTTTCACTATATGTACCTGTTTTATTTTTCAACTCAACATTAAACTTCCTGATATCACTGATAGCATCTTTTAAGGCCCACAGAATTTAGTACACAGTGTTATTGTTGTTATGTCCCATGGAGTCAGACCTGACTCATAGCATCTCCTCCTTAGGTTTCCAAGGCAGTATCACTATGGTAGTAGATTGCCCAACCTTCCTTCCAAGGAATGGCTGGTGGGTTTGAACTGCCAGCCTTCTGGTGAGCAGTCAAGTGCCTTAGGCACTATGCTGCCAGAGCTCCTTAGTACACAGTAGGATTTTAAAATATGTACTGATGTTTGCTAGGCGAACATACTTGCCCTCTGTAATATATAATGGATATTGTAGTTTACTTATTGGAGGAAGGATAATGGCAAAATTATGGCCATCTGAAGATGGATCTGTGGGAGAAAGCCATCCTGGGACCTTGAGCAAGACACCAACATGTTAAGTCTCTTCTTGATGCTGAACAAGGAGTGCTGGTGGCATAGTGGATAAGGTGCTTCACTGCTAACTGGAAGGTGAATGGTTCAAACCCACCAGCTCCCCTGATGCTCATACAGCCTCTGAAACCCAATGGGGGTAGATATGACTCAGAAACAACTTGATGGCAGTGAGGTTTTTTTTTTTTTTTTTTTTTTTGGTCCCTAATGTTGGAATCCCTTCAAGCTCTTGGTTTTTGAACATTTCAGTGCATAATATAAGAGATGAGGTAATTTTGCTGTTTCCTGGTAGATCTGGGGAAAAAAAATGGAAAACTTTTATAAAGTCTGACTGAGATTTTATGAATCCTTATAAAGGTTGAGAGGCCACGTTCACCTGAACTCTCAAAACCAGTGCTGTGGGCTAAAAACAGCACATACTATAAAGGAGAATGTTGCAAACTTTGCACAAAGTTCAGCACCTGCCATATGAAGAATACAGGAAAGAAAACAGAAAACTGAGAGGATGAATGCAATCACTGTGGACCGTCTGTTCCATGCTAACAATCAGAATGTTTAGCTCAGATTTCATCAGTTAATGGAATGTTGCACCGTGATTGTGATGAAAATTACTATATCCATGAGTCTTAATTGTACTACACCAGAGATGAATAAATACCAGGCATGATATTATACTTGAAATGTTATGTGCATATGCTCAATTCATGGAACATTAAAATCGTACTGAACTAAATCTGATGTATAAGAGTGAAAAATAAACACCCGAACCTCAGGCACTGTATTAATAAATGTTGGTAATATTCTTCCTGCCAGCTAAGTGTAAAGTTTGCTGCAATTAATATTCATGATTCTAAATAACTAAAGATGTTGCTTTCTTTTATTTTTCCTGTGCACTACAACTTAAAAATGACATCATTCTCGCAATTCTTTCTCTGCTAGTTGGCATTCTAAGAGGTGTGTTAATTCTCTTCAAATCTGCATCTTATACAGGTTCTTGACACAGTGAGTTTGGTTGACTGATGGGATCTGTACATATGCAGAACCACACATTTTTCATATGGAGGATGCAGCAAAGACTTAAAATAGGAGTTCTTGAATTGCTGTAAACAACAAACATCCGAAAGTGTGTCTCTGGATTTTAAATGGTTATAGAGAAAAGAGGATATCTGAAATACTTAACAACCACTCATAGTTAGTCCAAGACAAATTAAATATTTGGATGGTAGAATCTGAATAACCACATCCTCACAGCTTGGAGACCCCACCAATAAAATGTGGTCTGTACAACTCATTTAAGAAATACCAAAATCTTTATAGAAAGGCCTCACTGGGTGTGGAACTGAAGCAGATGGAAGTGAGTCATCTAATTGATAGTAAATTGTAGGGAAAGGATGGCTGGAGGGATAGCTACAAGTTCTAAATTTATCAGCGTTCTTCACATGACTGCTTCAAGCTAGGGCTTCTGTTCTGTTTCTAATAGAGAAGGGAGAAAGCAGAAACATCACATTGTAAGACTGAGGCATTCTGTTGAAATTTCAGAATGTTTATGACAAGAACTGAAAAGAACTAAGGGATTGGCTTATTGCTTGTCCTGTAATTAGACATTGTATGTGGAGATGGAAGTGGACATATGTCATAAAGGGATACCAAGACACTCCTTCATCACCATTCAGCTTTGGCCAAAATTTTAGCAAATTAAATTTTGCTGCTGAAGTTTCTAAAAGAAAGCAGTCTTTGGAAAGTATAAACTATTAATCTGGAAATATTTGCTCTCCGGTCCTTGTCCCAACCATCAGTGGAAGATATGTATCATTGTCTAGTTGAAAGAGGAATGCTGGTGTGATAACAGAAACACGTACTTGAAATTTTTCTGAGTGCTGAGCCCTTGAAAATTTTTGAAAAAAGAAAAAGTTTTTGAATTTGTTATTATTCATGGATTTGAAGGCTCTCAAAATGGGCAAAAAATTGTTCAGTTTCAACCGTTTCAAAATTATTTGGACAGATATTGCTGCCCAAGGAGTTTGTGGCTGCCCTGCCAGCTAGCCCTCCCTAGCCCCATAGTCCAAAGATCCCATCCTCAGCAGACCTTCTGCTCCATGTGAGCAACCAGAATGTTTGGGATTTTACAGACTCACTCTTTAAATTTGTAGGCTTCATTTATTTTATAATCTTGATCATAGATCTTATATATGTGCTCCATTTGCCTAGCTTGCTTTTAAACTCCCAGGAGTGATTTTTTTTTTTTTTTTTTTTTGTATAACTCTTGGCTTCTCAAATTTCTCTCACACTCTCTCCTATTTTCTTGCCTTACACTTCTTTGAATAAACAGAGAACAACATGCAAAGATCCTTTCGTTTGTCAATCAGCACCTCTATGGATTCATCAGTGCCTGAAGCCATGCCCTCCTTCTTCTTCCTGGAGCAACGCAGGAAATCTTTCTTGTCATGAAAGTCATGAAAGTCTGTCTTTCCACATGTGCCTACATTCAGTCTCCTTCACCTTCTGACTGACCTTTCTTTGGTCACGCACCTTGTCACGCTCATCATCAATGTCTACCTCCTTCTCGATCATGTCCATCCTAAAATCATTAAATCAGCAACCCTTTCCTGACTTGGTAACTATGTCATGGTGCCCATCTCCCTCTCATAACTAAGCTATTCAAAGTGGTTGTTCATACAACTCATTATTTTTATTAATAACTTGCCTTTCACTGTTTTGTAACCCACTCCCTGTCACTTTTCATAATTTTCAAGTGCTAGTTCCCAAAAATAGAATCGTGACCATCTGTTGTTGATCAATCCTCAGGTTAGTTCTCATCATGATAAGAGAGATTACTCCCTCAGTAACCATAATGGCATCTCAGACAGGAGGAGAGAAGTTAATATGTACCTTCAATCTGGCGTTTTGTTAGGTTTGGGTAAGAGTTGTGAAATTATGTTGTTGTTGTTATGTGTCATTGAGTTGGTTCTGACTCAAAGTCATCCTATGACAACAGAACAAAACACTGTCTGGTCCTACGCCATCCTCACAATCTCTGCTATGCTTGAGCTAATTGTAGGAGTCACTGTGCCAATTCATTAAGGGCCTTTCCCTTTGTTGCTGACCCTCCACTTTACCAAGCATGATATTCTTCTCCAGGGATTAGTCCCTTCTGACAACATGACCAAAGTGGGCGAGATAAGGTTCGGCCATTCTAGAATCTAAGGATATTTCTGCTGTACGTCTCCCAAGATGGATATGCTCATTCTTTTGGCAGTCCACGGTGTATTTTCCATATTCTTTGCCAACACCACAATACAAATGCATTACTTCTTTAGTTTTCCCCCTTCACTCTTCAGCTTTCACATGCATACAAGGCTATCAGAAATCCCATGGCTTGGGTCAGGTGCACCTTGGTCTCAAAATGATATCGTTGCTCTTTAACATTTTAAAGAGGTCTTTCGCAGCAGATCTGCTGCTTCCATGGGTATTGAATGTGGATCCGAGTGAAATGAAACACTGACAACTTCCATCTTTTCTCCATTAATTGTGGTGTTGCTTATTCTTCCAGTACTTCAGGATTTTTGTTTTGTTTATTTTGAGGTGTAATCCACACTGAAAGCTGTATTCTCTGATCTTCATCAGTAAGTCCTTCAAGTCATTTTCTCTTTCAGCAAGCAAAGTTGTACCATCAGCATATTGCAGAATGTTAATGAGTCTTCCTCTAATCCTGATGCTATGTTCTTCATCATATAGTGCAGATTCTCAGATTATTTACTCAACATACAGATTGAATAAGTATGGTGAAAAATACAACCTTGATGCACACGTTTCCTGATTGCGTGAAAACACGCAATCCCTTCATTTTGTTTGAACAACTACCTCTTGATCTATGTACAATTTCCTCATGAACACAATGAAGTGTTTTGGATTTCACATTCTTCTCAATGTTATCCATAATTTCTTATGATCCAAACAGTCAAATGTCTTTGTATAATCAATAAAATACAGGTAAACATCTTTCTGGTATCCTTTGTTTTCTGCCAAGATCCATCTGACATCAGCAATGATATCCCTCATTCCATACCTTCTTTGGAATGTACCTTGAATTTCTAGCAGATCCCTGTCAAAATACTGCTGCAAGCATTTTTTGTCCTATCTTTAGCAAAATTTTACTTGTGTGTGATATCATTCGATACTTTCTACACTCTGCTGGATCACCTTTTTGTAGAATGAACACAAATATGGAACACTTCCTGTCCCTTGGCCAGGTAGCTGTGTTCAAATTTCTTGGCCCAAATGAGTGAATGCCTGCAGCACTGCATCCACTTGTTGCAACATCTCCTTGGGTGTCCCATAGATTACTGGAGCCTGGATTTTCACCAATTCCATCAGTGCAGCTTGGATTGATGTATAAAGTAGGGATCTTGGAAATTTGGGGGGTGTAAAAAATTTAAAAGGAAAGCACAAAGATTGATAACCTAGGCTTTAGTGAGATGAAATGGAACCTTGATGGCCATTTTGAATCAGACAATCATACGGTCTTCTATGCTGAGAATGACAAACTGAAGAGGAATGGTGTCACATTTGTCATTGAAAAGAACATCTCAAAATCTATCCTGTAGTACAATGGTGTCAATGACAGGAAAATATCCACATGACTGCAAGGAAGTCTAGTTAATGCTACTATTACTCAAATTTATGCACTGTCCACTAAATCCAAAGAAGGAATTGAATATTTTCACCAACTTCAGCAGTTGGAAATTGATTAAACATGCAATTAATAGGTACTAATTATTACCAGTGATTGGAATGCAAAAGCTGGAAGCAAGGAAGAGGCATCAGTGGTTGAAAGATGTGGCCTTGGTGAAAAGCATGATGTTGGAGACTGTGTGACAGAATTTTGCAAGACCAGGAGCTTATTCATTGCAAATCTATTTTTTCAACAACATAAACAGCAACTATATTCATGAACCTCGCCAGATGGTATACATAGTCATCAAATTGACCATTTCTGTGGAAAGAAAGATGGAGAAACTTCATCTTTCATCAGTAAGAACAAGGCGAGGAGCTGACTGGGGAACAAGACCTGAATAACTCATATGCAAGTTCAAGTTGAACCTGAAGAAAATAAAAACAAGTCCAAACCAAACTCACTGCTGTTGAGTCGATTCCAACACACAGAGACTGCTATTTGTTTTCCAAAGCTGTAAATCTTTAAAGAAGCAGACTGTCTCAACTTTCTTCTGTGGAGCAGCTGTTGGGTACACATCATCAACGTTTTGGTTAGGAGAACTCCATAAAACAAGTCTAGGAGAACCAAAATATGACCTCGATTATATCTCACCTGAATTTGGAGACCATTTGAAGACTAGGTTTGAAACGTTGAATAGCTGTGATCAATGACCTGAGGAGTTGTGTGATGACATCAAGGACATCATATATGAAGAAAGCAAAAGTTCTTTAAAAGACGGGAAGAAAGAAAAGACCAAAATGGGTGTTAGAAGAGACTCTGCAAGTTGCCCTTGGATGTAGAGCAGCTAAAGTGAATGGAAGAAATGAAGTAAAAGAGCTGAACAGAAGGTTTCAAAGACTGCTACCCAAAACAATGGTATTATAATGAAATGTGCAAAGACCTAGAAAACCAAAAGAGAACAACACACTCAGCATTTCTCAAGCTGAAAGAACTGAATAAAAAATTCAAGACTAGAGTTGCAATATTGAAAAATTCTATTGGCAAAATATTGAATAATGCAGGAAGCATCAAAAGAAGATGGAAGGAATACACAAACTTACTGTACCAAAAAGAACTAGTTGATGTTCAATCACTTTAGGGGATTGCATATAATCAAGTAGCAATGGTACTGAAGGAAGATATCCAATCTGTAATGAAAGAATTGGTGAAAAATAAGGCTCCAGGAATTGACCAAATACCCACTGAGATGTGATATAATAGGATAAGTGAAAACAAGGCAAAGTCTGAGGGCAAATGGTTCAAAGAGCCCTGGGGTATGATTCATTTTACAGTTTTTTGAAGAGTTGATGGGTCTACTGCACAAAATTTCTGTAGTACAGTTAACAATGAAGTTATTTGCAACTGTTATTTTACCAGGTAAAAATCCCCTGGAATAGTAAAGTTATGTTTTAAAGATAATGGAATGTTAAACTATGTTAAAATGCATGGTAAACGATGAATAAGGTTTAAATTCTCACCATCATTGCCTTTGTTGAGGTCGTCCTTTGACCTCTGTTTTACCAAATGCAACAGGTACTCTTCTTTCCTCATCTTATTCAGCATTTTTAAACGTCATTAAGCACTGTCTTGTTGAAATGCTTTCATGTTCTGCATGTTACGATGATAGATTCTACTTGTCCTCACTGAACCTCACTGGTCATTGCTGCCCAGCTTCCTTTTCTGCGTCCTCATTCTCAATTTGACCTCCAAACGTTGGAGTCCATCCGAGCTGGGTCATGGCCCCCTTCTCTTCCTTTTCTGCATCATGCCCTTAAGTACCTTGTTCACCCTGGTAGTGTTAAACAAAACTGTGTGATAATAACACCTGAACCGATGTCTGCAGCCAGATTGGACACCTATCAAATTCCTGGCCACCCTTCTTTTGCACCTTCGACGCATTTGGGATTTAATCAGTAAGTAGTTGCTGGCGAGTTGATTCTGGCTCACGGCAGCCTCTTCGGCACAGAGAAGGCCAGCCCCATAGGGCTCTCGAAGTTGCGATCTTCAAAAGTCGACACCAGGCTTGGTTCGTGAGGCGCCTCCGGATGGGTTGCAACTGCTAACTTTTAGGCTTGCAGTCAAGTCCTTAGCCAATTAAACCATTCACAGATTTAATGCAGGGAGTCCCCAACTTACAATGGGGTTCCATTACAATCACTCTGCAGTGAGTCAGTTCTGAAGTAGGTCAAATGCCTCTCTTATTTTTGTTTGTTTGTTTTTATAGTGTGTATTTGGAACAGGGAATCATAACATTTATCTCCTGTGACTGAACATCTGAGAATGACAGCATCAGCAATTTGCGTGCTGAAACATTATATGTGGAACATAACCTTAACAATGCAATGTACAGAAGAGTAAATAAATAAAGACAGTTATAAGGATGGTTCATTGTAACTCAAATAGTCCTAAATTGGGGGGTACTAGCATGTGTACAGTGGAATTATTGAATTCCTTCAGATCTGTCATTTCTATAATTTTTATTATGTGAGTAAACTTTTTCACTACAGACTCTGTTGCACAAACCATTGCATTGCACAGCTCCCGGGACACCACAAATGTGGGATTCTACTATTTTGAATGACAAACAGTGTTTTTCTGCTTCTGCCCCCCCTCTGGCTCCCACATGCTCTAGTAGAGCTAGAGCAATGACCTTGACTCTAAGACTACTGTTACATTTTGTGAAAGGTGAATTGACATTTGTAGTCTCAAGTGTCTCACTTGTCATGTTTTTTCTAATCCACTACAATCAAGTTTATAGTCTAACCACTGTACTGAAAATATTTGAAAATTTCTGGCAAATATTGCCAGTGACATGCTTGGTGAATCCATCGGATATATTTCGTTCACTCTTATATTAATGACTTTCAATTATTCCACCATATAAGACCTGAAAACCCATTATTTTTAAAATTCTCTCTTCCATCTTTTTCCTAGCCACTACCCTCACTGGATTTTGACCCTCTGCTAAGGGCTGGCCTTTGAAAAAAGAGTGCATCCTAAATGTAGATCTTCCACAAGCTTTGGCCTTTTGCAATTCTTTTTTTCAAAAATTTCCAGTGACTTATTTTGAAATATTCCACCCTCCCTCAGCTTTCATTGTCACCTTTGTAGTGTCTCTAGAATCTCCATTTCCAGTTGTGAACATTAAACACATAATTTCAGCTTCTTGTTAATTTACCATCTAATAGTTGCAGGGACATTCCAAGCTCCCGACATATCAGATTGAATCATCTCATTCCCCTCTTGAACACTGAACCAGTTTTTATCCTACTGTCTTTATGCTGCACAATCAGATTATGTTCAATCCTCTCATGAAGTCTAGGAAAGGCATGTTCATCGCAACCCATTCCATCCTCTTCCTCAACTGCTATAGTCGAGAAGTTATCAAGTCCCAGAAAAATATCTCAAAACTATCTCAGAATATTTCCATCTTCCCAATTGCTAATTGTCTTACAATATCTTACCTGAGTGATTTTAGTCACATATAACTAGTCTTTCTGCCTTTAGTTACTGCTTTTCCTGTTCTATGTTCAATTCTAGTTACTTATTTATTATATAAAACACAAACCTGACTATTATTATATTATTATTATATTGTATATAATCCCTTAACTTAAATGCTTTCATCACTCTCAGCTTGGAATTCTTCACTGTCTAGTTTTAATGCCCCTCTTGAGACTTATCTCTGACCACTCCTCCCCTGACACACTAATCTGTAGTTGCACAGTGGTTAATTCCCTGAAATTGGCACATAAATTAATGGCTTCATATATAAGCACACTTTTTGTTTCCTTCTTAAATATTTGTTTGTTCCTTATCTGTTTGGTAAACCATCAATTGTTAAAACCTCAAGTTATATGCTCCTCTAGGAAGTATATTCAACTCTATGCATCTTTTTATTAATACTCCCATGGACCTATTTTCTTTTATGTTGTTGTCGTTAAGTGCCATTGAGTCACAACTGCCTCATAGCAACCTTATGTACAAGAGAATGAAACACTGCCCAGTCCTGTGCCAGCTCCATGATCCTTGCTATATCTGAGCCCATTGTTGTAGCCACTGTGTCAATCCATCTTGTTGAAGGCCTTGCCATTTTTCACTGACCCTCCACTTTGCGAAGTATGATATCATTCTCCAGGGAATGGTTTCTCTTGACAACATGACCAAAGTAGGTGAGTCAACATCCTCACTTCCAAGGAGTATTCCTGTAGTCTTCAGTCTTCATCAGTAAGTGCTTCAAGTCATCCCCACTTTCAGCAAGGAAAATTGTGTCATCTGCATATCACAGGTTGTTAAAGAGTCTTCCATCAATACTGAGGCCACATTCTTCTTAGTATAGTCCAGGTTCTCTGATTATATGTTCAGCATACAGATTGAATAAGTATGGTGAAAAGATACATCCCTGACACACTTTTTTCTTGATTTTAAACCATGCAGTATCTTCTTATTCTGTTCAAACGATGGCCTCCTGGTCTACATACAGCTTCCTCATGGGTACAATTAAGTGTTCTGGAATTCCCATTCTTAGTATTATTCATAATTGTGATGATCCACCATAACACCATCCTGGCTTCCCGCTTCCTGCCTGAATGACCAAAGTAGGTGAGACGAAGTCTGGTCATTCTTGCTTCCAAGGATCATTGCAGCAGCACTTCTTCCAGGACAGATTTGTTAGTCCTTTTAGAAATGCATGGAATTTTCAGTATTCTTTGCCAACACCACAATTCAAATGCATCAACTCTCGTTCAGTTTTCCTTATTCATTGTCCAGTTCTCACATGCATATGAAGTGATTGAAAATACCATTGCTTGGGTTAGGTGCACCTTAGTCTTCAAGGAGGCATCTTTGCTCTTCAGCAGTTGAAAGCGGTTGTTTTCAACAGATTTTCCCAATGAAATACATCTTCTGATGTCTTGACTGCTGCTTCCATTGGTGTTGATATGAAGTAATATGAAGTCTTTGACAGCTTCAATCTTTTCATCATTTACTGTGATGCTGCTTATTGGTCTAGTTGTGAGGATTTTTGTTTTCTTTATATTGAGGTGTAATCCATACTGCAGACTGTAGCCTTCAATCTTCATCAGTAAGTGCTTCAAGTCATCCTCACTTTCAGCAAGCAAGGTTGTGTCATCTGCATATGTCTGGTTGTTA
>NW_006921722.1:150761-153122 GCF_000298275.1 Orycteropus afer afer
GCTGATACCTGTGCATAATGTGCATCCTGCTGGGTTTGAAACACCAGTGGCTCAGCCTCAAAACTCACATCAACACGTCACCATGGTAGGACAAACCGACAGACAAGTTTGTCTCTCTGTTGGAAACCTCTCCTACCACCCTTACCTGGGTCCCTGCGGCTGACTCCTCCTCTGTCCCTGTTCCTGGACCTTTTAATCTCCTTTCTCCCACTCTCCCACCCTGTTGCTTTGGGTGTGCCTGGGTTTCCTCTTCTCACCTGGATTCCTGCAGCTGACTGCTCCTCTGTCCCAGTTCCTGGGCTTTTTCATCCCCTTTCCTTGCTCTCCTGCCCTGCTGCTTTGGGCATGCCTGGGTTCTCTCTTCTCACCTGGATCCCTGTGGCTGACCATAGAATCTTTCAATATTGCAACTCGAGGCTTAAATTTCCTCTTCAGTTATTTCAGCTTGAGAAATGCTGAGTGTATTCTTCCTTTTTGGTTTTGTCACTCCATGACTTTGCACATTTCATTATAATAATTGACTTTGTCTTCTGGAGCTGCTCTTTGAAATCTTCTGTTCAAGTCTTTTATCTTGTCATTTCTTCCATTTACTTTAGCTATTCTCTATTCGAGGACAAGTTTCGGAGTCTCTTATGACATTCATTTGGTCTTTTCTTCCCTTCTTGTCTTTTTAATGACCTTTTGCTTTCTTTGTAGATGATGTTCTTGATGTCATCCACAATTACTCTGGTTATCGGTCATTGGTGTTCAACACATCAAATTTATTCTTTAGATGGACTCTAAATTCAGTAAGGATATTATCAAGGTCGTATTTTGGCTCTTGTGGCTTCTTTTAATTGTCTTCACCTTCCAGTTGAACTCACATGTGAGCAACTGATGATCTGTTCCACAGTCAACTCTTGGCCTTGTTTTGACTAAAGATATTGAGTTTTTCCATCATCTCTTGCCACAGATATAGTCAATCTGATTCCTGTGTATTCCATCTGGCAAAGTCCACATGTGTAGCCATCGTTTGTGCTGTTGAAAAAAAGATATTTGCAATGAATAAGTCATTGGTCTTACAAAATTGTATTATGCAATCTCCGGCATTATTTCCATCACTAAGACCATAACTTTCACTTACCAACGATTCTTCTTTGTTTCCAAATTTTGCATTCCAATCACCAGAGATAATCAACACATCTTGATTCCATGTTTGGTCAATTTCAGACTGCAGAAGTTGATAAAAATCTTCAGTTTCTTCATCTTTGGCTTGGGGGGGTTGGTGTGTAAATTTGAATAATAGTAGTGTTAACTGGTCTTCCTTGTAGGCATATGGATATTATCCTATCAGTGACATCATTGTACATCAATACAGATCTTAAAACATCTTTTATGATGATGAATGCCACTCTATTCCTGTTCATTTTGTCATTCCCAGCATAGTAGATCACACAAATATCTGATAGGAAGTGGCCTAAACAGGTCCATTTAAACTAATGCCTAGGATATCAGTCTTGATGTGTTCCATTTCATTTTTGACAACTTCCAGTTTTCCTGGATTCACACTTCATATGTTCCATATTCTGATTATTACTGCATGTTTGCAGCTGTTTCTTCTCATCTTGAGTCATGCCACATCAGCAAATGGATGTCCTAAAAACTTTACTCTAGCCACATTGTTAAGGTCAGCTCTACTCTGAGGATGGAGGGCTTCCCCAGTCATATTTTGAGTGCCTTCGGACCTGAGGGGCTCATCTTCTGGCACTGTATTGGACAATGTTTCAGGGCTATTCATAAAGTTTTCTAGTAATAGATCAGATACAATTTCTCTGCTATTTGTGAGGTTTCCACTGGCCTATTCTTTGAGAAGTGGATGGTCTCCTCCTTCTTCCAAGTCTGTCTTAGCAGCCACCACACCACAGTATGACAAAATGATGGACACATTTGTCTTCCGTAATTGTTCTAAACTGCTCCACTCACTTCCTGGCTTCCCTCAGCTGATTCCTACCCTCTGCACTGTCTCGCCTCTTTCCTGGGCTCCCCCAGCTGCTCCAAACCCACTGCCCACTTCATTTCCTTCCTTGCTTCTCTCAGCCACTCCAAATCTGCCATGCCGCCTCACTTCCTTCCCGTTTTCTTTTATGGCTGTACCTATTTCATTGTATTACAAGTACGTATTTCATATCGTTAGCACCTATTGGGTGTTAGTTCTTACATTCACTAATAAGTTTTGTAATTCCCTCACAGGATATATTGGTGCTCAATAGGTGCACAGTAAGTAAATGATAAGTTAAAATATAAGGATAATAGTTAAGAAGTAAAAGTTCAGAGAGTCCATAAGCTGAAGATTTCAAATCAGAATGATATTATTATAGGCAA
>NW_006921722.1:153682-154816 GCF_000298275.1 Orycteropus afer afer
CAGAGTGGCACAGAGGTAACCAGAACACCATCCAAGGCTGTAAATCTTTGTGGAGGCAGACTACCTCATCTTTCTCCTACAGAGTAGCTAGTGTGACAACAGGGAGTCATTTTGCATCTCTCAGCAGAGAAATATTAATTTTGTGCCAATTATTGCAGAATATGGGAGCTCTGGTGGCATAGTGCCTAAGGCATTTGACTGCTAACCAGAAGGCTGGTGGTTCAAACCCAGCAGCGACTCCTTGGAAGGAAATTTGGGCAATCTACTTCCATAGTGATACCACCTCAGAAACCCAAGGAGGGGTCGCTATGAGTCAGATCTGACTTGATGGCAGTGCATTTGATTTGGTTTTATTGCAGCTTATGACGGATTAAAGAAGCTCTGATGGTGCTGTCATTGAAACATTTGCCTGCTAAGGTCTGGGACTGGAACCCCCCAGCTGCTCAGCTACAGAGAGATAAGGCAATCTGTTTTGATAAAGATTACAGCCTTGGAAAGTCTATGGAGTAGTTCTACTCTCTCTTATATGGTTGCTATGAATCAGAATCAACTCGATGGCAGCTGTCTTTTGTTGTTGTTGTTGTTGTTGTTTTTCTTTATGGTGTCTGGATGATGAGAGAGAGATTTGGAGTACAGGAAGCCACCCCAATACTTATGGAAGAGAAGAAAAAAGTCTCTCAAGAAGACAAGAGACAAAAAGAATATTTTTAGGAAAATATTTATGTAAAAACATTCATCTTGAGGCCTGGATGATTAATTAACTTACCCAGGTAACTTTGTATAGTCTGAAATGAGTTGTCACTGCCTTAAGCACAGTAAAATGAGTAAAGAGTTGAATACATTTGTCTAACTGGTTATATTTTGGTGTTTATTGTTTGTCTGTTACTGTGTTGAACACAGTGGAATGAATAGGTAAAGAATGGGTACAGCGTTCCAGTGTTGTAAGAGCCCAGACAAACTCAGCTGTGACTGTCTGTGGCAGAGATGTGGTAGCTGGACATCTCCCACCATTCAATGCATGCTTGCTCACATCTCACAATCAAAACTTTAAAGCCAGCTAAACAAAAATTAAAAGTCACAAATCTGCATTTCATGATAACTCAAATGAAAGTTTAAAGAGTTACTTTCTAAATG
>NW_006921722.1:155386-156931 GCF_000298275.1 Orycteropus afer afer
CCTCTGGTTTTGGGAAGCAAAGATAATTTAAACTCTAGGCATTGCAGTGCTTTCTTTACATTTGCTCTGTTTCCTCCTTGCCGTGTGTTTATTTCAACGTTTTCCCTGCCACGTTTTCCATCAGCACCAGGGCTATTCATAAGAGTGGTAAAGACAAGGGTTACATACAACCTTGAGATTCATGTGGGGTCCTCTGATCTGCTCTCAGGCAGAGTGAAAAACGTCCAGAGAGGGAGACTGTGGATGAATTAACCACCCATCAACCAGTGCTACTTCATAACTTAAAGGAACCACATTGAATTATAGTAGAAACCAAGTGGAGAAATGGCACGTAAAGAAACTTGAATGCAACGGCTCTCCTTCAGCCTTATTGGATTATTGATTTTCTTTGTCATCTTAGTTTATTTTAGGAATGTGTCTTAAGCCCATGATCACATGGGAGAGAGTAGGGAGTGTTGTTTGTTATAAATAATGAAAAAGAAATATGGAAAATGTATAAATCTGCGCTATGGAGTGGAGCTTATTCCAGCATAATAGGGACTGGAAAGACTTGTCACACTGAACTTTATTTGAACCTCAAAGAATATGGAATTAATTTACATTTCATTACAGGCTGGTAATTCCCTCAGCACAAAATAAGCTGCTTCCAGGATGAACACACTATGTATATCCTTGGGCTGCCTCACAGCCTGTGGGCACCAGTCCTAAAACCCCAGACAGAAAGGTCAACCCTGAATTGTTGAATCAATAATAACTGTAATCTCTACTGTTGGCAAGAGTGATCTTCAAATAGGAATATTTCAAAATACACTTACTGGATATTTTCCATTGCAATGACAGAGCTTACTTGGTACCCAGCACAACCCCCTGTCCCACACACACACACACACAAGGTTAGAACATGTAGTAATGATGCCTCATGCAATTATTTCATCAGAAAAATACAAGTGATTCAAGGTAAGAGCAAAATAATATTAATAACTCTAACAACTACAACAATAATAAAACAACTCACAGCCCTTACAAATATAGCTATCAAAAGAGAACTGCTGTGTCTTTGATCTTACTTGGTGGGCTTCCTTTTAAGAATTTTCTGTGAGCTTAAATATTTCCTAGAGCTCTTTACATTTTCTCAGCATTTCTAGATTGTTATAATGTTGTTTCCGTCCAAGAATCATCTAAATTAGGTTAGTATATTCTAAACGATAGATGGCAATAACTGATAAGACATAGTGTTGAGTATCATTTCCTGGGAGAGGAGCAGATGCTAAATTACAGTTCAAGAAAATGACCTGATGAGGGAAGTTGCTGTGCTCCTCCATCTATAAGTGATCCTTGAGGTCATCATCTTAACCTTGGTTTGAAAGTTTCTCAACAAGTCTTCTCAAGCAATTTGACTTGGTACATTCAACACACTTGAATTTTCACAAATAGTCTTATTTCAGAGGGTTTGTACTCTTAAATATATGGAACTAGGCATTAGGTCATACACTGAGACACAGCCACATAACACCCCACTAAGAGGAATAGTTGCTGAATCCCCTT
>NW_006921722.1:157656-159355 GCF_000298275.1 Orycteropus afer afer
GTGTTGGCTTTGGGACCAGGAGGCAAGAAGAAATTGGAAGGTCCTTAATGGGGCTATTAGCAAAAGGCTGACAAGTCTTGAGGACACTGCTAAGTACTTACAGTAAATTGAAAAATAAAACATATGCTATGCAAAAGGGGAAAATAAGACGCTTGATATATAATAGCACTGTTTAGTAACTGTTATGGATTGAAATGTATCCATCCCAAAACATGTTTTGGATTCCTGATCTGTATACTCTCTGGATGTTCAGAAATAGAATGTATTTGTTTTGGTAATGAAAGCATATAAATGTAGGGGAAAAAAAACTGTACCCATTGTTGTTGAGTTGATTACACTTATAATGACCTTATAGGACAGAGTAGAAATAATTCGTAGGGTTTTCAAGGTCTTTGCAGAAGCAGACTGCCGTATCTTATGCAGAGGGACCAGGGGTTCAAACTACCCACCCTTCTGTTAGCTGCCAGGCACTTAACCACTTCACCAACAGGGCTCCTGTATTCAATGTACAGTGAGTCCTAAACCGAATTGCTTCACAGTTATACAAAGGGCAAACTAGACAGGGATGTACATACAGAGGAGGAAGACACAGTCCGCCTTTGTCAATAATAGAGGCAGATGAATCTACCAGCCCAGGAACTCCAAGGACTGCTGGCTAAAAGAAGCTGAAATAGATAAAGGAGGACCTCCCCCTAAGGCCACCCCATGAAATCAGACTTCTAGCCCCCTCAACTGTAAGAAAACAAATCTTTGTTCTTTGAAGCCACTCGCTTGTGGTATTTGTGCTACAGCAACACTAGGACATGGAGATAGCTGCAGAGTCACTTGAGGTAATTGAAACAGATGTTATGAAGTTGTGACGTATGGAGGAGATTTCCAGAAAAAGTGCCAATAGTGTCACTTGATTTCTTCTCAAAACCTATAGATAGAAAGTAACTTCACAAAGCAATGGTTCTGTGCCCAAGTGAAAGAGGGAGAACAGACAAAGAACCAGGATAGCCGCATTAGAGAAAAAAACTACCTCCCTTTCCTGTCCTCTCCAGAGAGCAAACAATTCTGAAATGAAGAAGGAGCTTAAGATGAAGGTCACACCAGGTGTGACTGCAATTTTTTTTTGGTTAAGACATTGATCCATACAATCTCATAGAATCACAGAAAAATAACTGTCCTAATCATGTACTCAGGTTCAAATTGAAGTGTCATTCAAACTCAGAAAACTTAACTTCAAAGTGTATAAAGAAGCATGCTAGAAGGAAGCTGAAATTATTCTAGAAAAAAACTATACCACAGTATATGCACAAAAGTGATAACATGTTTTATATATTTATATTAATTATTTCATAACACTTTTGTTATAGAATTCATACGCCACGAATTTCTCTCATTTAAAGTGCATATTTCAGTAAATTCTGGTACATTCTCAGGGTTATAGAAGCATGACCTCAATCTAATTTTAGAAAAATTCTTCTTCCCAACAAGAAGCTCTGTATCAATCAGCAGCCACTCTCCACCTCCCCTACTCTCTACCCTGAATCAGTCCTACATAGTCAGTAGTCAATTCTCTGGTCCTTTTTGTTGTTGCTGTTAGATGCCTTACAGTTGGTCCCAACTCATAGCAATCCTATGAAAAGCAGAAGAAAACACTGAATGGTCCAGTGTCATCATCACAATTCTTCTATATTTAAGCCCATTATTGCAG
>NW_006921722.1:159853-160909 GCF_000298275.1 Orycteropus afer afer
GGACAGATTTCAGTGGAACTTCCAAACTAATATAGACTTGGGAGAAGGAAGGAGCCCTACACTTCTCAAAGAATTGGCAGGTGGAAACCTTATGAATAGCAGAGAAACACTGTCTGATATATTACTAGAAAACTTTACAAATAGCCCTGAAACATTGTCTGATATAGATGAGCTAGAAGATGAGCTCTTTGGGTCAGAAAGCACTCAAAATATGAATGGGGAAGAACTGCCTCCACAGAGTAGAGCCAACCTTACTGATGTGCATGGAGTAAAGCTTTTGGGACCTCCATTTGCTGATGTGGTGTGACTCAAAATGGGAAGAAACAGATGTGAACATCCATTAATAATCAGAACATGAAATGTATGAAGTATGAATCTAGGAAAATAGGGAGTTGTCAAAAATGAAATGGAAGGCATAAAGATTGATATCCTAGAAATCAGTGAACTGAAGTGGACTGGTTTTGGCCATTTTGAATTGGACAACCATGTGATCTACTATGCTAAGGAATGACAAATTGAAAAGGAATGGTGTGGCATTCATCATCACAACGAATGTTGCAAGATCTATCCTGAAGTACAATGCTGTTAGTAATAGGATAACATCCATATGCCTATAAGGAAGAGCAATTAAAACTACCATTATTCAAATTTATGCACCACCAACAAAAGCCAAAGATAAGGAAATTTAAGATGTCTAGCAACTTCTGCAATCTGAAATTGACCAAACATGCAATCAAGATGTGTTGATTTTTACTGGTGATTGGAATGAAAAAGTTGGAAACAGAACAATCACTGGTAGTTGGAAAATTTGAAGACAGCTACCTGGCCAAGTGATTGGAAGAGATCCATATTTGTACCCATTCCAAAGTAAGGTGATCCCACAGAATGTGGAAATTATCAGACAACATCATTAATATCATATGCAAATAAAATCTCACTGAAGATAATTCAAAAATGGTTGCAGCAGTATATTGACAGAGAACTTCCAGAAATGCAAGCTGGATTCAGAAGAGGAAGTGGAATGAGGGATATCATTGCTGATGTCACATGGATCTT
>NW_006921722.1:172257-173747 GCF_000298275.1 Orycteropus afer afer
TTCTGAAAGAATTGGCCAGGGAAAACCTTATGAATAGCAAAGAAACACTGCAGTATGGATTACATCTCAATATAAAGAAAACAAAAATTCTCATAATTGGTCTAATAAACAGCTTCATGATAAATAGAGAAAAGATTGAAGTGGTCAAGGACTTCATATTCTACAATCAACACCAATGGAAGCAGCAGTCAATAAATCAGACAATGTATTGCAATGAACAAATATGCTGCAAAAGATCTCTTTCAATTGATGAAGAGCAAAGATATCTCCTTGAAGAGTAAGGTGTGCCTAACCCAAGCCATGGTATTTTCAATTACCTCTTATGCATGTGAGAGCTGCACAACAAATAAGGAAGACCAAAAAAGAGTTGATGCTTTTGAGTTGTGGTGTTGGAGAAGAACTCTAAGAGTACCATGATCAGCTAAAAGGACTAACAAATCTGTCCTGGAAGAAGTGCATCTGGGATGCTCCTTGGAAGCGAGAATGGCCAGACTTCATCTCACCTACTTTGGTCACGTTGTAAGAAGGAACCATTCCCTGGAAAAGGATATCATGCTTGGTAAAGTGGAGGGTCAACGAAAAATGGGATGGCCCTGTACAAGACAGATTGACACAGGGTTGCTATGATGGGCTCAGGAATAGCAAGAATTATGAGGCTGGCACAGGACCAGGTAGTGTTTTGTTCTCATATGCATAAGGTTGCTATGAGTCAGAACAGATTCGATGGCACCTAACAACAACATGTTAGTTTGAACCATGCAGTACCTCCTTGTTCTTTTCAAATGACATTCTCCTGGTCTATGTACAGGTTCCTCATAAACATAATTAAGTGTTCTGGAATTCCCATTCTTCTCAATGTTATCCATAATTTATTACGATACACATAATTGAATGCTTTTGCATAGTCAATAAAACACAAATAATCAGGAAGAGAGTGTATCAGGCTGTATCCTTTCACCATACTTATTCAATGTGTATGCTGAGCAAGTAATCTGAGCAGCTGGAGTATATGAAGAAGAGCATGACATCAGGGTTAGAGGAAGATGCATTAACAACCTTCGATACGCAGATGACACAACTTTGCTTGCTGAAAGGTGAGTTGAAACATTTACTGATGACAGTCGGGGACTACAGTCTTCAGTATGGATTACATCTCAACATAAAGAAAACAAAAATCCTCGCAACAGGGCCAATAAGCAGCATCATGATAAATGAAGAAAAGATTGAAGTTGTCAAAGATTTCACATTACTTGTTTCCACAATCAACACCAATGGAAGCAGCAGTCAAGACATCAGATGATGTATTGCATTGGGCAAATCTGCTGCAAAAGACTTCTTTCAGGTGCTGAAGAGCAAAGATGTCTCTTTAAAGACTAAAATGCACCTAACCCAAACCATGGTACTTTCAATCACCTCATATGCATATGAGATCTGGACAATGAATAAAAAAGACCAAAGAAGAGTTGATGCTTTTAAGTTGTGGTGTTGGT
>NW_006921722.1:174667-178038 GCF_000298275.1 Orycteropus afer afer
CCTAAGTAATGGAGTAAAGTGGGGAGGAAGATGAGTGGAAGGACTCAAAAATTGAAAAGACAACTCTTGGTGATTGTTGGTGATTTGATTGACAGTTGAGCCCAGATACAAGTCAAAACTGGGTCTCTAATTTCTGACTTGTGAAATTGAGTTGTGAGTCATTTCAATCACTGGAAGTTGGAGTTATTTTGAATAGAAAGATTAAAAGTTTATTCCCGGACATATTCACCTATGGTACATGTGAGAAATCCAAGTTCAGGTATCCAGTGACAATTCTAACATGTAAGTTGGCATCTATGAAAAGAGATCTAGGCTAGTAATAAGTGTGTGAGAATCATCAGCATAAAATCGGTCATTATTCTACAGAAGTAGATGATGAGATGATACGAGGAATATATACATATCCACAGGGAGAGGAAGAGAGAGAAAAGAGAAAAGAGAAGAAATGAGGACACAGAGATCTTAATGTTGATATTTAAGGGCAGACCCAGGGCAAGAAGCCTGTGAAGGAAACTGAAGGAGTGGAAACAGGAGAGTCGGACACTATGGAGACATGGAAACCAAGGAGTTTTAAGAAACAAAAGATTTATGATATTATATACTACCAAGGATAAGAAAGACATGGATTGAAAATTGTCCTTTGGATGTAGCAATGTGGTTATTGGTAAAATTGGTCAGTATGCTACTGGTGGCTTTGTGGGCATAAACATCACACAGATGTCTGTGTGAGTAGCTTATGAATATGGAGAGAGAACCACTAGACAAATCTCTTAAGAGACAAATCTCTTAAGAGCTTGGCTCTGAGAGAAGGAGGAGAAGGTTACAGACAATTGAAGGGGAAAAAATAGCATTAGACTTACTCATAGGACATCTGCTCTCTCTTCCTTTTGGATTTGCATTTGTTTTGTTGTCTTTAGGCTTTGGAAGACTCAGACATATTTAGAAGATTGCCAAGAAGCAGCTGGTAAAGAAAGAGAAATGGAAAATGCAGGAAGGAAATGTGGACTCAGGGTGTCAGTGATAATTGATTAGTCATCTTTCTATTCCCGTAAGTCCCCACCTGACATGATATAGGATTGATTCTCACAAATAAAGGGGAAAATGCAAGAAAAGTCCTCCGAATGCCCCTCCATGGCCAACTAAGGCAAATGTATCAAGTTCTGTCCCTCACCTCACCAAAAACCTGGGTTCTTGACATCAAAGTCTCCCTAAGGGAATCAAAACCCTGCAGCTGGAGCTCCCCCCGGCACTAGCTCATTACTCTGAAGAAGCGTCTGTGATGCCTCCACCCTCCGGAGAGCCTTTGGGTCAGAGTCAGGACCAACCAGCCTAATAAGGATGTGAGAGCTTACATCCTTCTTTCTGATGTAAACCTAGAGCTTCATTCGAATCTTTCTCTACTCAATTTAATCAACCCCCAGGGGTTGGGACAAGAACATATCAGTTCTATTTCTTGTATTCATAGAGAGTCTGGTTCATTTTTTGATGTTCATATTTTAACAGGTAACCAATGTTTCTCTGTAAATTCTACCTGCTCTCCGAGACTTACCTTGTCCTGTGTAGTAGCTCATTAGTGCATATAGTTATCAAAGGCCAGACTCCACAGGCAACTACATCAATTGGTGCTGCCGCAGTAGCTCTTGTGGAAGGATTATTACCCAGTCAAGGAAATTGTGGTTTGCTTTTCTCCTTCTACCTCCTTCTGAGTCAATCTGCAACTCTTGCAGTCTTTCACACCTTTCTCTCCCAGACTCCAAAGTAAAGTGAATAAAAAGAAATCCCAATGGGAATTTTTAATTCGCAGTTTCAACCATCAGAGCCTACATATCACACACTAGAAGCTGCACTCAGTAAGGGCTGCCATTATCAGGAGCTTAGACAAAGAAAGTCATTCCCAGGAAACCGGGAGCCCCGGCACGCTCCGCCTGCACCACCTGGCCTTTCTTCCACGGAGGACCTTCCTGCTAGGTCTGCAGAGGACAGCAATGAAAGGACGGGACAGCAACAGTAACGAGGAAGGAGACATGCGATGGGGGCTGCTGCAGAGCCCAGGAGAGCATTATTTACTTATTTAAGGAAGACAGTTGTGTCGTAGGAGGCAACATTCTCGTACTGTTTAAATGGAGTGTCAGAAAAGCCTTGAAGTGTTTGCCACGGTGTCAAAATGAGCAGTGAATGCCTAGTGAGTACGCCAAAAAAGAGAGCAAATTTCTCAAAATGATGGCATCCTTGTACCTCTTCCTGTAACAGCTTGACCTTGTGATAGATCTCTGAGGGTAAAACAGTGACACGTTCAGTATCTTGCTTGGAAATCATTCAGCACAGAAGATAATTAGGATAATGTACACAGCCACTTTTTCTTCTGCCAATGTTCCCTTTCATCCCTCTCCCCATTGTCTCCCCATCAACATGATGGTAGGAATATGAGGCCCCAGTACACTCTTTTTTCTCTCCCCCCCCAATACCATTAATTCTCACCGAACCACATTTAATTAAGGGAATGTATACTGACACGCATAGCATAATCAGGTCAACCAGTGGCACTGAGATTGATTGAGGACCTCTCCCTCACACTTATTTCAATTTATGAATGCTCAGACACAGATAGATAGTGAAAAGGATTTAATTTCCGTTTGTGTTGTTTGCACATTCTTTATAATGTAAGCATTAATTGAACATGCTCAATGTCAGTGCAGAGCAATCAAGCATACCCATTTTTTCATAAATGAAGGTCACAGGTCAATCTTGAGCAAGTACCGAGCAATCTAGTTATAGAAATGTATTTAACATGTGCTCAGTTGTAATATGAAAGACTGGAAAGATCTGGAAAATGAACACTAAGAGAGCTAAGCAGTTGGGTTCTGGAAAGCGAAGTCCAAAGGTTGTCTCTCTTTGTGTTGGGATGTGCTTTGGGGCTCACAGGCCCTCAGTTAAGTTTCTGAGGCTTGGCTTCATTTCTGTGCTGGATGCTGGCAATCCATTCTAAACTGAGGAAATATGAGCACTGAATTTAGGGGAAAGAAGTTGCTAGCTAAGACTTCTTTGTTGAGGAAACCATTTACCTTCAAGTTGACTCCCAAACCATTACAACACCATGTATCAGGGTAAAACTGTGTTCCATAGAGGTTGTGATTTGGATGAAAGTTTACAAAGTAAATTGGTTTAACATTCAACAATTCACACACATTTTGTTTTGTGGCATTCAGTGCAATCCCCATTCATTGCCTTGATTCTCTAGGGCTGCTATAACAGACATACAACAAGTGGATGGCTTTAACACACAGGAAGTTATTCTCTTACAGATTGGAAGACCAGAATTCCAAATTCAGAGTGCTGGCTCTCGGGGCTGATTGAAGGTCCATTGACTTTCA
>NW_006921722.1:180889-185318 GCF_000298275.1 Orycteropus afer afer
GGTCCCTGTGGCTGACTATTCCTCTGTCTGGCTTCCTGGCTTTTAATCCCCTTTCTCCTGCTCTTCTGGCCTACTTCTTTGGGCGTCCCTACGTTGTCTCTCCTCACCTGTAACTCTGGGCTGACTGCTCTTCTGTCCGGGTTCAAGGCTTTTATCCCCTTTCTCCTGCTCTTCCCGCCTGCTACTCTGGGCATCCCTGCATTGTCTCTCCTCACCTGTAACCCTGGGGCTTTATAAATTGGAGGCAGGAAAATCAACCCTTGGGAATTGTTTTGAAGATCAAATGTGGAGATCTAGGTATACGTGGAGGTGACCATCATTTGTCTTCCCTCTGTCCTCTTCCAGTTTCATCCTTTACATCCCACCTTGTAAGCAAAAAGAGCAGGAAACATGGACCCCAGGGCTGGACAATGTCAGGAGAGCCATCATTCCACCTCTCTTCCTCAAGTTTTCCACCCAGTGAGGGGACGGTTTGTTCTTCCACAGCCTCCACATGTGAGATGGCCTCAGGCAGTTACAAGTTTCTAGTGACCCCCATTAAGGGAGAAAGAACTTTCCCTCCCAGCAGCCACATGAAAGTGCCTATGAGGTTACACCAATCTCTATCAAAACCATAAGCTGGGCCTTTTTTTTTTTTTTTTTTAATGATTTGAAGCTTTGTTCCATATTTTTCTCCCACCCTATCCAGGACTTCCTATTGTGATCTCCTTCAGAGAAGTTGGCAGTGGCAGCTGCACACATGTAGTTCGGGTCTCAGGGTCATGGAACCATGGCTTCTCATGGTCCATTACTCCTTTGAACCAATTGTTTCCTTTTGTCTTTTGTTTTCTTCACTTTTCTTTGCTCCAGACAAGGAGAGAAGAAATAGCTGCATCTTAGATTTCACTATTCATCAGATTAGGATGTAGAACCTTGTCTTTGTGGAATATGTAATGCCAATTGATCTTAGTGTTCCCCAAGACTATTATCTTGAGCCTCTAGGCCCAGTGATTCATTCCCTCATGGTATTTTGGTTGTGGTTAAGATGTTTTCATAACTTTGCCCTGTATGCCCTACTACATTCATGGATATATTTGTAGCACATACAAATACATGTGTAGATATAGTGTCTGTCAACCCAATATATATTTGTATGTTTAGTCTCCTTCACCTTCCCATCCTATTCAGTTTGCATGTATATCAATGTATCCACTTGTAGATCATTGTTACTGCTATTATTGCAGAATTGTGTATCTAATAGTATTTACCTTTGTTGTCTTCAACTCTTGGACTCCTCTATTTCTTCCTTTGCCTTGATCATTTTGTGCTGAACTCCACCTTATTGTACATCGCCTTACCTAGTGTTTTAATGACTGATTTTTCAGAAGTAGGTCACCAAGCTTTTCCTTTTGGAATCTTCTGGGTGAAGTTGAACATTCAACCTTTTTGTTAGCAGCCCAGTATGCTAACCATTTGTACCACCAGGGATAGCATGTAAATTTACAAAGCCTTCTATCCATTCTGTCTGTAAATATTTATTAAGGGCTTACACTTTGCAAATCCCTTTGCTTGACACACTGTATATAAACCAAAAAGTGTATTTTCCATCTGACATTTGATCATGGCTGAGAGCAGGGATCATCCAAAAGATGTTCATCTGTGTTTTATTGACTATTTAAAGACATTTGACCATGTGGATCACAAACAATCATGGATAACATTGAGCAAATGGGAATTCCAGAATATTTACCTGTGCTAATGCGGAACATTTAATCTACATAGATCAAGAATCACTTGTTCAAACAAAACAAGAGGATAGTGCATGGTTTAAAGTCAGGAGAGGTGTGTGTTGTCAGCATTGTATCCTTTCATCATACTTATCCATTCAGTATGCTCAGAAAATAATCTGAGAAGCTGAACTATATGAAAAATAATGCAACATCAGCATTGGAAGAAGACCCAGCAACACCTTGTGATATGCAGATGACATGATTGTGCTTCATGAAAGTGAAGAGGACTAGAAGAGGACTTACTGATGAAGACCAAAGACTACAGCCTTCAGTATGGATTATGCCTCAACATAAAACATAAATGCTCACAACTTCAGCATAAGTAATTGTGGAGTAGTAAATTACATAGTGTAGCTTTTCTAGCCATAAGTCTTTGCAAACTCCGTCATGGAATTTGCCGTGAGCAACTGAGCAGTTCCTGATTGTTAAAGTTATTGACCTGGAGTATTTCTGCCAGAGCAGCATGTTGTAGTTTTCTGGAAGTTCTCTCTCTATCAGGTGTATAGAATTCTGGTGTTGGGATTGGTTAGTTTGGCCATTCTGCCAGGCTCAAAAGGAGCCCTCCTACAGGCAGAAGGGATCTTCACTGTGGCTGAGAGATGTGAGAGACATGCATTGCTGAGAGATACACCAAGATACATGCATTGCTCACAGAGACACTGAGAGATATGCACTACTGGGAGAGAGACTGAGAGAGAGACTGTTGGCTGAGTGACAGTGTTCTGAGAGAGACTGAGTGTGATCCTGAACTTGAATTGTAGCCTGTTGCTTCCCTAACAAACCCTATAATCTGTGAGTTCTCTGTGGCCACTGCAGAGAATTATTGACCCCAGCAGAGAGATGGTGGGTGCTGCAGGGGGAAAGGTTGGTGTTAGGGTTGATGAAAGGGCTGGAGGGAGGCAGCATATCTGGCCTTGCAGGAATAGGCCTTGGGCTAATGATGGTGATTCTATCTACCTCTTGCCCACAAGAGGTTAGAAGAGGTCAGAAATGCAGCTTCCCTGCCTCTTTGGCAGTAATATTATGATAAATGGAGAAAAGATTGAAGATGGCAAGTATTTCATTTTACTTAAGTCCATAATCAATGCCCATGGAAGCAACAGTCAAGAAATCAAATGGTGCATTGCATTTGCATTGGGGATATCTGCTGCAAAAGACCTCTTTAAAATGGTGAAAAGCAAAGATGTCACCCTGAGGACTAAGGTGCATCTGATCCAAGTCATGGTATTTTCAATTGCCTCACATATAAGTGAAGGCTAGACAATGAATAAGGAAGACTGAAGAAGAATTGATGCATTTGAATCATGGTTTTGGTAAAGAATATTTAACATACCATGGACAGCCAGAAATGAAGAGATCTGTCTTGCAAGAAGTATAGCCTAAATGCTCCTTAGAAGTGATGATGGCAATACTTCATCTCATGTACTTTGGACATGTTATCAGGAAGGATCGACCCTGGAGAAGGACATCATGATTTATTAACCGAAGGTTAGTGAAAAAGAGGAAGACCTTTAATGAAATAGATTGAGACTGTGGCTGCAACAATGAGATCAACCATGGCAATGATTGTGAAGATGACACAGAACATGGCAATGTTTCATTCTGTTCTCCATGGGATCATGCTGTACATGTCAGAATGACTTTATGGAACCCAACAAAACCAATATACTTTATAGATGCATGTACGCTATTTTTCAAATATATAAAGATGCCAACTTTCTATTTAAAATCTTGGGTTTATAATAGCCTTTGTCATTATGTACTGTCTCAATTTGATGTTAATGTATTTGTATTTTAAAACAGTGACACTGAGATAGACTATTTTGCACATTTCTGGGACTGTGGCATAAGACTTCAACTTTAAATGAATTAATGTATTTCTTATAACACAAACCAAGTTCCTATATCTTGATGTCATAATTCTGTAAAAAACATGAATCACACTTGTTACTCCTGTGTAAAAAAGATGCAAAATTTCTCACATCTAAAATAATATTCTCCATACATTCAACTAACCATAATATGAAAAAGAGATAGGAGAAGCTATCTTGAATTCATCTTCTTTCCTGAGTGTAATCATTTTGCCCTCGTAAACAACCCTACCTATTTATGTCTTTACCAGCAAAGGGAATGTTGCTCATTGCCTCAATGTCATTAAAATATTCACTTCTTCTCAACTCAAACTACATTTGTCAAGAGTATGTGTCCAATGGCCTTAGAAAATCAACTTGTGTTTTTTCTTTAAGTAATATGTGGTCCTTAACAAGGCAATGTATCACTGCAATTTATATCTCATTCCATGTTCTTAATCTTCATAAGGGGATAGTGGTGGCTGGGTGATAGAATATTCACCTTCCATGTGGGAAACCATGATTCAGTTCATGGTTACTGCACCTCACCACAGCCACCACCTGTCTGTAGGGGAGGCTTGTGTGTTGCTATGAGGTGGATAAAGTTTCAGGGGAACATCTAGAGGACGGTAGACTAGGAAACTTATTTGAAGAGTTAAAGGGAATGATGATTGCTTCCAAGTGCGACATTCTATCTCACATTCAAAATGTGTATATTGCTTGACCCAGAAAACACAACAATTGGAAATGAATTTTAAAATGTTGTTGTTGTTAGGTACTGTTAAAATATTAGAGTCAGACAAATATTTT
>NW_006921722.1:186053-187458 GCF_000298275.1 Orycteropus afer afer
TGGTAATCAACTTCCTGGTGGAATTACTGTGGGCAGCTGAGTAGCTGTCTTTGGGTATGTGGTCTGCTTCCCATATATAAGACACAGCTTTGGAAATGGTGGTTAGCTTATGGCATGCTTGAACCCTGCATGTAGCCATGTCATTGTTCAGCACCCTGCCATGCTCTGCCAACCTTGGGACTTTCAATGTTCTTGAATTAATGGCCTGCTGTGTGGTTTGATACCATCAGGACTGTCCCTTTTTACTTGTCAACCTTGGGTTTGTCAGCCTCAGCAGCCAGCAGCTGTTTGAGTGAAGAAAAGACTCTAGCTCCAGTGGGCCTGGAGCAGGAGGCAGAGCTGAAGGCCAAGGTTGAGGGACTTTCACCCAGCCCCTAGAGTCTGGCACTCTGAACTTGGACTTTTAGCCTCCTGAACTGTAAGAGAATAAACTCCTGTTTGCTAAGGCCATCTCATTTGTGGCATATATTTCTGTCAGAGTGGCACTAGGTAGGTAGAACAGACATTTTGGTGACATGGAAACTCTGGCCTCCTTGTCTCAAGTGGATTTCTTGAAAACTTTCATTTTTTAATGTCCTGAAACAGACCTCTGAGTAAAAACATACTCTAGCACATATTAGAGAAAATTCTTGTTGTTGCTGTTGTTATGTGCCATTGAGTCATCTCTGACACTTAGCACGCTTATGTACAACAGAACAAAACACCACTCAGTCCTGTGCCAGCCTCATGAACCCTAATATACCTGAACCCATCGCTGCAGCCACTGTGTCAATATATCTTGTTGAGGGCCTCTCCTATTTTTGTTGACCCTCCAATTTACCAAGCATGACATCCTTCTCCAGAGAATGGTCCCTTCTGACAACATGACCAAAGTAGGTCAGACGAAGTCTGCTCATTCTCACTTCCAAGGAGCGTTCCAGCTCCACTTCTTCCAGGACAGATTTGTTAGTTCCTTTAGAAGTTCAGGGTACTTTCAGCATTCTTTGCCAACACCACAGCTATAAAGCATCAACTCAACACCACAACTAAAAAGCATCAACTCTTTGGTCTTCCTTATTCATTGTCCAGCTCTCAAATGCATATGAGGTGATTGAAAATACCACAGATTGAGTTAGGAGTATCTTAGCTTTCAAGGAGATACCTTTGCTCTTCCGTGCTTGAAAAAGGTCTTTTTCAACAGATTTTCCCAAAGTAACACAACTTTTGATGTCTTGACTGCTGCTTCCATTGGCATTGATTGTAGAACCAAGTAATATGAAGTCTTGGACCACTTCAATCTTTTATCCATCTATCATGAAGCTGCTATTGATCCAGTTGTGAGGATTTCTGTTTTCTTTATATTGAGGTGTAAGTGCTTCAAGTTATCCTCATTTTCAGCAAGGAAAGTTGCATCGTCTGTGTATCT
>NW_006921722.1:189998-191932 GCF_000298275.1 Orycteropus afer afer
GCAGATCGGAAGCTGAATGGGCAGTGAGATGAGAGCCAGTGGCAGGGGAGAGTGAGGTAGGCACTAAAAAGGTTTTAGGGGGAGAGGTGGGGTACACTGCATGGGGAAGAACTCGGACCCTCTCTGTTACACACCCACAGCACCCATCCACCACAACCACTGCTGCCATGGCCATGGAGCCCACACCCCACCATGGCCCCTCCACATGCAGCTGACCAGAACCGACACACACTGGGCCCAGCTCTGGTCCAAGGGCACATCACAGGGGATCATCACCAGCCTCAGGGGGACTGGGGTCACACCCAATATGGCAAAGTTGGCTTCAGTCTCCGAATGGAGGGCACTGAGAGTGCAGTCAGCCAGCCAACAAGGGTAGTGAAGGGGGAGCGAGAGGTCGAGTGGGCACCTCCAGGTCAGAGACACAGGCACGTGAGGAATGGCCTGGGGAAGCTTTGGACACAGTCGCTCACCAAGCAAACACACACGTGGTCTCAGCGCCATGGCACCACAGCACAAGGGTGGTCCTGTGGTACCTGGAAATGCCAGCTGGCCTCAGCATACTCAAAAAACTGACCAACGATGACCCAGCCCCACCACCAGTGTTCAAGCATGACCTCAGGCATGGCTGGCTCAACCCCTGCCAGGGGAGGGCCCCCATCCCATCTATCCATATGGTCCAGGGGAACATCACCAGGAACTCTCCCAGGTGAGGTAGCCCATGCCCACGTGTCACCAGCACTGGCACCAGCCTCAGTGTGGGAACGAGAGCAGACGGAAAGCTGCACTTTACCATACAGGAGTGGGGTCGTGGGGCAATGTGCAAGATGGGCCCCCTACCCCAACCTGAGGTGCGCACAGTGGGAGGACTGTGCACACATGCGTAGGAGCACACGCACCTGCAGCACTTCCCCCTCCCCAAGCACCAGACACTGGCCAGGCTCGGCCGGGTGAGACCAATGAGGACCTGCCAAAGACTCCAAACAGTATCTCCATCTGCTACAGACACTTCAAGCACCATTGGATCAACTGAATCATATGGCCCAAGTAGCAGAGCAGCTTGCTGAGCAGACTGAACCTGTTGCAGAGCCTTCTAAGGTTTTGGGCCTGACTCAAAATTAACAGCTTCCTGAGTAAATTGATAAATAGGCCAAAGCAACACACCCAAATGAGGGATATGTTGCCTCTAAATTTCAAAGAGGCCCACCAGATTTTGTGCCTCCTTTTTAGTTCTGGAGGAAGTCAGATACAATAAGTTATCCTTCACTTTAGTAGGAATATCTCAACATGCCCCACATCACTGGACCCCTAGAAATTTCACTGAAGTGGAAGGTGCCTGATTTTTTGTCAGGTTAATTTCCCACCCTCTAGCACCAATAAGTCTCAAAGTATCAAGAGTCATCAATACTTCTTCCTTACTAGATCTAATCAGTATATTGTCATCAATATAATGGACCAGTGTGATGTCCTGTGAAAGGGAAGGGAAATCAAGATCCCTACTGACTATTAGGGAGCTCTGGTAGCATAGTGGCTAAGACACTTGCCTGCTAACCAGACGGCTGGTGGTTCAAACCTACCAGCCACTCCTCGGAAGGAAGGTTAGGCAATCCTACTTCCGTAGTGATACTGCCTCAGAAACCCAAGGAGGGGTCACTATGAGTCGGGTTTGACTTGATGGCATGTAACAACAACTAACAACAACAACTGACTATTATGACATAGTGCTGGGGAGTTGATATACCCCTGAGGAAACACTGTGAATATATGTTGTTGGCATTGCCAGCTGAAGGCAAACTGCTTATAATGGGTCAGATCAATAGCTGCATACCAAGTACCAGGCTGTTGTTGTTATGTGTCATAAAGTCAGACCCCACTCACAGAGACCCCTCCTTGGGTTTCTGAGGCAGTATCACTACGGAAATAGATTGCCCAACCTT
>NW_006921722.1:206326-217461 GCF_000298275.1 Orycteropus afer afer
GAAGCAGATCACCATATCTTTCTCCTGCAGAGCAGGTGGTGGGTTAGAATCTCCATCCTTTCAGTAAGTAGCCAAGTGTTAACCACTGTGCCACTAGGGCCCCCTAAGTAATAGACTAAGGTGGTTTAATTAAAGAATACATTTTTTTTAACTGTATTTTCCCTCCCTTTTATTTCTGGTGGGAAAACAAGCAGAAAACACAGGACAGAGTATTGTTATGTGTGTGTGTGTGTGTGTGTGTAGAAGGTGATGTGCAGCTAAATTGACAAGGAGAGGGCTTAGTGGCAGTTTCTCATTAAATTTAGTAGCAACTGATAAATGTGAAGTATTTGTTTTTCCCAGTTACAAATTTCCTGGAATTTGCTTATCTGTCATTTTCTTCTCACCATTTGGTTCATAGAGAAAAAGAGTGATTATCAGTCAAAGGCAGGATTCTATTTTTCTAACATGTATGCCCTTAACATTCATTCATTTTGAATGAGTTAATGTAGTGACTTCCTCTGGAAGAAAACACATCTCATTTTTATAGCAATCCATTAAATTCATATTTCTGACTTGAAATATACTAAAAAAGCCTGCAACCTTGTTTCTAAAATGTGGGATGTTACCAATCTGGAAAACTTGCAAATAGTATGCTAGCTGATCTTAAGCCAAATGGAAAACAAATGCAGGGATTTCCATTCCAAAAAGACCAATTCTTTCCATCCTTTCAGGTGTGCAGTCTTCAGCTTAACTGCCTCCTCCTCTCCCTCTCATCATCTGTCCCTACTTGCTCACACATTTACTTGATCTGATCTGCCTCATTCTTGAAGATAGCTGTGTTTGTATCTCATGTCTAAGCAGAAAGAGCTGAAAGCGCCTCATGAAATTTCCTGGTTTCTGGCATGGCTGAGGACAGTGGAATTATCCCCTTGGTCCCCAGCACTTAGATGCAACCTCAAGGACAGTACAGGATCAAGATTATTCTTCTGATATCAAGCAAAGTGCATACTTAAAATAAAGTTTAGTTCTGGAACAAGGGGACATTTACTATAACTTTTTTATATATTTTAGGGAAGGCTAAGTGAGCTGTGTTGAGCAGATGTTGAAAACAATTTGACTGACTGAGATAGAACAGAAAGACAGGATGAGAGCTGTACCCAAAGACACCAGAGCCAGACAATGGTGAATCTTTCTAGTCACTAGGAGGGGTTTTTGATTCAATTAAAATTAATTTGGGTCCAGCAATGAACAATCCAAAAAGGAAATTAAGACTACACATCCATTTGAAGTCTCATCTAGAAGAAAAAAATACCTAGGAGTAAATTTATCCAAGAGTGTGCAAGGCTGATATCCTGAAAACTACAAAGCATTGTTGAAATCAGTTATCTAAATGAAAGGAAGACACCCAGGTTGATGGGCTAGAAGATGACATTGTTAAAATGTCAATGCCAATGACAGCAATCTACAAAACCAGTGTGTACTCTATCTTCATTTCAGCAGATTTTCTTGTGTGTATGCAGACATGGAAAAGCTAATCCTGGGTTCCAAAACAATCTGCAGAAAGAACAACGTGAAAGGATCACACTTCTCCATTTGAAAACTTACAAAAAAAAAAAAATAATAATAGTAATAATCAAAACAGTATGGTACCTACATAATGACAATTTTCTAGCCAATGGACTATAATTGAGAGTCCCAATAATACCGTGCATCTGTGGTTAAGTGGTTTTCAACAAAGGTCCCATATCATTCAATGGGGAAATAATAGTATCCTCAACACATGGTGCTGGGACAACTGGATTTTCATGGGCAAAGGAATGAAGCTGGACCCTTACCTCACACCATATACAAATATTAACCCAAAATGGATCAATGATTTTATAATAGTTGTAACCGTCTACCTTATAGAAGAAAATATACAGGTAAATTTATATGAAGATGGATTTAGCAATGGGTTCTTAGATATGACACTAAAGAATGAAAAACAATGGATGAACTGGGTTTCATCAAAATGAAAATCTTCTATGCATCAAAGGACATTGCCATGAAAGTGAAGATACAATTGCCAGAAGAGGAGAAAACATTTGTAAATCCTGTATCTGATAAACTTCTATTGCCCAGGTACATAAAGAATCCTTTGTCACTATTCCTTTCAACATCTGTTGAAAATATATGTCAAATAGACCATGACTCTCAAAAGAGAGGACCTCCATTGTGGGCACATTGATAACACCTCATTTTCTGAAAAGGAGTATTTCTGTCTGCTGATCAATGAAAGATGTCTTATACTACAGCAACCTGGCCAATGCTCTGCCTGAAGAGGCCACATGTAAATGTGTCCAGCTCCAAATTTCTAATTTTTTAGATCTCTGTGTCAAGGTAAGAAGTTTTTCCTTCATTCAAGAAGTAACTTGTTTGCAGGCTGTGGTACACCTGCAGTAATAAACTGTTGTTACTTCTTGTTGTTAGGAAGGAGCTCTGGTGGTGCAGTGGTTAAGACATTTGCCTGCTAATCAAAATACTGGTGGTTTGAACCCACCAACTGCTCCATGCTAGAAAGATGAGGCAGTCTACTACTTCCATA
The DNA here is from genome assembly GCF_000298275.1 of Orycteropus afer afer. Taxonomy (NCBI): domain Eukaryota; kingdom Metazoa; phylum Chordata; class Mammalia; order Tubulidentata; family Orycteropodidae; genus Orycteropus; species Orycteropus afer. Next base: position 208,893 of record NW_006921722.1, read on the forward strand.
AAGATTTATAGCCTTGGAAGCCCTATGGGGCAATTCTACTCTGTTCTATAGTGTCATTATAAATCAGAATCAACTCCAATGGCAGTATTTTTTTTCCCTGTTGCTTTTAGGTCATATCAAGTCAGTTCTGAGTCACAGTGACCCTATGTACAATGGCATGAAACACTACTCAGTCTGCATCACCCTCACAATTATTGCTCCATTGGAGCCCAGCGTTACAGTTACTGTGTTAATCCATCTCATGGAGTGTGCACTCTTTCCCACTGACCATCTACATCACCAAGCATTGTGTCTTTTGCCAAGGACTGGTCCCTCCTGATACCATGTCCAAAGCACCTGTGAAGAAATCTTTCTGTCCTCCGTTCTGAGGAGCATTCTGGTTGTGCTTCTTCTGAGACAGATTGGTTCCTTATGTGAATATTTTCACTTTATTATGTAATACACATTCCAGACCTCATCTACCCACAGTGAAAAATAAAATTACTTTCCCCTTGAGATACAAAACATTATGATAATAGTCTCCATCTTGTGAATGAACTAGAAGTTCAGTTTTGTTCCCTAAGCTCCTCCTCTCCAACATTCCCAAGAACTGCTTGTAGTAGTTCATAAATTTATTTATTTTATTATTTATTTGGAGTCCCTGCTGCCATCTGTCCGTGAAGCATGGACACAATGACTGACCTCAGCAAATACCAGCTGGTTTGTCTGCTCTGTCTCCAAAACTATGGTTCTGAAACTGTGGATTCTTGTGTCACTGAGAGTCACACTGCAGTTTAGCATGTTCTGTAGGCAGGATCTAGCTCTTGGTGATGATGCCACTATTTCAGTTTGCTTTGGCTGCTGTAACAATTTACAAAATGATTGTTGTCGTTGTTGACGATGACATTGTTAGCCGATGTTGTGTTGGCCCTGACTCATGCTGACCCCATGAACAGTATGAAACACTGCCAGGTACTGTGCCATCCCACAATGGGTTGTCGATTTGAGTCTCATGACCCACATGGCTTTCCTTGCCTGATTTTTGGAAGTAGATTGCCAGACTATCCTCCTAGTACTCCTTAGTCTTAAAGCTCCACTGACATCTGTTGAGCATCATGATAACATGCCAGCCTCTCCTGACATATGGGTGGTGGTTGCAAGCATTGGCTGGTGATTGAATCCAGGTATCCTGCATGGAAGGTGAGAACTCTATTACTGAACTATCAATGCTTCACACTGAAAACTATGTGGCTTAAGAAACCCCAAATTTAGTGTCTCCAAATTCTGGAGGGTAGAAAACTGAATTCAGGGTGCCAGCTGGGCCATCTTCCCTCTCAGGGCTCTAGGGAAAGATTCTCCCTTGAAACTTTTCATTTCTGATAGACCCAGGCAACCCTTGGCTTGTGGTAACATAACTTCATCCCTGCCTCCATCTTCACATTGTCATCTCTCCTCTGTGTCTGTCTCTCTTTGTGTCTCTTCTCTATTTACAAGGATGTTTTTCAAATGTGATTAAGATCCACTCTGTTCTAGAATACCTCATGTTAATTTGACTAATTAGATCTGCAAAGGCCCTATTTCTGAACAAGTTCATGTTCATAGGTACTGGGGGTTAGGACACCAGCACATCTTTTTTGGGGGGCACAAAGCAATCCATAACAAACTCCCTGTTCTTTGCCTGACCACTGGTTCAGATGCTTCCAATTCACTCAGCCTCCAAGTGAGAGGATTAGTCCTTTCAATGCCATCTCAGTCAGGAGCTCCTCACAGCAAAGCTGTGCAGGAATTAAGGTTTAATGCCACATAGAGTACTTTCAATACTCTTGCTTCTAGCATTTTCTGTAAGACTTGACTGAACCCGTGGGGAAGGTACTAAATACATTGGGGGCCCAGCATCAATAAAATAACAAAGTGTCCTCTCCTGTCATATGATCTCTGTTGAAGCTAAGCAGCTCTTGGACATATACAGTGACATCATTAGGGTTGTTGTCACCCAATGGGGTAACTCAAGGTATCACCACTCTCATCAACCTCCTCCTGTATAAGACTATACAGAATCCTTAGTAATGTGTAGTATGAATTTTAATCATAGAATAATATGTGATAAATAAAGCTGTAATTGCTTAAATGTAATATTTCTTAGATTATATGAAATACTAATGATGACAAAATTGCTTTGCAAAATCTTTCTACATTAAATCAAACATTATAGTTACAACATTATTAGTAATAGATTGAAAGCCTTTTTTGATTTGTCTCTTTCTTTTCCTTTAATTATTATTGCATTCTCAAAAATGTCATTGATACAAGATCACAAATCCTAATTACCAAATATTCTACCTGAAGTACCAGAAAATCAGACAAAATCAGTGACTATAAAAACAGCTGTAGCAACAGAAAGAACAGCACATGTATACCACATGCAGATAAGACCACGTGATGTGAAGTATCACTGCAATTGGGTAATAATGACAGCTCTGACCAGAGTGCATTCACCCACTGCCATCAAGTAGATTCCAACTCATAGTGACCCTATAGGACAGAGGTGAACTACCCCATGGACTTTTCAGGGCTGTGAATCTTTGTGCAAGTAGACTGCCTCTTCTTTCTTCCATGGAGGGTTGGTGGATTTGAACTGCTGACCATTTGGTTAGCAGCTGAATGCTTTAACCACTACACTATCAGAGCACCTTGACAAGAGTGCATTACATGGTTCACAAAGTAAATTGGCATAGAGTCTTGGCCTTGTAGGTATGTTCATGCATGTAAGCTGGGCCGATGAAAACATATTTGTTATACTTATAGAGATATTTTTGTAAAAATACTGAATTTTCACTGAAACATCACACAAAAACTTTACAGACAGTAATTTTAGTGTCACTCCCTCTGACAATGTCACCCAGTAATGTCTGAATCTTCCATGCCCCCCATTTATTCCATTGGACATGTACTAATAACTTTTAACCCCAAGGGGAAGTCATCACTGTGATAGTCACTCCACTCCCACAGGGGTCTGTCTCTCCCAGGTCGAACTATGAAAGGTCTATGTTGGATTGGAGAGCCACTTCCTATATGCTTTGATAGCTTGCAAACCTCAGGCCCTTGACAAATTCTAAACACCCTTAGCCAGCAGTCTACTTCACCAAGTTTTAAAACTAAGGCATACCAGGAGGATAGTTAAAGCTTAAAGGGACTACTCAACTGGGTCTTCTCAGAACAAAGACGTGATCTTCTTTAAAGTTATACCCCAGTGTATGGTCCAAAAGGCAGAAAGTGCTTTAAAGTTTAGAGTTAGCAATTTTATAACTTCAAAAATCTGAAGATCCAGTCTCCACTTGATACCGTGTTGCATTTTTTAAAATGTACATTCACAGCCTGGGCCAACTTGACAAGACATGTAAATGATTTCTAATCTTCTGGAAATCATATCTGATTCAAAATTTAAAAAAAAGAAGAAGAAAGAAAGATATTTGTATGTTGGGATGAAACAAAACCAGGAAATGACTCAAGCTATCTGTGTGTAGGCCAGCTGAATGACGTTTTAAAGGACTCTTAAGTACCAGGACCTCTGCTTCCTTTTTATCATACAGAAGAAGGAAGTCCCACTATCATCTCCATGATTCTATCAGTGGATGCAGGGGGATTTTGACAAGTGTGGCTGAAATGCTGCTATTTTTTTTTTTTTTCCAGCTACTTGTTCACCATCTTATGAAAAGTCTTCTTTGAATGTCATATTTCAATTGGAAATGATGAGTCTCCTGTAAAGTAAGTACACAATTGCAGAGGAGAAAATGAAAATGCAGATGATGGTATTGGTGGGATGGAAAGAACATTTCAGTGTCCTCTAAGGAGATGCGCCAATGATACTGGGAGCTCAAGAGGAGTGAAGAGACTTATTGGGTATGCAAAGTACAAGGCACTTTATGTGGCAGCAGAGAGTTCATCTGCTTTTCATTGAGATGGGAGCACCAGTTGCAGAGACTTTGTTGAATTCTGAATGGGGAAGACTAAGTTAATTAACTAGAGCCTTTGAAACTTTCTAAAAAACTCTTATTTTCTCACAACTCCCCTCTGACCAGACATATATAGAGAGAAAAAATTAGATATTGAAGCTGTGATAAAGTTTATGACATTTGAATTTTCTCATTAGAGCCTAGATGTTTTTAAGAAGATGTGTGTGGGAGGGTGTCCATTGTTGAACTCTCAGATATCTCCATCCATTTTAAAGACTGACTTAAGCTTTCATCTCAGTGTGTTTGATTCTCTTATTGTCAGATAGTTTGTGGGTTTGAACCATCAACCTTCTGGTTAGCAGTCAAATGCCTTAGGCACTGCACCACCAGAACTCCTTATGTAATTTCCTAAAGTCAGATAACTCATATACAGTTGTAGAAAATAGGGCTTGAATTTATTATTTCTCATAAGTATTTATGTTATCACCCAAGGAGTTCAGTGAAACTGACCACAGTTTACACAGCAGAACCAGTTATGCAGGTAACAAAACAATGAAGACAATAGAATTCATAGCATAGTTTAATGATTCTACTTTCTTCAACTGATTGGGATTAAAATTAAAAAAATAAATAAATTAAGATCATTTTTGTAAGCATTTTTGGAATTTAGATTGCTCTCAACTTTTAAATGAATCTGCCCTTTATTGTGTGTTTCATGGGAAAATTTATGAAATATATAAACACAAAAGTTCAAATGGTTATTAAGAAAAAATATAGTGTATAGGGAAAGGTAGTTCATCTTTTTAAATAAGTTTGATGGTTTTCAAAATGCTTCATGCCTGATTTTTAAAATTCATTTTTATTTTGGTCAAGTAATATATGAGCATAGTTTCAAAAATTAAATAATGTTGTTGATAGGTAGTGTTGAATTGGCCCTTAACTCATGGTGATCCCTTGCATAAAGGGATTGGACCAATTGCCTGATTTTTCAGAATCAGATCACCTCAATTTTATTCCTAGTTGTCATAGCCTAGAATTTCCACTGAAACTTATTCATCACCATAGCAACACACCAACCTCCAATGACAGATGGGTAGTAGCCACACTTGAGGTTCATTGTCCATGAATCAAACCTGCATCTTCCACAAGGAAGGTAAGAATTCCTGACCCACTACTGCCTTTTGAAAACTGAACAGTGGATTTTACATTAAAGATGGTAGGTTTAAAATAAATATTTGTTTCCATCTTTCCCATATCCTTCTGAAATGAAGCTGATCCTTCCCAGACTATTGCATAAAATAAAAAGACTCATGTCTCAACTCATTTTAATAGACCAGTAATACCCTGATACAAAATTAGACAAAAATGTCATTAGAAAACAAATTCATGAAAAGAAAGAAAAAAATCTTTTTAAGAAAAACCTTGGAAAGTCAATCCATCAACATATAACAAGAATTATATACCAGGACCATATCAGATGCATCCAAGAGATACAGATTTGGTTTAAATTCTAAAAATTAAAATAATGTAGCCCTCATGTCTGTAGAATTAAAAAAAAAAAAAAGTCAAATATCCATTTCAAAGATGAACAAAAAACATTTGACAAAATCTTACAACTTTCATGATTAACAAAAGTAATTCAACAAACTAGGAATATAGAAAAAAGCTTCCTTAACTTGAAAAGGGCATCTATGGAAAACCCACAGCTAGAGCCCTAATAATGGAAGACAGCTACCTGTCCAACTGACTGAAAGAGGTTCATATACTTACCCATTCCAAGGAAACATGATCCAACAGGTCATCTTCTCGAATGAGGAAATAATACCATTAATATCACACACAAGAAAAACTTTGCTGAAGGTAATTCTAAAATGGTTGCAGCAATTCATCAATAGGGAAGAACCAGAAATTCAAACAGGATTCAGAGCAGGACATGTAGTGAGGGATATCATTGGTAATGGCAGATGGATCTTGGCTAAAAGCAGAGAATACCAGAAAAATGTTCACCTGTATGTTATTGGCTATGCAAAGACATTTTGACTGTGCAGATCCTAATGAATTATAGGTACTGTTGCACATAATGGGAATTCCAAAACACTTCATCGTGACCTTAGAAGCCTGTACATTTGACAAACCTGTACAATGACAAGAAGGAATCATTTGAACAGAACAGAGTGGTTTACAATCAGGAAAGTTATGCATCAGGGCTGTGTCTTTTCACAATACTTATTCAATCTGTATATTGAGCAAACAATCCAAGAAGCTGGACTATATGAGGAAAAACATAGCATCAGGATTGGAAGAAGACTCATTAACAACTTGCAATATGAAGATGGTACAAGCTTGCTTGCTGAAAGCAAAGAGGACTTGAAGCACTTACTGATGATGATCAAACACTGCAGCCTTCAATATGGAATACATCTCAACATAAAGAAAACAAAATTCCTCACAGATGGACCAATAAGAAATATCATGATGAATGCAGAAAAGAAGTAATTTGTTAAGGATTTCAGTTTACTTGTATGCACACTCAACACCCATGGAAGCAGCAGTCAAGAAACCAAATAACATGGATGTGGTTAACTACTGCGTCATCACATTTTATCTTACAAGAGATAAAAGGAGACAGAATTAAGCAGAGAAAGAAGGACTTCAGTACCACCAAGAAAGAAGAGCCAGTAGCAGAATGTGTCCTTTGGACCCAGGGTCCCTGCACTGAGAATCTCCTAGATCCAGAGGAAGACTGGTGCCAAGACACATAGAGAGCTCCAAGGGATGTCAAGCCCCCAGATGTTAGAAGGAGAAAAGGACTTCTCCAGAACTGACAGAGAGAGAAAGCCTTACATTTGAGTCGGTGCCCTGAATTTGGACTTCTGCACTCCCAAACTGTGAGAGAGTACATTTCTGTTTATTAAAGGCATTCATTGCAGTATTTCTGTTATAGCATCATTAGATTAAGACAGTGTGGAAATATGTTTTTATCTCATTTGGATAAATACTTAGGATTGTGATTGCTTGATCAGATGGTAAGCCTACATTTAGCCTTGTACGAAACTGCCAAACTGTCTTCCAAAAAGGCTGTGCGATTTTGCATTCCTTACTGCAAAAAATGGAGGAATAGGCAGACAAGTGACACAGACCCTCTTCAACAAAGAAAAGTAAAACCAATTGACAGAGATACAGAAGATAATCTTGGAACCCTGAGCTCTGAAAGGAACTATACAGAAGTGGATTAGGCACCACCTAGTGGAAAAACCTGAACAAAAACAGTGAGTACAGAGTCAGTCGGAGCTGCAGACTGTCAGCTACTCTGATGAGACCAACAGCCTGAATATTTCCATGTGGTGTTGGGACCTGAGAATTGACCTAAAGATCAGTCCCAGTCACCAAGGGTGGCAGGGACAACAGCTCTGGTGGCCTATGACTAGGAAGGGAAACAGCAAGGAGGGAGACAACCTGAGCTGTGGACTTTCTGCAGTCTGGAGAGAGCAGTCATTTTGATTGTTTACACATGGCAGCCATTTTAGACATTTAAAGTGGCCAAGGGCGCAGCCATTTTGAAGGTTTACAAGTGGTGGCCATTTTGGATATTTAAAGTGACTGAGGGTGCAGCCATTTTGAATGTTTACAAGTGGCAACCATTTTGGATTTTAAAGTGATAGCCTTCTCATTTAGATTCCAGGGACCTAAAAACAGGAAGCCAACTGGGAAGCAGGGAGAAGACAGAAAAGGCAAAGGGGATAGGAACAGATTGAGGAGTCAGTCACAGGGACCCAGGTGAGGAGAGGGAACCCAAGCCACCCCCCACAAGCAGTGAGGTGGGAAGCAGGGAGAGGACAGAAAATGCAAAGGGGACTGGAACAGATTGAGGAGTCAGCCACAGGAATCCAGGTAAGGGTGGTTGGAGGAGTTTCGAACAACTAAGGGAGACAAACTTGTCTGACAGTTTGTCCTACCATGGTGACGTGTTGCTGTGAGTCTTGAGGCTGCGCCACTGGTGTTTCAAACCCAGTGGGGTGCACCTGTTGCACAGGTATTAACCAGGTTTGCAGATTGAGACAGACTAGGAAGAAGGAGGAGGCCATCCACTTCTCAAAAATTGGCCAGGGAAAATATTATGAATAGCAGAGAAACACTGTCTGATACATTACTGTGCAATTTTATGAATAGTCCAGAAACATTGTTCAATACAGAGGAGAAAGATGAGTCACTTAGCTTAGAAAGCTCTCTAAGTAGGACTAGGAAAGAGCTACATTATCAGAGTAAAATCAGCCTTACTCATATGCATAAGCTAAAGCTTTCAAGACCTCCATTTGCTGACATGCCACCACTCAAATTGAGGAGAAACGATGGAAAACATCCATTAATAATTGGAACATGGAATGTATGAAGTATGAATCTAGGAAAACTGGAAGTTGTCAAAAATGAAATGAAACGCATAAAGATTGATATCCTAGGCATTAATGAGCTGAAATAGACTGGTTTTGGCCATTTTGAAATAGACAAACATATGATCTACTATGCTGGAAACAACAGTTTAAAGAGGAATGGTGTGGCATTCATCATCACAAAGGATGTTTCAAGATCTGTCCTGAAGTACAATGCTGTCAGTGATAGGATAATATCCATATGCCTAC
>NW_006921722.1:220191-224611 GCF_000298275.1 Orycteropus afer afer
ATGGGCTCAAGTGTAGCAAGGATCATGGAGCTGGGGCGGGATTGGGTGGTGTTTCATTCTGCTGTGCATGGGGTCGCTATGAGTCAGAAGTGACTCGACAGCACCTAACAGCAACAACAACAACTCAACTGCAAAAAACTTCTTAAAAGTGTTCAAAAGGAAACATGTCACCTTGAGAACAAAGGTGCACTTGACAGCAGCCAGGTTATTTTTAGTTGCTTCAAATCTATGAGAAAGCTGGGCAATGAATTAGGAAGATCAAAGAAGAATTGATGAATTTAAATTATGGTGTTGGCAAAGGATGTTGAATACTCCACAGGCTCACAGAAGATTTAACAAAACTGTCTTGGAATACTCCACAGAAGCCAGAGTGCTCGTTAGAAGCAAGGATGATGAGACTTCATCTCACATGCTTTGGACGTGTTATCAGGAAAGGCCAGTCCCTAGAGAAGGACATCCTCATTCTTGGTGAAGCATGTTGTTGTTGTTGTTATGTGTCATTGAGTTGGACCCGACTCATAGCAACCCCTCCTAGGGTTTCCAAGGCAGTGTCACTACGGAAGTAGATTGCCCCATCTTCCTTCTGAGGAGTGCCTGGTGGGTTTGAACTGCCAGTCTTCTGGTTAGCAGTCAAGTGCCTTAGGCACTATGCTACCAGAGATCCTTGGTGAAGCACCGGGTGAGATAAAAAGAGGAAGACCCACAACTAGATGGATTGACACAGTGCCTGCAACAATGGGCTGCACCATTGGGCCAGGCAACACTGTACACAGTGTGGCTATAAGTCAGAACTCACTGGACAGCACTTAAGAACAATAATAATGATCTTTACAAAAGCAGATCACCTGACCTTTCTTCCATGGTGCCATGGCAACTGCCAAACTTCAGGTAGATCATTTGAGCCTCCTGGGTACTAACACATGTACCCAGAATTAATTTTATCAGTTAAAATGATTTTCTTAACTTTATGGGCCAAGTCTTTTTAAAGGAGGACTGTATCACCCTTGATTCAAGATCACAGGATTTCTGAAGTGTTATATCATTTTTCTGCTGGATCACCTTTCTTTAGAATGGGCATTAATACGGTTGCAGCAATATATTGAAGTTCTGGACTAAGTGCAGCCATAAGGCTTCTTGGGAGCAAGAATTGCCAGGTTTCATCTCATCTACTTTAGTTATGTTGTCAGAAGGGACCATTCCCTGGAGAAGCATATCATGTAAAGTGGAGGGTCAGTGAAAAAGGGGCAGACCCTCAATAAGATAGATTGAGACAGCAGCTTCAAGGATGGGCTCAAGTACAGTGAGAATTGTGAGGTTGGTGCAGGACTGAGCCGTGTTTTGTTTTGTTGTACGCAGCGTCCCTGTGAGTCAGAGTCAAATCAATGACACCTAATAACAACAACATGTCATTTTTATGAATAATTTTGACCCAAATGAGATATTATTTTGAGGCCTTCATGCTTAATTAAAACTCACATAATGTTGCCTTGACTAACCCAAAAAAACAAACTCACTGCTACCAAGTCAATTGCATCTCACACCAACCCCTTCTTGGGTTCCAGAGGCGGTATCTCTATGGAAGTAGATTGCCCAGTCTTCCTTCCAAGGAGTGCCTGGTGACTTTGAACCACCAGCCTTCTGGTTAACTGTCAAATGCCTTAGGCACTATGCCACCAGAGCTCCTATTGACTTGACTAAAGACCTTTAATTCATATATTTCACCATATTTTACTTTGTCATCTGAAACAATGTAGAAATTATCATACATAGACTGTTTCTATGCAGATATGTAAACTAAAGGAAATTAAATTAGTTTCTACAATGATTTCCTCTGTTAATGTTCAAGAGAAATAAGATTAACTACACCCTTCTATATGGACATGTAGGACAGACGTTAGCCACATCCAGCATCCAAACATCCATCCAAATCAAAGTAAATGCAATTTTTAAATAATAAAATAGTTTATTCGTTCAAAAGTATTTTCTAATATTAATCATTATTTTTCCTTTGTGAATAACTGTAATGACACAGGAATAAGAGAAAGAAAAGGTTTCACCATAGAAGTTTAAAAATAAATAATTCTTGATAATTCAAGTAATTTTGTTCAGTCTAATGTATTATTTAAAAGTACCAGTGAACACTATAAATTATGCTTTTAGTGGCATGCTAATGGAACAAAACAAAGAAGACTAATAAATTAATTGGGTGTTTACAAATAACCTTTAGTGGACATCAATTTCAGCATGAATATATAAAATGCTAATGCCTTATGATATGACATCATTTTCTGCAGCTTTTCACCTCCTTTGCAAAATCAGGACAAAACAGAAATTATCCCAACATACTCAGGTCCCAATTCTTTTTCTTATTCGAAAATTATAAAACTTAACTGTAAGTATGTTGAGGTGTAATCCATACTGCAGACTGCAGTCTTTGATCTTCATCAGTAAATGCTTCAAGTCATCTTCACTTTCAGCAAGCAAAATTGTGTTGTCTGCATGTCACAGGCTGGTAATGAGTCGTCCTCCAATCCTAATGCCACCTTCTTCTTCATATAGTCCAGCTTCTCAGATTACTTGCTCAGCATAGAGATTGAATAATTATGGTGAAAGGATGCAACTCTGACCCACATCTTTCCTGATTTTAAAATATGCAATACCCCTTTGTTCTGTTCAAACAACTGTTTCTTCTTCTATGCACAGATTCCTCATGAGCACAATAAAGTGTTTTGGAATTCCTATTTTTCACAATGTTATCCATAATTTGTTATGATACATACTGAAATGCCTTTGCATAGTCAATAAAACACAAATAAACATTTCTGATGTTCTTTGTTTTAAGCCAAGATCCATCTGACATTAGCAATGATATCTTCATTCCACATCCTCATCTGAATCCAGTTTGAATTTCTGGTCATTCCTTGTCAATATACTGCTGCAATTGTTTTTGAATTATCTTCAAAAAAATTTTACTTTTATTTGATATTCAAGATGTTGTTTGATAAGGTCCACATTCTGTTGGGTCACCTTTCTTTGGAATCGGCATAAATATTGGTCTCTCAGTTGACCAGGTAGCTATCTTCCACATTTCTTGTCATAAAGAAGCCAGTGTTTCATCAATCTATTGAAACATTTCAGTGGGTATTCCATCAATTCCTAGTGCCTTTTTTTTTTTTAACCAATTCCTTGAATGCAGCTTGGACTTCCTCCTTTAATACCATTCTTTGCTGCTAATACAATGCTTCCTGAAATAGTTGAAAATTGACCAATTATTTTTGGTACACAGACTCTGTGTATCCCTTCCATCTTCTTTTGACACTTTCTGCATCATTCAGTATTTTCCCATAGAATCCTTCAATATTGCAATTCAAGGCTTGAATTTTTTTCTTCAGTTCTTTCAGATTGAGAAATACTGAGCATGTTCTTCTCTTTTGGTTTTATGATGCCAGCTCTTTACAATTTCAATTTAATACTTCACTTTGTCTTGTCAAGGTGTCCTTTGAAATCTTCTGTTCAACTCTTTTAGTTAGTTCATCATTTCTTCCATTCACTTTAGCCATTTGCTGTTCAAGAGCAAGTTAAATGAGTCTCTTCTGACATTCATTTTGGTCGTTTCTTCCTTTCCCTTCTTTTCAATGACCTTTTATTTTCTTCATGCATGATGCCCTTCATGTCATCCCACAACTTGTCTGGTCCTCAGTCATTGGCATTCAATGCATTAACTCTATTCTTCAGATGGTCTATAAATTCAAGTCCAATGTGATCAAGATTGTATTTCTACTCTTGTGGACTTGTTTCAATTTTCTTCTGCTTCAACTTGAACTTGCATTCAAGTTCATGAACAATTGATGGTCTGTTCCACAGTCAGCTCCTGGCCTTGCTCTGATTAATGATACTGAACTTCTCTATCAACTCTTTTCACCAATGTAGTCAATTTCATTCCTGTATTCTATATGGTGAAGTGTAGAGTCACTATTCACATTTTTGAATTAAGTCATTTGGAATAAATGTCATTGGTCTTGCAAATTTCTATCATGTGATCTCCAGTGTCATTTTTATCACCAAAGTTCTATTTTCCAACTACTGATGTTTCTTCTTTGTTTTCAACTTTCACATTCCAATCACCAGTAATTAACAATTACATCTTGATTGCAAAAAAAATCTATAACTGGATCAATAAGCAACAGATCTATATATGCAGAAAAGTTTGAAGTTGTCCAGGATTCATTATATTTTGATCCACAGTCAATGCCCATGGAAGCAGCAATCTAAAAAACAAATAATGGGGAGGTGGGGCAGGATGGTGGACTAGGCAGAAGGATTGCACAGACGCTCTTCAACAAAGAAAAGGGAAACCAATTAACACAGACACAGAAGATAATCTTGGACCCCTGAGCCTTGAAGGAAAGGATGCAGAATT
>NW_006921722.1:232636-252910 GCF_000298275.1 Orycteropus afer afer
AAAGTATATGTGAACTGCTGTATGAAAAGTGAATTTACTCTGTAAATCTTCACCCAAATCCTAATTAAATAATTAATTAATTAATTAATTAATTAATTTAAAAAAAAATAATAATGTATTGCACTAAACAAAGCTTCTGCAAAATACCTCTTTAAAGTGATAAGGAACAAAGATGTCACTTTGAAGACCAACATGCACCTAATCCAAGTCACAGTATTTTCAACAGCCTCATACGCATGCGAAAGCTAGACAATGAATAAGGAAGACCAAAGAACTGATAAATTTTAATTATGATGTTGACCAAGAATAGTGAAAACAACATGAACTGCCAGAACAAACAAATCTGTCCTAGAAGTATAGCCAGAGTGTTCTGTTCAAGTGGAATGGCCAGACTTTGTCTCGTATACTTTGGTCATGTTGTCAGAAGGAACTGGTCCTTGGAGAAGGATATTCATGCTTTGTCAAGTAGAAGGTCAGAGAAAAAGGGTAAGACATTCAATGAGATGAATTGACACAGTGACTGTGAAAATGGGCTCAAGTACAGCAAATACTAGATGACGGCACAGGACCTGACAGTGTTTCATTCTGTTGGGCATAGGTTCTCTATGAGTTGGAGCTGACTTGATGGCACCTGATAACAACATGGTGAACTTATTTTTTAAAAGTTGCCATTTTTTTGTTATATATCACACCATAAAACTCCATATTATGTGAAGGAATATCAATACTACTTTTAACCTAATAACATCAGGTCACTCCATTTTCCTCTCTTGATGTTGTATAGAAACTTATTTTTAATTTTTACTTCTAAATATTCATTTCTATTATATAGAAATGCCACTTATTTTTGTAGTCTGCTTCCAAAATAAGCATTTTGTATTATATTTTAAACTTATGACATTAGCAAGGAAAATCTTCATTGGATCATATGCCCAGGATCATTCAGAATCAATCAGGAGGCATAGATGGAACATAATATACTATGTCTCTTTATATTTACTTTCAGCTTTGTTTTCCTGAGAAGCTAGGCAACCATCCAGAGTAGTTTACACAGGCTACACAACACCAGGATTTAATCCAACACAATTGGGAGACAACCCAGTGATGTGAAAGGCAAATGTCCTTTTCTAGTAATTGGTCTTCTCTGATGATATGTTCTAAGTAAGCAAACTGGAGTCCCTCATCCTGGCTTCTGAATAGCATTCTGGTTGTATTTCTTCTATGACTAATTTGTTTGTTTTCCTGGCAGTCCATGATATATTCAATTAAAAATTTTGAAATATAACCACCACCACCACCACCACCACCATCCCCCCGAAAGAAAGAAACAATGACAACATAGAAGTCAAGACAACACATTTAAAACTGATTACTCAAAATGTGGTATGAACAAAACTCAAGAAGCTTGGGCTAATTGGTGATGTTAAGCTTATACTTAAGTTCAGGTGTGAAGCTCTTACATCAGATTTATTTTTTAAAGGATACACTTGTGGAACTGTGTCCAAATCATCACTTTTGATGGAGGCAATTTCCTAATATTTAAGCATTATTGTAATTATACACTAGAAGTGATGTTGGTTGGATCCTCTTTCACATAGGATGTAGAAAACTGCAGGAGCACTTTTCTTCCTCACAATGACTACTAGCCAGATGGACTCCACAGTTCTAAACTCATACAGCAATCAAACGAATGCAGTTCCAATGTGTGACAGGGTCCCCAGAGGGAGAAGGAGTACAAACATTGTATTCTCATCATGTGGTTGTTGTTAGTTGCCAATAAGTTGGCTCTGACTCATGCAGACCTTCTGTGTAATAAAACATTGCCCAGTACTGGCCACCTTTATGATCATTGGTGTATTTGAGCCCATTGTTGTACCTATCCTATTATCTAGCTCATGAAGGATTTCCTTTGTTTTTGACCCTCTACCTTATCAAACAAATGTCCTTTTCTAGTAATTGGTCTTCTCTGATGATATGTTCTAAGTAAGCAAACTGGAGTCCCTCATCCTGGCTTCTGAATAGCATTCCGGTTGTATTTCTTCTATGACTAATTTGTTTGTTTTCCTGGCAGTCCATGATATATTCAATAATCTGCTTCAACAGCACAGTCCAAATACATCAATTCTTCTGCCTTCCTTTTTCATTGTCTAGCTTTTGCATGCATGAAGTGACTGCATATGATTATGGCTTAGGTGAGGTGCACCTTAGTCATCAAATTGACATCTTTGCTAATATTATAAATTTATAATCACACCAAAAACAAATAAAAATAGTTGGGAATAAATTTAACAAAATATATGCAAGACCTCTGTGGTCCAGTGAATTATTTAATAAGGCCTTTCTAGCCGTGGTCTTTGTGACTCCCAGGAGATGACTGGGTGGGACTAAGTAAGCTGATGTGCATGTGGCCCACCAAGATGATGGGATAAGATGTTAATAATGTATGTAAGGTACATGACACCTTTCTGGAGGTGGGACCATGGAAATCAGGTGCCTGTGACCCTAACGTGGAGATTGGTCAGTTTTGCCATCCTTCTAGGGTTAAAATGAGAAATCTCAGAGATGGAAAAGCACGATCTTACTACTATCAAGAAAAAAGAGCTAGAAGTGGAGTGCATCCTTGGATCTGAGATCACTGTGCTAAATCTCCTTCATCCAGAAGATGGAGGAAAGCACTGTGGAGACAGTGAGAGACATGGGAGATGGTGAGAGACATGGGAGATGGTGAGAGACATGGGAGACAGTGAGAGACCATGAGAAGCAGCAGCAGAGAAACAGCAGTCATCGAGGCAGCAGAAGCAAGACACTAGCATAAGACTAGCAGGAGTGGTGGACTTCCCGGCCCATTGAGTAAGAAAGCTGAGTTCCTTCAGGCAGGAAGCTTGCTGGACCAGTAGGCTGCCTTGCTGAGGACCTATTTGCAGAACTAAAGATCTTTGTGACACCTACTCGAGCAGGGCATAGGCCAAGGGCCCTAAGGGCCAAGAGGCCTAGGCCAGAGAGGAGCATGCTTACATGTCCTGACTGAAAACCTGGATTCTGAGTTACTTCTGATCCTGAATTGTAACCTGTTACTTCCCTAATAAATCCATAATCAGGATTATTGTCTGTGAGTTCTGTGTGGCCACTGCAATAGATTGCCATACTCTACAGAGAAGGAGAGAGCGCCATAGGAGGGACAGTTAGTGTCAGAATTGGCAAAGAGGTTGGAAGGTGGTAGAACATTTGCCCCCACCTCATAGGAATCAGCCTTGGGCTGTTGATGTTCATCTTCACTCTCCTTCTCCCTTGTGAAGTTAGAGGAGGTCTGGTGCCACCCCATGCCCTTTTTTTGACCTCTAACCTAAACTGCACACAATATGATAGGGAGAAATTGAAGACCTAAATAAATGAAGGAATATACTGTGGGCATAGATCAGAAGACTCAATTGTAAGTCAATTCTCCCTAAATTGATCAACAGAGTTAATAAAAGCCCAGTCAAAATTACAGGAGTCTTTTTCTAACAGAAAAGTAAAACAGTGGTTCTAAAACTTATATGGAAAACAAAGCAACTATTTTAGCCAAAGCAGGTTTGAAAATAAATAAAGTTAATGGACTTATACAATTTATTTCAAGAATTACTATAAAGCTGTAGTGTTCAAGAGAGTATCGACTAAAGATAGACATATGAAACAATAGAAGAAATAGAAATAGACCCATCTGTGTACGGTCAATTGATTTTGGACAAAATATGTCAACGTATTTCAATGTGAAAATGATAATCTTTTCAAAAATAGTGCTGACAAATCGAATAGCCACATTTAAAAGCAAAACAAAACATCTTGGCCCTTATCTTATATCATATAAAATTATCTTGAAATGGATCATAGGTGTGAAAGCAATAGTATAAGTATAAAACTTTCAGAAGTAAACTAATCTTTGTGGCGACAGGATTAATAAAATTCTATTTTATAAGGAATTGATAAACTAATCTGCTTCAAAATTAAAATGAATTTAAATGTCTTTTAAGAAATTTTTTTTTAAAAAATATATATATATAAAGCCAAACTGGAAAGTAGGAAAAATTTTCCAAATGCATACTTTATATAGGATTTTAAAACAGATAGATTAAGCACATGTGTAGCACAAACATAAGGTAAATTACCTGATAATGAAATGGGTGAAATGACTTCTAACTATAAACAGTTATCAATGGCCTCCCCCACACAGCAATAGACCAGGCAACATATTCCATGACAAAACCATGGAATTTATGTATAAACCTCAAAACACCTTATCTACATCTCTGCTCATAAGACAAAAATTTCCAGACAAAAGAAAACTGGAAACCGGAAGCAATGGTGAGGAGTGAGCACTGAAAGCCATGTTTATTACATGAAGGCCATTTGCTGACAAGGGGAACATAGCTCTGGACTGTAACACCAAAGAGACAGGCCCAAGCTCATTCTAAATGGGGAAATGAAAGTGAACCCACTGAATAAAGCCAGGACCCTTTGGTGAAAGCATGGGCTAGAAAAGTTCTTCTTGCTAGAAAAGGCATCTAGGAGCATCGGACCTTTCCCAGGTATTATATTAAAGAGAAAATACATAAATATTTTCTTGATAAGTTATATCCCGAAACCTGTTATCATGAGGACATAGGGATCAAATGTGTACAACCACCTAATAAGGTCATTTAAAATGGTCACATATTGATAGAATCCCAAGAAGCAAAAGCCAGTCCTTTCTAGAGAAATGTTCCCTCAACAACGTCTCTCATCCCTCATCGCCAAGGACACTATAAGTTGGATCACCCAAAGATATTTTCAAGATAAGAGAGGAAGGGAGGGAGGGAGAGAGGAAGGAAAGAAGGAAGAAGAAGGATGGAAGGAGGCTATTCGAACACAGAACAAAGCCTCTTCATGAGTGCCAGTCAGAAGAAACAACGCCCAGCAACAGGTGTGGCACAGGAACTAAACAGGTGGGAGGTTTATAAAGAAATAAATGGAGGAAGTAAAAGAAGGACAAGAAATAAGTCACAATAAAAATGAATAGACTTGTTGACAGGAAAAAACAACCCATTAGAAAGTCTAGATTTGTAAACTATACAGTCATTGAAATACAAATTTCAGTCTCTAGAGTAAATATAAAAATACAGCTGAATAGAGTATTCAAGAATGAGAGGATTAACGTAAGGAAGCGGCTTTAAAAAATCCAGGCAGTTTAAATAAGAGAGAATTCAGTACTTAAACATAACGTAATAAAACTTCAGGACATTGAAGACAAAAGTATTAAAAGAAGAAAGAAAAGAATGAGTCCAAATGAGATGGAAAAAAAAAAAAAAAAAAAACTCAAAAAGGAAAACCAATAGCAGATTTCTCAACAGCACAGAAGCCAGAAAGCAATGAAACAATTGCTTCAAATTCTTGAAAGAAAATAACTAGAAACATAAAATTGTATACACAGGTAAACAGTAATTTCAAGACAAGTCAAAATCAAGATGCATTTGGATAAAATCTGAGAGGGTTTACCACTAACAGGTGGTCACAAAGGAAGTCTGAGGAGTGCTTCATAAAGAAGGAAAAGGGTAACACAACAAAGGTCTGATGTGGGGAAAATAAAAATGAACAAGACATTAGGGAGTAGATTTTAAAGGGAAAATAATTGACTGCGTTACCAATCATAATAATTCCTGATTTCCAGAATTAAATATGTGTGTGTGTGCATGTGCGTGTGTGTGTGTGTGTGTGTAGAACTGAAATATTGGGACACACTATGTAAGCAGGTGGGATGGAACAGGAAGCAGAGCGCCCTGCAGTCCTCATGTATTTGAGAGAAACACAGATAATGACTAAGTTTAGCCGTGAAGTGCACATAATAAAAATTTCAGAGCAAACACTTATGAAATGGGATTAACAATAAGATTTCCAAAGTGTGGAAGAAAAAAATTAAATTTGAAAAGAAGGAAGAATCTCGAAGGATGAAAAAAGTCTTGAAGAATCATAGGAAATAAGCATAAAATAAAACAGTACATGTTATTTTTAGAGGACTCCTTCCAATAATAAAAGCAAATGGATTTGCTACTTTTTTTTGACACAGTACATATAATATAAAAATTTAAATCATCTTTACATCCATGTGGACTATTTTTAAAAAAATAAATACCTCATAGATTAAGGTCTAACGTTAATTAAAAATTTAAATGTAGAAAACAATAATGATAAAATAATATTAAATTCAAGGTTTATAAGATAAAATCATAGTCATACTTAAAAATATTCTAAATTAAAGGATACATACTTATATGTTCATATTAAGCAAGAAAAAATAATTTGAAATACATGAGCTAAATTTCTAATTCAAAAAATAGAAAATTAACAACGGAATTAATAAAAAGACATTTAAATAAAGATAAAAACAAAACAAGAATACAGTTAAAAAGCCAAAAATTTGTGGCAGTATTAGTAAATATACAATATCTGATAAGACTAATTTTAAAACAAGAAGGCAAAGATAGTATAAATGTTTTTAAAGGTGACCTAATTACAGATAACACTCATCTGTCTGTGTGTTGTATTGTAGTGTTCTGGTTCCCTAGTGCCACTCTGACAGGAATATACCACAAATGGGATGGCCTTAACAAACAGGAGTTTATTCTTACAATTTGGAAGCTTTAAGTCCAAGTTCAAAGTGCCATGCTCTAGGGGCTGGGTGAAAGCCCCTCAACCTTGGGGTCCAGCTCTGCCTCTTGCTCCCGGCCCACTGGAGCTAGAGGCGTTTCTCCACTCAGACAGCTGCTGGCTGCTGAGGATGAGAAGCCCCAAGGTTGACAAGTAAAAAGGCACAGTCCCGATGTTACCAAACCACATGGCAGGCCATAAACTTAAGTCCACTGTAAGTCCCAAGGTCAGCAGAGCATAGCAGGCTGCTGAGCAACAACACAGCTACACGCAGGGTCCAAGAGTGCCATAGGCTAGAGACCTTTCTCAAAGCTTCTGCTTATATATGGGAAGCAGACCATATCCCAAAGGCAGCTACTCAGCTGCTTGTGGTAGATCCCACCATGGAGCTGATTGCCAGTCTCATCATAGGGAATAACTACCACCAGCTGCCCAGACACTCAGCCAGGCCCAGCCAAGTTGACACAAAAACATAACCACCACAGGTAGCTTGTGTGTTACTGAGAGGTTTGAAGCAATGTCACAAGGATTCAAACAGCAGCAGGTCACCCATGATGGGCAGGTTTCAACAGAGCTTCCACACTAAGGCAGACTGGAGAGAAGGAGAAGTCGAGCTACTTCTGAAAACAAATGGCCACTTAAAACCTATGGGTAGCAGTGAAACACTGTCTGATCTCTTACTGGCAAACTCTATGAATAGCCCCGAAACATTGCCTGATATCATGCCTGAAGATGAGCCATTCAGGGTCGAAGGCACTCAGAATACACTTTGAAGAGTAAGGTATGCGTAACCCAAGCTATGGTACTTTCAATCACCTCATATGCACATCAAAGCTGGACAATGAACAAGGAAAACCAAAGAATCATCGATGCCTTTTAATAAACCTCGAATTGCAATATTAAAGGATTCTAGGGGCAAAATACAAAACAATTCAGAAAGGCTCAAAAGAAGATGCAAAGGAATACACAGAATCACTGTACCAAAAACAATTGTTTGACTTTCAACCATTTCAGGAGGTAGCATATGATCACAAAGCGATGGTACTGAAGGAAGAAGCCAAAGTTGCACTGAAGGAATAGGCAAAAAACAAGGCTCCTGGAATTGACAGAACACCCACTAATAGGTTTCAACAAATGGATGAAGCACTGGAGATGCTCACTCATTTATATCATGAAATTTTGAAGACGGCTACCTGGACGACTGACTGGAAGAGACTGATATTTGTGTTCATTCCAAAGCAGGTGATCCAAAGAATGTTGAAATTATGAAACTGTATCTTTAATATCACATGCAAGTAAAATTTTGCTGAAGACAATTTAAAAACAGTTGCAGTAGTATATTTAGAGAACTGAAAGAAATTGACTATGGATTATACCTCAACATAAATAAAATAAATATCCTCACAATTGGACCAATAAGCAACATCATGGTAAATGGAGAAAAGACTAAAGTTGTCAAAGATTTCATTTTCCTTGGATTCACAATCAACACCCATGCAAGAGCACTCAAAAAATCAAACAAGGTATTTCATTGGGCAAATTTGCTACAAAAGACCTCTTTGAAATTTTAGACCAAAGGTGACACTTTGAAGAGTAAGGTATGCTTAACCCAAGCTTTAGTATTTTCAATCACCTCATATGCATATCAAAGCTGGACAATGAACAAGGAAAACCAAAGAAGCATCGAGGCCTTTGAATTGTAATGTTGGTGAATAGTAGTGAAAATTCCATAGACTGCTGGAAGAAGGAACAAATCTGGCTTGGAAGAAGTACCACTGGAATCCTCCTTAGAAGTGAGAATGGCCAGATTTAGTATCTCACACTTTGGTCATGTTACCACGAGGGACTAGTCCCTGGTGAAGGATATCATACTTGGCAAAGAAGAGGGTCAGCAAAAAAGGACAATATCCTCAGTGAGATGGTTTAACACAGTTAATGGCTGCAAAAAATGGGCTCAAGGAGAGCAAGTATTTTGAGGATGGTGTAGGACAGAGCCCTGCTTTGTTCTGTTGTACACAGGGGTGCTATGAGTTGGGATCAACTCAACTGCACCTAACAACAACACAACAATTACAGGCAATGTGGAAGTTTTTTTTTTAATATAAAAACACAAAAAATTGACAAACAAGGTGCCACCATTGGCCAAGCTAAAAGAACTTTGTAACACTTGCCTGGGAAGGGCAGAGGCCAGGCTGAGAGGCCAAAAGCTAGAGAGGCATGTTTGTGGGCATGGCTGAGGGGAGACCGTCCTGATGGAAAAATTTTGTACCAAGTGTTCCTGAACCTGAATTGCAACCTGTTGCTTCCCTAATCAACCCCATAATCATGAGTACACTTTATGAGTACTGTGTAGTCATTCCAACAAATTATTGAACCCAACAGATAAGTAGAGAGTGCCATGGGAGGGATGGTTAGTGTCAGAATTGGCAGAAAGGTCGGAGGGTGGCAGCATGTCCAATTTCCACCTCATAGGAATCAGCCTTGGGCTGCTGCTGCTGCTGGTGGTTCTGTCTCCCCCTTGTGAAGTTAGAGGAGGTCAGAGGATGCTGCCCCCACAACCTTTTTGCAAATGAACACATTCTTTGGGAAAAAGTATATGAAATGTATTTAAGGACAAAGAAGAAGATGTCAATAAACCTAAAAAATAACAGAAAAAAAAAATGCCATGTATAAGATATCTCAATATCAATAAGAAGTGCATTTTCTGCAAAATGAACTGTAGAGTTGGTGTAATTTCAATGATAACCCCAAAAAGATTACTAATAAATTTCTATAAATGTGTACTTAGAAATAAATGAAGGACAAAAAATATCCCCCAAAGAAAGTTGGAGGGGACAAAAAAATAATAATAATAAGTAAAAGGCTAATTGTATAAATACCTAGACTTAATGTGGTGCCAGCACAGAGATAGACACATTGACGAGAGGAAGAAAAAGAAGAGGTCAGAAACGTGCTCATGCATGAATGGAAACTATATACAGGACAGAAGCAATACTTAAATCAATCAGGAAAGAGTATAGGATGCAATCAGGAAAGATGTACAGACAATTAGTATCAATATAGAAGCTAATGGAAATGTACTGATATATCAAATTATACACAAAAATCCATTGTGTATATGTAGATCCACAACATAAACATGAAATAAATTAGTTTTTACCAAAAAATATGGGATAATATCTTATGGCATCAAAGGAAGGATTTCTTCAACAAGAAACAAAAAAGCACAAAACAATAGATACATACAATGGAATTGACTAAATAAAAAATAACTATATATGTTCTTCAAGAGACACTGCAAGAAAATGCAAAATTAAGAACCAAACTGAAGAAGATATTTGCAATATATAGCAAAGACAGTAGATATGATCCAAAATCTTTTTTTTTTTTTTTTTTTTTTAATCAGTAAGAGCTATACAGACAATTAAAGAACACCAGGAAATATGTAGAGTGGATCATGGTAGTACTGATTGTAATAACAAATGACCAAAAACAATACAAATAGCCATTAAATGTAAAATTTTGTACTAAGAAATTTTGTTCTACATACATAAGGAAAATACGTTGTTGTTGTTAGGTGCCATCCAGTCATCGCCTACTCAGAGCTACAGCAGATTGAAACACTGCCCGGTCCTGTGCCAGCCACGTGATCTTTGCTATACCTGAGCCCATCATTGTAGCCACTGTGTCAATCCATTTTGTTGAGGTTGTTCCCCTTTTCTGTTGACCCTCCACTTTACCAAGCATGACATCCTTTCCAGAGACTGGTCCCTTCTTACAACATGACCAATGCAGGTGAGACGAAGTCTGGCCATTCTTGCTTCCAAGGAGCATTCCTGCTGCACTTCTTCCAGGACAGATTTGTTAGTTCTTTCAGCAGTCCATGGTACTTTCAGCATTCTTTGCCAGCACCACAAGTCAAAAAACATCAACTCTTCTTTGGTCTTCTTTATTCATTGTCCAGCTTTCACATGCATATAAGGCAATTGAAAATACCATGGCTTGTGTCAGGCGCACCTTAGTCATCAAGGTGATATCTGTGTTCTTCAGCACTTGAAAGACGTCTTTGGTAGCAGACTTGCCCAGTGCTGTAAGTCATCTGGTATTTTGACTGGTGCTTCCATTAGTGTTGATTGTAGAATCAAGTAATATGAAGTCTTTGGCAACTTCAATCTTTTCTCCATTTATCGTGATGTTGCTTATTGGTCCAGTTGTGAGGGTTTTTGTTTTCTTTATATTGAGGTGTAGTCCATACTGCAGACTGTAGTCTTCAATCTTCATCAGCAAGTGCTTCAAGTCATCCTCACTTTCAGCAAGCAAAGTTGTGTCATCAGCATATCTCAGGTTATTAATGAGCCTTCCTCCAATTCTGATGCCACATTCTTCTTCATATAGTCCATCTTCTCAGATTATTTGTTCAGCATACAAACTGAATAAGTATAGTGAAAGGATACAACCCTGACACACTCCCTTCTTGATTTTAAACCATGCAGTTTTCTTTGTTCTGTTTGAATGACAGCCTCCTGGTCTATGCACAGATTCCTCATTAGTACAATGAAATGTTTTGGAATTCCCATTCTTCTCAATGTTAGCCATTATTTGTTATGATCCACACAATCAAACACTTTTGTATAGTCAGTAAAACACAAGCAAACATTTTTCTGGTGTTCTTTGCTTTGAGCCAAGATCCATCTGACATCAGCAACGATATCACTTACTCCATGTCCTCTTCTGAATCCAGCTTGCATTTCTGGAAGTTCTCTGACGATATACTGCTGCAACCATTTTTTAATTATCAAGATTTTACTTGCATGTGATATTAATGACATTGTTTCATAATTTCCACATTCTGTGGGATCACCTTTCTTTGGAATGGGTACAAATATGGATCTCTTCCAGTCAGGTGGCCAGGTAGCTGTCTTCCAAATCTGTTGTCATAGCTGAGTGAGTGCCTCCAGTGCAACATCTGTTTGTTGAAACATCTCAAAGGGTATTCCATCAATTCCTGGAGAGTTGTTTTCTGCCACTTCCTTCAGTGCAGCTTCGACTTCTTTCTTCAATATCATTGGTTCTTGATCATATGCCACCTCCTGAAATTGATGAACATTGAACAATTCTTTTTGGTACAGTGACTCTGTGTATTCCTTCCATCTTCTTTTGATGTTTCCTGCATAATTCAATGACCCAACTTGATTGCAGTGAGTTTGTTTTTGTTTTTTGTCATTCATTATATTGCTAATAGAATGCTTCAATACTGCAACTCAAGGCTTATTATTTTTTTTTTTCTTTAGTTCTTTCAGCTTGAGAAATGCCAAGTATGTTCTTCCCTTTTGATTTTCTAACTCCAGGTCTTTTCACATTTCATTATAATAGTTGACTTTTTCTTCTCAAGGTGCTCTTGGAAATCTTCTGTTTAGCTATTTTATCTTGCATTTCTTCCCTTTGCTTTAGCTACTCTCCATTCCAGGGCAAGTGTCAGAGTCTCTTCTGACATCCATTTTGGTCTTCCTTTCCTGTCTTCTTAATAACCTTTTGCTTTCTTCATGGACAACATTCTTCATGTCATCCCACAGTTCTGGTTTTATATCACTGGTGTTCAGTGCATCACATATTTTCTTTCAATGGTCTCTAAATTCAGGAGGGGTATATGCAAGGTCATATTTTGGCTCTCATGGAATTCTTTTAATTGGCTTCCACTTCAGCTTCAACTTGCATATAAGCAGTCGATGGCCTGTTCCACAGTCAGCTCCTGGCCCTATTGTGGCTGAAGTTCAACACACTGCCATTGAGTCGGACCTGACACATAGCAACCCCTCCTTGGGTTTCTGAGGCAGTTTCGCTACAGAAATAGATTGTGTAACCTTCCTTCTGAGGAGTTTCTACAGATGTAATCAATCTGATACTTGTGTACTCCATCTGGGAAAGTCCACAAGTGTAACCTTTGTTTGTATTGTTGAAAAAGGTATTTGCAATGAATAATTCGTTGGTCTTACAAAATTCTATCATGCAATTTCCAGCATTATTTCTATCACCAAGGCCAAATTTCCAACTACCGGTGATTCTTCTTTGTTTCCAGCCTTTGCATTCCTCTCACCGGTGATAATCAACACATCTTGATTGCATATTTGGTCAATTTCAGACTGCAGATGTTGGCAAAAACCTTCAATTTCCTCGTCTTTGACTTTGGTGGTTGTGAATACATTTGAATAGTAGTAGTATTAACTGGCCTTCCTTGTAGGAGTATGGATATTTTCCTATCACTGACATCATTGTACTTCAGAATAGATATTGAAACATTCTTGGTGATGATGAATGCCACACCATTCCCCTTCAATTTGTCATTCTCAGCATAGTAGACCATATGGTTGTCTGATTCAAAATGGCCAAAAGTGGTCCGTTTCAGCTCACTAATGCCTAGAATATCAATCTTTATGTATTCCATTTAATTTTTGACAACTTCCAATTTTACTAGATTCATACTCTGTACATCCCATATTCTGATTATTAATAGATGTTTGCAGCTGTTTCTTCTCATTTTGAGTCATGCCACATCAGAGAATTATGATCCTGAAAGCTCTACTTTATCTAGATCATAAGGTAGGCTCTACTCAGAGGAGGCAGTTCTGTGCCAGTCAGAGTGCCTTCTGACCTGAGGGCCTCATCTTTCAGTACTATAATGGACAATGTTTTAGAGCTATTCATAAAGTTGTCCAGTAATATATCATACAGTGTTTCCCTGTTACTCATAAGGTTTTCACTAGTCAATTCTTTGAGAAGTGGATGGCTTCTCATTTCTTCTGAGTCTGTGTCAGTCTGGAAGCTCTGTTGAATCCCATCCACCATAGACAACCCTGGTGGCATTTGAAACACTGGTGGCACAGCCTCTAGCCTCACAGCAACACACACCACCACAGTATGACAAACTGACAGACAAGTTTGTCTCCCTTAGTTGTTCCAAACCACTCTGCTCACTTCATGGCCTTACCCCTGCCTGTTACAGCCATGGCCCCTTCTCCCAGTTCCTGCCTGGGGGTCTCCCCTTACCTGTTCCAAAGGAAAATACATACCACTGAAAATTAATGAACTAGTGCTGTTTTGTCAACATGAATAAGTCCACATTTCTAATATTGATAGAAAACTCAAGATTCAGAAGAATACTTATAGTTTATGTGCCAAAAAGAAACAAAACAAAACAAAACAAAAAACCAAACTCACTGTCATTGAGTTGACTTGACTCATAGCAACCCCTCTTTGGGTTTCTGAGGTGGTATATGTATGGGAATAGATTACCCACCCTTCTTTCTGAGGAGTGGCTGGTGGGTTTGAACTTCCATCCTTCCTGTTAGCAGTCAGATGGCTCAGGCGCTACATCACCAGAGCTCCCAGTTTATACACATACAATAGAAATAGTTAAATAATGGTATCTATTCCTCTAGGTTACCTACACAAATAATAAGAATAGAAAAATTTAATATGGAAATAATAAGATCTAATCTACACTTATTCAGAACAAGAGGAAAGGCTAAATTCTGGAAAAGTGTGTAGGTGTCTTCCTCTGCACTGGTAATGTTTTATTACTTGATCTGGATAGGGATTATATCAGTTTTACTGTGTTGTTCTTTGTGTGTTTTTGTATGTTTTAATCATTTTGTAATAAATAACAAATACAAAGCCAAATAACATAAACACAGCTTCCTACTACTTAACAGAAATTGTTCGGGCAGAGACTTTTGCTACAATCAGGAGAAGAATATATTTTGTCAAAGTTAAACCCGTGAGAGCTGGAATTCAACAGTGTTGATTTTCTGGGTCTTATAGGTTTTCTGCCTTTGATAAATCTCACCACTCTTCTCTTGCTCTCTGTTGACCTATCCTTTGACACGTTTCTGCCTTACACAGCTTCTAGCTTTCACAGGTTTTACTGTACTAGCTTCCAGAGGCTGGGGATTTCTGGCGATGTGGAAACCTAGAGTATGAGATGGTCAACTGCCTTTCTTGTCAAAAGTTTCTAATTCAATCAGTCAGATATTTGAAAATTCCTATTTGCCATATTTGTTGTTGTTGTTATTTGCCATCGAGTCGGCCCGACTCCTAGCGACCCCTCCTTGGGTTTCCGAGGCAGTTATCACTACGGAAGTAGGATTTCCCAACCTTCCTTCCAAGGAGTGGCTGGTGGGTTTGAACCGCCAGCCTCCTGGTTAGCAGTCAAGTGCCTTAGGCACTATGCTACCAGACCTCCCATTTGCCATATAGACTTCATAATCACAAAATCGGGAGCTCTGGTAGCATAGTGGCTAAGACACTTGCCTGCTAACCAGACGGCTGGTGGTTCAAACCCACCAGCCACTCCTCGGAAGGAAGGTTGGGAAATCCTACTTCCGTAGTGATACTGCCTCGGAAACCCAAGGAGGGGTCGCTATGAGTCGGGGCCGACTCGACGGCACATAACAACAACAACAACAATCACAAAATCACCATATAGAAATTCAGACAGTTGTAGTTTTATTCTACAAAATTTGATACATTTTTTAATTAAAATACTTTGTAATTAAATTTGCAAAAAAAGAGAAAATTCATATTTTTCAATGATTCCAGACATGGGTTCCTGGGCCCCTCAAAATCCTTCCATGTGTATCATAATTGGTGTCTTAAAGTTTGCTTTCACTGTTTTAAAGAGACAAGAAGAGAATGCACATTTATCAGCATTAAGGTTGCATAGACTAATTAAAATTTCTTATTTCTTTGTTTTCTCTGGGACTGTATCAATGCAATGAGAGTAACTCATGATATTTATGCTGATTAGCAGCTCTAATTGGAATTTATAAATGTCTTTTTGACAATGAAAAATTATTTCATAAATATAGTCTGCTTAGTAATCAGCATGTTGCATATCATAAGCTTCAGGAGAGAATATTAATGAAAAGTTTGCTTGGTGATATCAGTTTTGAGAATTGCTGAACCATCAATCATCATATACAACTCTACTCTCAAGTGGTGATGATCAAAACAATTAAGAAGATATTAGTAGCTTCTAGCAGCAACAACTTAGGAGGACTTACTTCAGAATTTTCCTATCTTTTCACAAAGAAACCATGTAATACAAGGAAACAAATGAAATAAGAGCAGCAAACCACAAAATCATTTCAGCAAAATTATGAAACAGGTAAAATGCAGAAACTAAAAATGATATAAGAAGGCTTTAAGAATCAATGAAGACCACCAAAACTGGGTAAGAAATTTTAAGCAAAAAGCTATGATACTGAGTCAGAGGACAATGGGAAGAGGAGAGAGGATCTCGTAGTAGAAAATATTAGAAATTTCCAGAAAGGACCTCATAGTAGAAAATATCAGAAATTTCCAGAAAATGTACAATCCCCTAATAAGAAAGTTCCACCTTTCTTTGAAATTGCTATGAGTTGGGTGGAGCTTGGACAAAGGAAACTGCTTAGGGAGCATGAGAGAAAAGTAATGGAAATGTTCAGAACCCCAAAGTCAGCAAATTTCAAATGGTGAACAAGAATGTACTTTCCGAAATAAACAAATTGCCCAGGAAGGCAAGGGCTGTGCTAGTTGGTAACAAAGGCCAAGGAAGAACAAGAAGGCAGTGTTGGTGATCGCAGACCTCTTCAGATTTTTTAAATTCTAAAAGATGAAGGAGGCGAAGACACACAGTTCCCATATTTTAAGGACAATTGTTTATCTCTAAGAGCAACTGAGGAAAGGTCACCAAGTGGCAAAATCTGAAAGGACGCAGTACCTCTTCCCCTACAAACACTCATCTACAGAAAACCAAAACAAACGAAACCAATTGCCATTGAGTTCATTACAACTCCTGGTGACCCCTGTGTGGTGGAGTACAGCTGTACCCTCTAAGGTTTCAATGGCTGAGGCCTTCTGGAAGCAGATCTCTTGAGGTGCCTATGAATGGATTCAAACCACCAACCTTTTGTTAGAAGTCAAGCACTTAACTGTCTACTGATATCTAGATTTCAGTATGTTCGTAGTGGAAAAGGTAGATAACATGCATGAAATGAACAGATGGGACATTTTAGGAGAAATAAAAAGAAAGATTCAGATGGAAATGTAAAATACATTAGTTCCTCATTGTTGCTGTAGCAAAATACTGTAAAATTGGTCACTTAAAACAACACAAAATTACTTTCTTACAGCTCTGGAGGACGGGCCTGAGTGGGCTAAAATCTAGATGTTAGCAGGGCTGTGTCCTTTGCTGGAAGTTTTAGGAGAAGTCCGTGTCCCTGCCTTTGGTGGCTCCTAGCGACTGAATTCCATGGCTCCTGCTCCTTTTCCATCTTCAAATCCAGCAGTGGTCGGTTGACTCTTACATCCCGTCACTGTGACATTGACCCTTGACCTCCCTCTTCCACATTAGGACCCTTGAGATTATATTACTGTTGTGTAGTAAATTACATAGTGTGACTTTTCTAGCCATAAGTCTTTGTAAACTCCATTGTGGAATTTGCCATGAACAACTGAGTAGCTCCAGATTGTCAAAACTACCCACCTAGGCTATGTTCTGTTGAGAGCAGCAGGAAGTAATTTTTGGGGGAAGTTCACTCTCTCTCAGCTGTGAGGAATTCTGGTGTTGGGGTTGGTTGGTTTTGCCACTCTGGTGGGCTTAAAGTGAGCCCTCCTGGAGGCAGAGAGGTGGAATCTCTCACTGCTGAGAGACAGAGACCCATGGCTGAGACACAGACTTGCTACTGAAAGCAGAGACCCATGGCTGAAAGAGAGCTGCCCGGCTGAGAGACAGCAGCAGTGGAGAACCAAGAGGCGTGGGAGAGGGCGGCAGACCTAGCTGGCCTGCAGAGGCAGAGGCCAGGCCAAAAGGCCAAGGGCCAGAGAAGCGTGTCTAAGAGCACAGAAGAGGGGAGACTGTCCTGAGCAGGGAACTGTGTCCTGAGCACTTTCCTGATTTTAAGTCGTAGCCTGTTGCTTCCCTAATACACCCCATACTCTGTGAGTGGTGTCTGTGACTTCTGCGTGGCCACTGCAATGACTTCTCAAGCAGAGCAGAGAGGTGATGGGTGCCACAGGAGGAACAGTTGGTGTCAAGGTCAGTAAGAGGACTGGAGGGTAGTGGCATGTCTGGCCTCATAAGAACAGGCCTTGGGCTGCTGACAGTGACTCTGTCTTCCTCTTGTGAAATTAGAGGAGGTCAGAAGATGCTGTCTCTGTGCCTCTTTTGCAATTAGAATACAGGGATGATCCAAGATGACCTCACTGTTTTAAATTCAACTGATTAGTAACTTTAATTCCATCTGTAACCTCAATTCTCTTTTGCCACATAAGGTAACATATTCACAGATTCCAGGGATTAGGATGTGGACATCTTTAGGAGTCTTTATTCTGTCTACCAAACAGCGATCTTGAATGAATAAATATCTCATAGGGCAATCTATTCCATAGTGATATAGCCTGGGAAACCTAAGGAGGGGTCACTATGGGTCAGATACGACTCGATGGCAGTGCATTTGGTTAGGTTTTTTACAGAGATGAAGAGTTGTCTCCTTTGCCATGAAACTGGAAAGACTGGCTACCATTACCAAATATTTCAATCAAAGATTCTATTGAAGAATCCTCAACAAACGGGGAAAAATGAAGAACGGAATTCTCTTGAACTCAAGACTTTCGAACTCTCATAGATTCCTGACTGTCTGAAGTCATTGAGGCTATATGTACTCCTGAAACTGTTGCCCTGAGATAATCTTTAAACCAAAAATACTCACTAAGCCTTCTTAAAAACAACAAGTAATGGAGCTTAACCAGTAAAAATGTCTGCCTTAGGTGTTACTCTCTTTTAAGACATATCTATATGGAATCAAAGTGACAACAGCAATTTGAAAGTTTTGATAGGAACCTTAGGGGGCAATGTTAGGTGCTGTCGAGTCATCTCTGACTCATAATGACCCTAAGCACAGCAGAATGAAACACTGTCTGGTCTTGTGCCAACCTCACGATGCTTGCAATACCCAAGCCCATTGTTGCAGCCACTGTATCTGTCCATCTCATTGAGGACTTTCCCCTTCTTCGTTCACCATCCACTATACTAAGCATGATATCCTTCTCCAGGGAATGGTTCCTTCTGACAACCTGACCAAAGTACGTGAGATGAAGTCTAGCCATTCTGGCTCCCAAGGAGCATTCTGGCTGCACTTCTTCTGGGACAGATTTGTTAGTCCTTTTAGCAAACCATGGTACTCTTAGCATTCTTCTCCAACACCACAACTCAAAAGCATCAACTCTTCTTCAGTCTTCCTTATTCACTGTCCAGCTTTCACATGCATAAGAAGTGATTGAAAATACCATGGCTTGGGTTAAGCACACCTTAGTCTTCAAGGAGACATCTTTAACTCTTTAGCACTTGAAAGAAATCTTTTGCAGTAGATTTGCCCAATGCAAGACATCATCTGATGTCTTGACTGCTGCTTCCATTGATGTTGATTGTTGCTATGTTGTTCTTTGCCACAGAGTCATACCTGACTCATAGTGACCCCTCCTTGGGTTTCTGAGGTGGTGTCTCTATGGAAGTAGATTGCCCAACCTTCCTTCTGAGGAGTGGCTGGGGGGTTTAAACCACCAGCCTTCTGGTTAGCAGTCAAGTGCCTTAGGCATTATGCTACCAGAGCTCCTGGTGTTGATTATAGAGCCAAATAATATGAAATCCTTGACAAATTCAATCTTTTCTTCATCCACCATGAAGCTGTTTATTGGATCAGTTGTGAGGATTTTTCTTTTCTTTATATTGAGGTGTAATCCATAGTGCATACTGTAGTCTTTAATCTTCATCAATGAGTTTCAGTTAATGAGGGGGGAAAACAGCAGCAAAGAAGGGGTAGAATGCTTGCTCAACTCGAAGAATGTAATCCATGTCACTGAATCATATATGCAGAAATAGCTGAATTGGTGAGTGTTTTGCTGTGTAGATTTTCAACAACAGAATGACTTTGAGGAGTTCATCAGTAGACATGGCACAGCTGAGGAAACAATCAATGAACTTCAAGGTTGCCCACTAGAAATTACCTCAACTAAAACAGTATTAGAGAAAAGAGTAACAAAAGAAATCAGAGCATCTGTGAGCTGTAGGAAAATATCAAAAGATGTAATTTATGGGTAATCTCAGAAGGAGAAGAAATAGGAAATAGAAAAAAGAAATATTTGAAGAGATGATCACTGAGAATTTTTCAAAGCCAAGAAACTCAGAGAACATCAAGCTAGATAACTACAAAAGTGGAAAGAACAACATCTGGACATTTCATGTTCAAATTGCCAAACTTGTCAAAGCAAAAAAAACATATTATGTAAAGAATGAAGATAAGAATTAAAGCCAACTTTCCATCAGCAATTATATAAGCCATAAAATGTTGGTGTATCATTTTTAAAGTATAGAAAGAAAAAGAATAAAATTTCTTCACTCAGAATTCTGTACCAAGGAAAATTTTACTTCAGAAGTAAAGGGAAAAGAAAGCTTTTTCAAACAAAGAAAAACCAGAAAAATTCCGTAAATTAAACCTCACTACAAGATATATTGGGAGCTCTGGTAGCATAGTGGCTAAGACACTTGCCTGCTAACCAGACGGCTGGCGGTTCAAACCC
>NW_006921722.1:253010-266845 GCF_000298275.1 Orycteropus afer afer
GGAAACCCAAGGAGGGGTCGCTATGAGTCAGGGCTGACTCGACGGCACATAACAACAACAACAACACAAGATATATTGGGAAGTCTGGTGCATAATGCCTAAGGCATTTGACTGCTAATCAGTAGGCTGGCAGTTTAAACCCACCAGCCACCCTTTGGGAGGAAGACTGGGCAATCTACTTCCATGGAGATACCTCCTTGGAAACCCAAGGAGGGGTCACTAGGAGTTAAATTGCCTCCACAGCAGTTCGTTTAGACAAGATATGTTAAAGGAATTTCCTGAGTTGGAAGTATGATATGAAATATAAATTTCCATCTGCTGTTGTTGTTGTTATGTGCCATCGAGTCAGCCCCTACTCATAGCAACCCCTCCTTAGGTTTCCAAGGTGGTATTACTACAGAAGTAGGATTGTCCAACCTTCCTTCTGAAGAGTGGCTGGTGGGTTTGAACCGCTAACCTTCTGGTGAGCAGTCAGGTGACTTAAGCACTATGCTACCAGAGCTCCTAAATTTCCATCTAACCAAAAGAAAAGAGAGAGAGAGAATGATTTCCCCAGATATAATTAAATGAATATATACATAAAGATTTTTTTTCTTCTTTTTAGTAGCTGTAAAAGACAATTGACTGGCTAAAACAAAAAATAGTAGCAAAGAATTGCTGGTCAGTCAGTCCCATGCCTATTCAT
The DNA here is from genome assembly GCF_000298275.1 of Orycteropus afer afer. Classification (NCBI taxonomy): domain Eukaryota; kingdom Metazoa; phylum Chordata; class Mammalia; order Tubulidentata; family Orycteropodidae; genus Orycteropus; species Orycteropus afer. The sequence goes on from NW_006921722.1 coordinate 253,696, forward strand.
AGGATGTCTGACAACAATAGCACAAAAGAGGAAGAGAATTTTGACTCTGCCTGAATAGTGCTTACAGCTCAAATTAAGCTGTACAAGGGTTTTTGAAGGTAGATTGTGGGTAACTAAGATTTTATATTGAAACCCCACATAAGCATTTTTAAAAATTAATTTAAAACTGCTATAAAAATAGATGATTACAAAAAAAAAAAAAGAAAAAACCTCACTGCCATAGAGTTGATCCCAACTCATAGCGACTCCTCCTTGGGTTTCCGAGAAAATATCACTATGGAAGTAAATTGCCCAACCTTCCTTCTGAGGACTGGCTGGTGGGTTTGAACTGCCAGCCTCCTGGTTACTAGACAAATGCCTTAGGCACTACAGTAACGGAGACAAATTGAACTCTTAAAACATACTGTTACTTTCAACCAAAAAACATTCACTTTCATAAATCCACCCACTGCCATTAAATCCATCCTGTTCATACTGATGCCCAAAGTGTGTTCAAGAAGGTAAATATTTACAGAAGTAGAGTGACCAATCTTCTTCCCATGGAGCAGCTAGTGGGTTTGAACTGCTGGCCTCTGGTTAACAGCCAAATGCCTTACATACCGCCCCACCTGAGCTTCCTCACCTTGATAAATTGAAGACTTAATGAGGTCAGGAGTATGGAGAAATGGTCAAACAGAGAACAGCTCCCTGACACAGCCATGGAGGCAAAGAGAAAACCTCCAAAGCTTGTATGTCTCCATGTATTTGTCAGCTTTCTCACAAGAACGATGAGGTCTTGTCCTATTAATATTTGTATTTTCGGCACCTAAAATAGTACATACCTGATAAATTAATGAGCTCTGAAACTCCCAAATTTAATGTTTTTAGGCCTTTCTCTTCATCCTACCAAATGATGTGTTCCTTCCAGATCCTCTCACATTTTATTATATGCTTGGCTGTGCTGGAGAACCATCAGTTATAGCTTGCTTCATTGAGTCCTACTGTGTCATTACTCATTATTAAATATTTCCAAGAGAGAGGTTACTAACACTGGTAAAATTTGATTTATCTGTCCAAGAATAAAAGAGGATAAGCCATAGTGGAACAATCAACACAATATACATTCAGAGGATTCATAACCCTAAAAGACAATAAAAAAGTAAAGTGTTTAAATTTTACATTAGAAAATATAATGATAGCATTGAAAATATCCATCCACAAAGGTGATTTATTGAATAAAGGTTTACATGCAAATTCTATATCATTATTTACTCTGAAGGAACAGTTAGATTTGTATAAAAATCATTTGGGGAATCTCATTATAGGAAAATATATACTGGCTCTACTGTGTCTCGGAAACATAACTCTTGCCAGGAATGTATATTAATCAGAACTCCCATGCGTTTTAAAACATTAGAAACATATTTCCCAGACTTTTCTTGGGTGTCTTGAAACTTCTTGAGCAGAGCCTTGAAGCAAAGGGAGAATCGCTGAAGAGGAAGAAAGGGGGCTGACCAAGAACAAGGGAAGTGGTGGGAATCCATGCTCACACCTTCCCGGGATAGAGTCCACTGCATGATTTCATCAGTTAGAGCGTTTTGTAAACTTGTCAGCATACCAGTTAGAACTCTTTTGTTGCCAAAAGTGGAAATCAGCCAAAGTTAATTTAAGCCAAAATAGGAACATTATTGTAGAGTGATAATTGTGTTTCTCAGAGATCAGTGCAGGGATGCAGTGAGATTTCAGGGAAGACTGGAAAACAGAATGCTGTCCAAGACTCAGAATTTTCTCCCCATCTCTCAAGTCTACTTCTCTTTGCACCTGCTCCTTTTTATCTCTCTGTTCTCAATCTGTAGGGCCATCCACAACCTGGAAATATACCTATTTCAATTTGAGCCAGATGGAGAGATCTTCCTAAAGCTTAGTGACAAACTGCCAAACTTGTAAGGTAATTACCCTTAACTTGTATTAGGGGACCCTTCTTTGGCAGATGACCTGCTGGCAGGGAAGGAGATGTTCATGGGCAAAGTCATACTTTACAAAATGGTCCAGGGACCTACCATATTAAGTGAGAAGGAGAGTCAGTGGGGTTCTCTGTTAACAAGGTCTTTGTTGCTATTACTTGTCATTGTGTTGGCTCTGACTCTTGGCGACCTTCTGTCCAACATAACTAAACCAGCCAGTACCTGTGCCATTTCCATGAACGTTGGTACGTTTGAGTCTATTTTTGTGGCGATTGTGTCCATCCATTAAATAAAGGAGTTCCCATGTTTTCGCTGACCTCTACTTTTGTTGCTGTTAGGTGCTGTCATTTCCAAGTCATAGTGACACTACATACAACAGTCTTCTTCCCTTCCAACAAGCAAGGTTGTATCATCTCCATATCACAGGTTGTTAATGTATCTTCCTCCAATACTGATACTGTCTTCTTCTTCAGATAGTCCACCTTCTTGGATTATTTGCTCAGCATACAGATTGAATAAGTATGGTGAAGGACTACAACTCCAACACATACCTTTCCTGATTTAAACCATGTAGTATTTCCTTGTTCTATTCAAACGACTGCCTCTTGGTCTAGGTACAATTCCTTATGAGCACAATTAAGTATTTTGTAATTCTCACAAGGTAATTCACAATGTTATCCAGAATTTTTCATGACCCACAACAAAGTCAAATGCCTTTGCATAGTCAATAAAGCGCAGGAGAACATCTTTCTGGAATTCTTTGCTTTCAGCTGAGTTCCACTTGACATCAGCAATGATTTCCCTCCTTCCACATCTTCTGAATCCAGCTTGAAGTTCTGGTAGTTTCCTATCAATAAACTTCTGCAACCATTTTTGAATTATCTTCTGCAAAATTTAATTGTGTGTAATATTAATGATATTGTTTGATCATTTCTGCATTCTGTTTTATCAGCTTTCTTTGGAATGGGCATCAATATGAATCTCTTTCAGTAGGTTGGGAAGGTAGCTGTCTTCCAAATTTCTTGGCATAAATGGACTGCTGAATCCATTTGTTGCAACATTTCAATAGGTGTACTGTCAATTCCTCAATTCCTATAGCTTTGTTTTTCACAATATCTCCAGTGCAGCTTGGGCTTCTTCTTTCAGCAGCATTGGCTCTTGACCATATGGCTCCTCCTGAAGTGGTTGAGCAATGATTAATTCTTTTTGGTCCTGTGACTCTTTCTATTCCTTCCATCTTCTTTTGATGCTTCCAGCATTGTTCCATTTTGCTCATACAATCCTTCAATATTGCAACTGGCTGCTTGAGTTTTCCTTCAATTCTTTCAGGTTGAGAGATGCATAGCATGTTCTTCCTTTTTGTTTTTCTGATTCTAGGTCTTTGCATATTTCATTACAAATTTTTACTTCATCTTCTTGAGGTAGCCTTTGAAATTTTCTGCTTAGCTCTTTCTTCCATTCACTTTAGCTACGGTCCTTTCACGAACAAGTTTCAGAGTCTCTTCTGACATCCATTGTTTTTTCTTCCTTTCCTGTCTTTTTAATGACCTTTTGTTTTCTTCATGTACAATGTTCCTGATGTTGTCCCACAGCTCAGCTGGCCTTCAGTCACTGATGTACAATGCACCAAATCTATTCTTGAGATGGTCTCTAAATTCAGGTGGGATATAATCAAGGTTGTATTTTGGCTGCTGTGGACTTGTTTTAATTTGTTTCAGCTTCAACCTAAACTTGTATATGAGCCATAGATGGCTTGTTCCACAGTCAGCTCCAGGCCTTGTTTTGAAGGATGATATTGTGCTTCTTCATGGCCTCTTTCCACAGATGTAGTTGATTTGATTCTTGTGTATTCCATTTGGTAATGTCCATCTGTATAGTCATTGTTCATGTTGTTGAAAAAACGTATTTGCAATGAATAAGTTGCTGGTCTTGCAAAATTCTACCATGTGGTCTCCAGCGTAATTTATTTAAGCAAGACCATATTTTCCAACTACTGATGCATCTTCTATGTTTCCAACTTTTGCATTCCAATCAGCAGTAATTATAAATACATCTTGATTGTATGTTTGGTCAATTTTGACTGCAAAAGTTGGTAAAGATCTTCAATTTCTTTGTTTTTGACTTTAGTGGTTTATGAATAAATCTGAATAGTGGTAGTATTAACTGATCTCCCTTGTAGCCATATGGATATTACACTATCACTAACAGCACTGAACTTCAGGACAGATCTTGAAGTGTTCTTTTTGTCAATAGGTGAGATGTCTTTCCTCTTCAACTTGTCATCCCCTATATAGTAATCCATATGATTGTCCAGTTCATAATGGCTAATACTAATCAATTTCAGCACACTAATGCCTAGGATATCTAACTTTATGTGTTCCATATCATTTTTGAAAACTTCCAATTTTCTTAGAGTCATACTCAGTCCATTGCATGTTCTGATTATGAATTAATGTTTGTAGCTGGTTCTTCTCATTTTGAGTGATGCCCTATCAGCTAATGTATGTCCCCAAAACTTTACTCCATCCACGTCACTAAGGTCAACTCTACTTTGAGGTTGTAGTTCTTCCTCCACTGTTTTCTGAGTGCTTCTGACCCAATGGGCTCCTCTTCTGGCACTATATCAGACAGTGTTTCCCTGCATTCATAAGTTTCCAGTATTATGTCAGACAATGTTTCACTATTCATACAGTTTTCATTTGTTTCAGAAGAACCCTTCCAGAGACGCCTCAGAAAACAAGTATTCTGCTATGAAAGGTCAGAACCTTGGAAACTTATGAAGGAATTCTTTGCACCAATGGGTTTGCCATGAATCAGAATCCACTTCATAGCAGCTGTGACCAACTATGTTCATTGGTGGAATTTCCTTCTTCCACGCAGGAGACCTGGATTCCATTCCCACCAATGGCCCTCGCATGCAGCCACCACTCATCTGGCAGTGGAGGTTTCCCTATTGCTGTGATGCTAAACAGGTTTCAGTGGAACTTGTAGACTAAGAGGAACTAGGAAGAAAGGCCTGGCACTCTCCTCCCAGAATTCGAAGGGTGTAAACCCCAAGGATCACAATGGTTTGATCCACAACAGATCATGGCAATGACACAGGACCTGACAGTGTTTTGGTTGACTGTGCATGGGGGCCACGATGGATGAAATGATACAATCTGGTTACAGCCTCCTACACAGTGCTGGAAAGCATTAAATACTCCCATGCAGCCTCCTTCAATGAGCACCAGTCCACTGATGTAGAAAAGGGTGGCTTTAGTTCTCTGTATGTTATTGTGTCCTATTAATTATGGCTGAGAAAACTGCTCAAATTTACATTACCCTTAATTACACTAACAAGTGAACCTGGGTAATTAAGCCAATAACAGAATGACCCATTTGGGATGGCCTGCTATGTGCATTAGGACATCGTGTGAACAAGCATAAAAGTAGCCAGGCATCCATGATTATTTGGCTCCTCGATCCTGACAACCGGAGCCGCTGGGGTAGCCCTTAAGATCTCAAAGCTGAGTGCGCTGCACTCTTGTAGGCATGTTTTCATTTTTCTGGGAAGAGTAGCTTTTCATGCTTAGTCGTTACCTTTTCAGTAGCTTGTCAGGTGAGCGCATAGGTGCTGTCAGGGCATGAGAGCATTGTGTTCACAGGTGCAGGGGGCAGATGAGAGATGTAGGAGAGTGTTTACTTTTACTTCATTTAATGTGCAAATAATGTTTGGTAACATTCTCTCTCCAAATTCACAGGGATACTGCCCTGGCTCCTAGCATGGAAGGCAAATGTATCCAGAGAAAACAACTCATGTTTCTGTATCAGTAGCTAATGTTACCCCTCTCAAAGAGGAAAAAATCCATTGCCCTAGAAACTGCATCTCATTGAGAGGAGGAGGAAAGGCTTTATAGCAAGAGTGAAAGAGCAGTGTGGGCCTGCCCAGGGCAGTGGGGATGCCGGAGGGGAGACATTTTCATATCAGTGATGTGCCAATGACCTTCAGAGCTCCTCAGACTCTGAGTCCCAGCAACTCTTCCTCAGTCCGGATGCTGAGGGTCAGTGGAGACAGAGGGTCTGCTGGGACTCTTATCTCTCAGATGCTAAAAAGACCTGGAAGTGTTCTGAACTGTTAGGATTATGGTGGCAAACTGGTCTCCTGATGGCTTAGCATCAAGTGCCTTTCCCTAAGCTGCTGTCCTAAGAAATGTGTCACTATTGTCACCTTCTATTGCCCTCTCCCAAGCTTCCTGGGTCCTTCCCTTAAAGTGAAAACTGGGAAAGTAATTTGTTTGTGTGCATCTCACCCATTTCTCAGGAAATAATGAGCACAGAGAGCAGAGATTATAATCAGAGACGTTTTGAAAGGTCTTGATTCACACTTACACTAATTTCTCACAGGAAAAAAAGCAACACTCTATTCGTTAACTCCTGCTGTTTCTTTCATATGTTGCATGAACGTGTTTAGTATTGACAAACTACAGGATTGACACAGATACAGTAATGACTTAGATGTTACTATGCTCCCAAAGTAAAGCCAAACTTTGACTGCCTTTTGAATTGGGCAGTGTGTCAATGACAACAGTGATGTGTCACACATGCATGTCTGCTTGAAGGGCAAGACTACTTCTTGCTCTGGACATATTTCTTTATAAGAATGAAGTTTCTTTATATGAGTGAAGTTTATTGTAGAGTAAACACAGTTACTCTACACTACCCTGGTGTAGAATAAAGGTTAAGTCAAAAAGATTTACTGTTTACCAGACAAACATACTCTGGGGTGTCTCCTGCTTTGATAAATAAAGTTTTATTGGAACACTGATGTTTACATTGTCAAGGGCTACTTTCACATTACTGTGTATTTTTTTTTTTTTTAATAGCATTCCATAAAGTTTTGGTGATTTTATTTGAGCCCACGATAATTCATGAATTGGGTAGCAACCGAAGACAAAAGTGGCTGTGAGCTCCATTAAGGAACAGAAAACCAGCAACAAAAAAATGAAACCTGTTGTCACCCATTCCAACCTGAGTCATGGTGACCAGGTCCCTAGGTGATGCAGTTTGCTCCAGATGGGTAGCCTGAAGGTTGGTGGTACTGAATCACCGAGCAACACTGCAGAAGAAAGGCCTGATGATTGGCTTCCACAAAGATTACAACCGATGCAACCCTCTGGGGCAATTCTACTCTGTAATGCAAGGCATCACCATGGAAAACTGGAGAAACCCACCACCATCAAGTTGATTCTGATTCTTAGCACCCCTTGAGTACAGAGTAGAGCCACCCCGTAGGGTTTCCAGGCTGTTAATCTTTATGAAAGCAAAGCTTAAAGCAAACCCACTGCCCTCAAATCAATTTTGACTCAGAGAACCCCAAGAGGATAGAGTTGAAGTGATCCATAAAGTTTCCAAAGCTGTAAATCTTTGGAAGCCAACTGCATCATCTTTCTCCTGCAGAGTGGCTGGTGGTTTAAACCGCTGACCTTTTGGCTAGCAGCCAGGTGCTTTAATCACTGTGCCACCAGAGTCCCTTGAAAAATGGAGGGGAGTAGTTTATCAGGCAAAAGCAGAAGTGAAACAAGCTAATACTTGATTTCTTGGGACTGAGTGTTTCACCCCACTCGGACTTGAGCACTGAATTTGTAAGATTAGCTGAATATGTGAGATAAGCTTCCTTAAGTAGGCAGTGTCTAATTGGATGACCTTAAGTTTTGGTTTCAAGGAAGTCATACATTTGCAACAAACTGAAAAATACTTAATTTCTGTTGCTGTTGAGGATACCTAGGCCATGAAACTTTGTATGTCAGGAAACATTTCTTAAGCAAACAGCAAAGCTGAATAGTCACCGTAGAGAGTGAATGGCCTTTGCAGAGAAAGATGGCCAACCTTTGCACAGCAGAGGCATTCTTCTTAATGGAAAATTTTATTTTTAAACAATAGTCCTCATAATATAATTGAACTCTTCAATTAACATTTGAACACTCATTGTGTCCAATTCTTTGTCCTTGGAATTACACTTGGATGAGCATGTATTAAGACAGACGCCATAGAAATATTCCATTAACGGCTTTTCAGTCAACAGCCACTCAGCACTTCCTATCTCACTTCTCAGTGAGTGACCACAGTAACAACATCTCTTTATTTTTTAATTACACTCAATTAATTGCAATGATGTCTAATCTCATCCTAAAAAGCTCAAGACACCCGTTATCAAGTGAGTGAAAAATATAGTTTTCCTTAATTCTTTTTTTCTTGGCACCTTCTGTGAATAAGTGTATTATAAGTTTAATTGGTTTAATTATGTTGGACAAAATCTATAAGGAATTTGGTAAATGCAATTAAAATTTAATCAGTTTATGTAGAACAGATACAATTCCAGTTTCTTCAGGACAAAGAAGCTCAAAATAATGTGTTGACCTACTCTGGACATACAGGGTTCCTGTAGGCTGTGAGTGATCATGGTCTCAGTTTGATGTGCAGAAATGAGAAAATAGGAAAGAATGAGCTGATTAAATCATTCAATTCAACTAGCCTGTGTAGCTCAGGGAAATCATTAAAAATGGAACTGGATGTTCAATAATGACATATATTTGGCACTCTTAGGGGACTTACCTTTTTTCACTTTATTACATGCTTTGGTGAAACTCATTAACTTATCTATAAAGTAAGCAATTTAAAATATAAATGCTTTCTAAATGCTTAAATTAAGATTTCACCTGTATATTTATTTATATTCTGATGATTATAATGACTCCCATCATATTTCTGGGCATGCAAACCTAATGAATTTGGTCATTTGTTAAATTTTATACTACCTAACCAATGAAGCATTTATCCAAAGTGTAATATACATAAAGCATAACGACAAATCCCGTAGCATTTTCCTAAGAATCACTTGAGTATTACTATTAGATAATTACTTTGGCAATAGAGGTCAGATGAAGCCAGGCAGCACAATAATTGTTGTGTAGTTATGCTTTGACCTTCACCAAATGACTGCTGCTGATGATAATTATATTTCTTATTATTTCTATTTATCGAGGTTTTTACAACTTACAAGGTCCCTGGGTGGCACAAGCAAGGTCTAGTAATCTGCTTCTGTAAACGTTATGACCAGGAAAACCCAAAAGACCAATTCTACTCCATAATACATGGGGTCTTCACATTAGGGCACTAAGTGACGTGGCAGCAGTGGCTTTTTGTTTGTTACTGTTTTATACGTTACAAAAATAGCATATGAGTTGAAATAATGGAAAATACAGAGATAAATAGATGGATAGATGGATCCTTTCCTATTAACTGTTCCAGCACCATGAGGTAACCATCAATAACAGTTTGATTCATTTCTTCCATACCTTTGTCTAAGCCAACAGTTCTCAGCATTAAGTCCACAGATTCATGGCATTCCCTGAGAACTTTTCCTAGCATGCACGAAGTTAAAAGTATTTTTATAATACAATTTCAGTGTTAGCTGCCTGTTTTCTGTGTTGACCTTTGAACCGATGGTGCAAGAGCAATGGAGGAGACTTCCGGCAATATGGCAGAACAGGTCGACAAGCTACACTGACCCTCTGCAACAAAGCGATGAGAAACCAATTGAAACACATATAGAACATGATCCTGGAACTCTGAGCTTTGAAAGGAAAGATAAAGAACTGGATTAAATACCAACTCTGGTAGCATAGTGCCTAAGGCACTTGACTGCTAACCAGAAGGCTGGCGGTTCAAACCCACCAGCCACTCCTCGGAAGGAAGGTTGGGCAATCCCACTTCTGTAGTAATACTGCCTCGGAAACCCAAGGAGGGGTCGCTATGAGTCGGGGCCGACTCGACAGCAAATAACAACAACAACAACAAGAACCTGAATGAAATGGAGTGGCAGACTGCTGACTGTCCTGGAGGCACAGCCATATTGAATATTTCCCAGTAGCAGCCCAAGTATTGGCTCTGCTCAGCAAGGACTGCATCGGTGCCTGACAACCAGAAAGGAAACTAGGGAGGCAGACAAACAGACCTGTGGACTGCCAGCAGCTATCCTGAAGGGGCAGCCATTTTGCATATTTGCAAGTAGTGGGCATGGCCATTTTGAATATATGCAAGTGGAATTCTTACCTGGACAGTGACCTAAGAATAGGCTCTGCTTGTGGAGGATAGCACAGGCAACCACACTGGAGGCTGACTACCAGAAAGGCATGATAATCCCCTTATAGCTCTTATAACCCACACCCTCTCAGTGAACAGAGTTGTGTCCATCCCCTGCCTCCACCCACCTTCTTGACTAGCAGGAATTCTATCCTAGTCTGTGCCCTGACAGAGCCTGGGTGCTGTGCCCCACCCCACCCCAGTTTTATTTATTTATTTATTTGGTTTTTCTTCATATCTTCCTCCTTTTATTTTCCCCCTCTCTTTCCCATCCTTGATTTTTTTTTCCTCTGTCTCTTCCCTTTTCCTGGTTCCCTTCTTTTTTCCTTCTTTTGATTCTTCCCATCCCTTATTTTTCCTTTGGAAGTTTTCCAATTTTTTTTTCACTATTCTTTTACTCTTGCTCTAGTCTCTCATTTCTCCTTCCCCAGATATTGTGGCTTTTTTTTTTTTTTTTTTCCTCTCTCTCTCCTTATTTTTATCAGTATCTTCCTTACCCTTTTAAAATATTTTATAAAATTTTTTCTTCTCATCTTTTTCATGTCTTTTTTGGGGGGAGATCGTACTTCTCTGTTTATGTTTTTTGCGTGTGTTTTATTTATTTGTTTGTTTGTTTGTTTGTTTGTTTGTCTGAGTGGAGCATCATGTTATATGGAGAAAAGATTGACACTGTCAAAGACTTCATATTGCTTGGTTCTATAATCAACACCAATGGAAACAGCAGTTAAGACACCAAAAGACATATTGCATTGGGAAAATCTGTTGCAAAAGACCTCTTTCAAGTGCTTAAGAGCAAAAATATCTCCTTGAAAACTAGGAGGCACCTAACCCAAGCCATGCTATTTTCAATTGCCTCATATGTATGTGGGAGCTGGACAATGAATAAGGAAGATCCAAGAAGAGTTGATGCTTTTGAGTTGTGGTGTTGGCAAAGAATGCTGATAGTACTGTGGACTGCTAAAAGAACTAACAAATCTGTTCTGATAGAAGTGCAGCTGGAATTCTTCTTGGAAGCAAGGATGGCTAGACTTAGTCTCACTTACTTTGGTCATGTTGTCAGAAGGGATCAATCCCTGGAGAAGGATATCATGCTTGGTAAAGAGGAGGGTCAACAAAAGAGGGGAGTACCCTCAATGAGATGGATTGACACAGTGACTGCAGTGATGGGGTCAGGTATAGTAGGATTGGGAGGCTGGCACAGGGCCAGGCCATGTTTCATCCTGTTGTACATAGGATCACTATGAGTCAGAGATGACTCGACAGCACATAATAACAACAACTGAGTGGGAGACAGTAAACATTCCCACACAACCCAACCATACCTGTACTTCCTGCTGCCCCACCCACCAAGTGATGGCCACCATTTGCTTTTGTGCCAACTGACCAACAATAGATGGCAGCCAATACCAGCTCAACTCACCCTCAACTACTCTTTACAAAGAGCTAACAGAAATCTGTGCACACACTCTCATTCTCTATCACAGCCACCAGGAGACAAGTGGTAAGTGACTAAGTGCTAACAACTGGTGAATAGAAGAGTAAGGTACCCTTCTCATGCAGACATATTAAAAAGAAAGAAATAAAGAAAGAGAGAGAGAAAGAAAGAAAGATCGATCTTGGGTGAATCACACCAACATACAACCACAAACTAAACAAAAATACAACAATACCACAATGTCTCTGAGAAAAAAGACCATCACAGTACATACAAAGAAGCAAGATAAATTAGTAGAAACAAGAGACAAGGACACAGACCCAGAAAATGCCCCTGAGGAAGAAGCAGCACTAGAAATCTCTGATAAAGAATTCAAAAGAATTATACTTGGGTACCATCAACAGATTGAAAGATAAATCAAGGAAAACACTGCCAAGATCCAGGAAAGCACTGACAAAATTAAGGAAAACACAGACAAAACTCTATTTAAGAAAACAATACAATAACAAATTGATAAAATAAAGAAAAAATTAGAAGTAATACAAAAACAACTAATAGAAATCCAGGTGATTAGTAATAAGATACCAGAAATAGATAACACATTGAATGGGTAAAAGAGTAGAATAGAATCAACAGAAGATAGAATTGATAAGATTGAAGAGAAAAACTGTAACACTACCTTGTTAAGGGACCAATCAGATAAAGGGTTAAAACAAAATGAAGAAAATCTAAGATTTGTGTGGGCTACCATCCAGAGCAATAACCTATGTGTAATTAAAATTCCAGAACAACAAGAGAAAATAAAACCATAGAGAAAGTTGGCAAAGATTTGTTGGAAGAGAATTTTCCTAATATGATGAAAGATGAGAAGATATCCATTCAAGAAGTTCAATGAACACCAAACAGGATAGACCCGAAAAGAAAATCACCAAGACACATCATCATCAAACTGACCAAAACCAAAGACAAAGAAAGAATCCTGAAAGTAGCATGGGAGAAACAAGACGTTACCTACACAGGGCAACCAATAATTGAGATATAATTGAAACCAATAATTGTTTTCTGTGCCTCGATGTACCTCTCATTGTTTCTCTGGAGAAACAATGAAGGCAAGAATGCAGTGGGATGATATATATAAAACCCTGAAAGAAAAAATATGCAATCAAGAATTATATACCCAGCAAAATTACTTTTCAAATATGAGGGTGAAATTAGGAGATGTCCAGAAAAACAGGTTAAAGGATTTTGTCAAAACTAGACCAACCTTACAAAAGATGTTAAAAGGGAGTCTTTCAGTCAGAGAACAAATAACAACTGATGTTTAAAACACATGATGACAAAACCCAGAAACCAACCTTGTTATAGAAGTATCCAAAGTAAAATGAAGTTACAAGACTGTAAACAGGAAACCAAAGACATCAATTGGTAAATGAAAACAACTACAAACCAAAAATAGGGAATATATAGTGTAGTTAAAGAATTTCTAAAAGGTGAGGAAGTCAACAAAATTGTGAGATCTAACATACTGGGTTTGTTTGTTTGTTTGTTTTAAATTGTGATTTGGGTGAAAATTTACAGAGCAAATTCACTTTCCATACAGCAGTTCACATACACTTTGTCTCATGACATTGACTACAATTTACCCCAA
>NW_006921722.1:268100-269403 GCF_000298275.1 Orycteropus afer afer
TTGTCTGTGTTTTCCTTTGTCTGTCTCTCAGTCCTTCGAAGATACCTAAATATAATTCTTTTGAATTCCTTATCAGAGAGTTCCAATGCTGCTTCATCCTCAGTGATGTGTTCTTGGGCTATATCGGCTCCCTAGTTTCTTCCACTTTATCTTGCTTCTTTGTGTGGATTGTGATTGTCTGTTTTCTCTGAGACATCATGGTGTTGTTGTATTTAGTTCTCTGTTAACTGTTTGTGAAGAGCAGCCAAGGGTGAGTCAGGCTCTTCTTGGTGGTTGTTTCCATTGGCCCATTGGTGGAGAAGGATTGGTGGCTTTCACCCAGTAAGTGAAACTGCAGGATGTGTGGGTGTAATTGTGTTGTATGGGGACTGTTGCTGCCTTCCACTCAGTTACACAAAAATAACAATTGAATAACCATCAAAAAAGTAAAAGCAAATGGACAAAAAAAACACACCATGCAACCACACAGAAACAATAACCAAAAAACGAAAAAAGTGAAAAAAAAAAAACACAAAAATACCCTGAAATATCTGGGGAGAGGGCAACAAGAGAAAAAAAGGTAGAGAAGGGGAATGATGAAGGGAAAAAATGCGAAAAATGTAAAAAGAAAAAAGAAATGGGGTGAACAATGAGAAAGAAAAATAAATTGCAACCAGGAACAGAGAAAAGAAAAAAAGCTGAAGGGGAAGGATAAAGAATAATAATAAAAAGGACAAAAGTAATAATAATAATAGTAGTTTTTTAAAAGACAAAAACAAACAAACTATAAAACAGAAAAAAGAAAAAAGAAATCGCGACAGGGTGGGACAGGCCACCCAGGATCCGTCCAAGCACACAGACTGGGATGAGATTCCTGCCAGCCCAGAAGATGGGTGGGAGTGGGGGATGGCCACACCTCTGTTCACCAAGAAGCTGTGAGGTATAAGAGTAACAAGGGAAACGTCACACCTTTCCAGTTGTCTGGCTCCTGAATGTCCTTGGGGTTCCTGGCAACTGGAGCCTGTTCTTAAGTCCCTGGAATCTGGGAGAACACTGTTGCTTTAAATATCCAAAATGGTCAGACCACTTGTAAACGTTCAAAATGGCTGCACCCTCCAAACAGGCAAAAGTCCACAGCTCAGCCTGCCTTCCTCTTTGCTGCTTCCCCTTTTATTCCCTAGCCACCAGAGCAGGCCTCCATGTAGTCCCTGGCTAGCAGGGCCAATTTTTAGGTTAATTCTTAGGTCCTACCACCACTCAGCAATATCCAACCTGTCTGTGCCATCAGGATCACTGCCAGACCTCAGCTCTGTATGTCTCCTTT
>NW_006921722.1:290003-314612 GCF_000298275.1 Orycteropus afer afer
GAAGCAAACAGCTAAATTTAGGCTATTTTCTGTTGAACAGGAAGAATACTAACAGACAGCTTACTTTGATTTTAAGGTTTGTCTTATTCACAAAACCAAATATTAACCATAAAAGGCCTGATCCAAACTTCAGATGTCTGCCAGGAACAGCTCTAAGCAATGTCAATTGCTCTTATCCTGCTAGAAAAGGATAATTGTCAAACATTACCTCCTAATTCAAATCTCAAGGAGGCTCATGGCTGCAGGTGGTTTGGAGGGCCAAATTATTAGCTGACAGGCCAGAAATAACCTGATACCAATTGATCTCAGTGAATGGGAAAAACAGGTTTAATCAGTCATGTTAAGATTAGCCAATGTTTAATCTTCTCTCTTTCTCCTTTCTGTTCTCTTTATAAGCCCCATTGTTCTCCAAGCCATTTGTTTATTCTGGAATCCAAATGGTCTCCCTACATGCACAGAGAGTAACTGTTCAGAATAAACCGTATGTTAAAGTTTCTAGAGAGAGAGAGGCATATCAGAAGAAAAATCTGATGATCTACTTCTGACAAAGTTGTCATTGGAAAGTCTATGGACCGGGCTTCTACTCTGACACGTGGATCACCAGGAGTCAAACTCAACTTGACAGCGACTGGTTTGGTTTCATAACTTTTGGTTCGAGGGAGTAGGGACTCTCATATTGGCAAAAAAAAAAAAACAAGAAGTATCATGATTTGAAACAAAAGATGAATAATGTTTTGAAAACACATTGCAGTCTTGAAAGTACACTTAAGTCTTGGGCAGGGAGTTGTGCATTAGAGAGAGATGCTCTGAGGTAAAAGTATTCCCAGACTCCTTTGAAAGGATTCTGATGTGCAGCAGATAGGGTGGCAAATACTGGCCCAGAGCGTGTTCTCTAGTTCTTCCTCCACAGGACGGATTTGGGGATAGCCTTCTTTCAGGCACCCCATTGTTTCAAAAGGCAGGTGACATTAGAAAGGGAGAGCGAGAAGAGGAAAGAGCCAGTTCATTAGGGATTCTTTGGTCTCTTCATGTCATGGTGGGGAGGAGTGTGGCTGGTGCAGGATATGAAGATACAAGAGATGGCAATGTGCCCTGGGGGCACAGAGGTTAAGCGTTTAGCAGCAGGATGAAAAGTTGGTGATTTGGACCCACCCAAGACAGACTGACACAGTAGCTGCCGCGATGGGTTCAAACATGGCGACGGTTGTGAGGGTGGCGCAGGACTCAGCAGTGTTTTGTTCTGTGGCACACAGGGTTGCCACGAGTCAGAGCCGGCTCGGTGACACCTAACAACGACAACGACAATGGCTCCGTGGGAAAGCAGACCTGCAGAACTGCTCCCAGAAAGATTGCAACGTAGGAAAATCTATAGGGCAGTTCTTCGGTGTCATATGGGGTCAAAACCTCCTCTAGGTCGTCTAATAACAACCACAATATAAGTAAGCATCACATCTATGATGAGAGAATGAGTGCAAAAAGAGACGTTTGAATTTGTAGGAGAGCCTGCTGGGTGAGGCGGAGAGATGTTCATAGTGATCCCCAGGCTAGGAGCATGGAGAGATGTCAGGGAAACATTCTCAGCTGAACTGATCCAAGGGACAGTTAAAACTCTAGAGGTAACATGGATGTAAGCAAGTAAGAGATTGACTGCCTTCAGTCCAAGCTCATCATGCTTAAGAGTTTTGATTCTGGTTTGATTGCTGTTGTTTGTTGTTAGATGTCATTGAGGCAATTCCGACTTCCAGCATCCCCACATGCAACAGAACAAAACGTTGCCCAGTCCTGAGCAATCCTCACCATCACTGCTACATCTGAGCTCATTGTTGCAGCCACTGTGTCATTCCTTCTCACTGAGGGCCACCGTCTTTTTTTGCTGGTCCTGTTCTCTGCCAAACATGATGTCCTTCTCTGGGGACCGGTCCATCCTGTTGCCAGGTCCAAAGGATGCGAAACAGAGTCTCACTGTCCTTGCACCTGAGCAGCATTCTGGCTGGACTTCTTCCAAGACAGAAGTGTTCATTCTTCTGGCAGTCCATGGCATATTCAATATTCTTCACCAACACCAGAATTCAAAGGCATCATTTCTTGGGTCTTCCTCATTCATTGTCCACCTTGCACACACATGTGTGCTAATTGAAAATACCATGGCTTGGGTTAGGCACACCTTAGTCTTCGAAGTGGAGCCTTTGCTTTTTAACACATTGAAGAGCTCTTTTGCAGCAAATTTGCCCAATGTAATATGTGATTTTGTCTTTTGACTGCTGCTTCCATGGACATTAATTGTGGATCCAAGTAAAATGAAGTCCTTGACAAGTTTAATATTTCCTCTGTTTATTGCTTATTGGACCAGTTTATGAGGATTTTTGATCAAAAAATTTTAATCAAAAATCTATTTGGTTAGAAATTGTATAATCCACAATATGAGAGATTATGGACTGGAGATATGAGAGCTGGTACGCTGGGTGAACTGCCTCCATTCCATTCTCTTCCTCACATGAGCATCTGTGAAGGGCTGCACAATCTATAGGACTTGTAACCATCTTTGGTTTTGTATAACTTTGTTTTATATAATTCTTTGGGTTTGTCATAAAAATGCTCTTCTCCTTTTTAATCAGATAACAGGGACCAATTAAAGTAATGAGTTTCACAAAAGTATTTCCCTTGGCCAATGGAAGGCTGTGTTAATGTTGGCAGAGCATGGTTTGTGAGCTGTAAACCTCAATGCTAAAAGCCAGAATTGCACAAGAGACCTCTGTGCACTATTGGTTTCTGCTCAGAGTGATAATATAATTATATACATACATACATACATACATACATACATACATATACATATACATACATACATATACGTATACATATACATATACATGTTGTTGTTAGGTACCATTGAGTCATTTCCGACTCATAGTGACCCCAAGCACAGCAGAACGAAACACTGCCCAATCCCGTGCCAGCTCCACGATCCCTGCTATACCTGAGCCCATCATCACAGCCACCGTGTCAATCCATCTTGTTGAAGCCCTCCCCCCCCCCTTTCCTCAACCCTCCACCCTACCAAGCTTGACATCCTTCTCCAGGGAGTGGTCCCGTCTGACAACATGACCAAAATAGGTGAGACGAAGTCTGGCCATTCTCACTTCCAAGGAGCATTTCGGGTGCACTTCCTCCAGGACAGATCTGTTAGTTCTTTTAACAGTCCATGATACTTTCAGCATTCTTCGTCAGCACCACAACTCAAAAGCATCAACTCTTCTTTGGTATTCCTTATTCATTGTCCAACTCTCACATGCATATGAGGCGATTGGAAATATCATGGCTTGTGTCAGGCACACCTTACTCCATATACGTATACGTATACATATACGTATACGTATACATATACTTATACAGGGGCTCTGGTAGCTAAGTGCCTAAGGCACTTGACTGCTAACCAGAAGGCTGGCGGTTCAAACTCACCAGCCACTCCTTGGAAGGAAGGTTAGACAATCTACTTCCATAGTGATACTACCTTGGAAACCCAAGGAGGTAGCTATGAGTCAGGTCCCATTTGAAGGCACATAACAATAACAACATAGATAGATAGATAGATAGATAGATAGATAGATAGATAGATAGATAGACAGATAGATATATATAAGCAAAATACACACATACACACACATATGGGGGATGGTGTGTGTGTATACATACCAAGAAACCAAACTCACTGCCATCAAGTTGATTCCTACTCCCAGAGACCCCCGTGGGAGTTTTGAAGGTGTAAATCTTTAGGTAAGTAGATTGCCCCATCTTCCTTCTGTGGAACAGGTTGGTCGGTTTGAACTGCTGACCTTCTGGTTAGCAGCTAAGTGTGTTATCCATTATGCCACCAGAGCTAATTGTGTATACATATACACATACATATATTCAAGATCAGATTTGATTTTCTGTTGACACATACAATTTAGGCACATGTGGGAAAAATGAATTATGAAAAGTATGAGCAACTTAAGGAGCCTTTTCCCGTGGTCACATTATTTAGTCAAAAATCTCTTTTATTTAATAGTCTGTGGTTGGTCATTTTTTTCTACAGTTACTTATTTAATAGTGACGAGTATGATGTCTCAAATGATCTTCCCAAAATTCTACAAAAACGTTGAAAACATGTCTGTGCATACTCTTTGATTCATAGTAAACTCATTAAAATTAATTATTACAATCATTCAAATATTGTAATTATTACAACCATTCAAATATTGTTTTTGTCACTCCTTACATTTGAGAATATATGGATAGATATACACAGATATATATAAGTTAAATATTAATGGCTCAAAGATCTGGAATAAGATTTCATTTTTACTCTGAAGAGACAAAGAAAGGAAATGTATGCCTTCATTTTGAGTTCTCTTCAAACTGTTGTTGTGAGGTGCCATTGAGTTAGCTGTGACTCATAGTGACCCCATGTACAACAGAATGAAACACTGCCCAGTCTTGTGCCAGCCTCACGATCCCTGCTATACCTGAGCCAGTCATTGCAGCCACTGTGTCAGTCCATCTCTTTGAGGGCTTTCCTTTTTTCCACTAACCCTCCACTTTACCAAGCACGATATCCTCCAGGGAATGGTTCCTTCTGATAACATGACTGAAGTAGGTGAGAAGAAGTCTGGCCATTCTCACTTCCAAGGAGCATTCCAGCTGTACTTCTTCCAGGACAGATTTGTTTGTTCTTTTGGCAATCCATGGTACTTTCAGTACTCTTTGCTAACACAACTCAAAAGCATCAACTCGTCTTCAGTCTTCCTTGTTCATTGTCCAGCTCTCACATGCATATGAGGTGATTGAAAATACCATGGCTTCGGTTAAGTGCACCTTAGCCTTCAAGGAGACATCTTTGCTCTTCATCACTTGAAAGAGGTCTTTTGCAGCACATTTGCTCAATGCAATACATCATCTGATGTCTTGGCTGCTGCTTCTATTGGTGTTGATTGTGGAACCAAGTAATATGAAACCTTTAACAATATTTTCCCCATTTATTGTGATGCTGCTTATTGGTACAGTTGTGAGGATTTTTGTTTTCTTTATATTGAGATGTAATCCACAGAGTAGACTGAAGTCTTTAATCTTCATCAGTAAGTACTTCAAATCATTCTCATTTTCAGTAAGCAAAGTTGTGTCATCTGCATATTGCAGATTGTTAATGAGTCTTCCTCTAATCCTGATGCCATGTTCTTCTTCATATATTCCAGCTTCTCAGATTATTTGCTCAGCATACAGATTGAATAAGTATGGTGAAAGGATACAACAGTGACACACTCCCTTCTTGATTTTAAACCATGCAGTGTCCCCTAGTTCTGTTAAAACAACAGCCTCCTCCTGGTCTATGTACAGATTCCCAATGAGTACAACAAAGTGTTCTGGAATTCCCATTCTTCTCAAAGTTGTCCATAATTTGTTATGATTCACACGATCGAGTGCCTTTGCATAGTCAATAAAACACAAGTAAACATCTTTCTGGTATTCTTTGCTTTCAGCCAAGATTCATCTGATATCAGCAATGATATCCCTTGTTTCACATCCTCTTCTAAATCCAGCATGCACTTCTGGAAGTTCTCTGTCATTCTACTGCTGTAATCATTTTTTAACTATCTTCAGCAAGATGTTACTTGTGTGTTGTATCAATGATATTGTTTGATAAATTCCACATTCTGTGGGATTACCTTTCTTCGGAATGGGTAGAAATATGGATCTTTTCTAGTCAGTTGGCCAGGTAACTGTCTTCCAAATTTCTTGGCGTAGACAAGTGAGTGCCTCCAGCAAGGCATCCAATTGTTGAAACATCTCAATGGATATTCCATCAGTTCCTAGAACCTTCTTCTTTGCCACTTCCTTCAGTGCAGCTTTGACTTCTTCCTTCAATACCATTGGTTTATACTCATATGGCACCTCCTGAAATGGATGAACATCAACCTCTTCTTTTTGGTACAGTGATTCTGTGTATTTCTTCCATCTTCTTTTGATGTTTCCTGCATCATTGACATTTTGGCCATAGAATCCTTCAATATTGCAACTCGATGCTTGAATTTTTTCTTCAGTACTTTCAGCTTGAGAAATGCTGAGCATGCTCTTTCCCTTTGATTTTCTAAGTCCACATCTTAGCACATTTCATTATAATAACTGACTTTGTCTTCTCGAGCTGCTCTTTGAAATCCTCTATTCAGCCCTTTTATCTCATCATTTCTTCCATTTGCTTCAGCTACTCCTCACTCAGGGGCAAGTTTCAGACCTCCTGGGCCATCTGTTGTAGTCTTCTCTTCCTCTCCTGTCTTTTTAATGACCTTTTGCTTTCTTCATGGATGATGTTCTTGATGTCGTCCCACAATTCCTCTGGTTTTCAATCATTGCTCTTCAATGCATCAAATCTTTTGTGTAGGTGGTCTCTAAATTCAGGAGGAATATAATCAAGGTCATGTTTTGCCTCTTGTGGACTTGTTTTAATTGTCTTCAGCTTCAACTTGAACTTGCATATGAGCAACTGATGGTCTGTTCCACAGTCAGCTCCTGGCCTTGTTTTGGCTGAAGACAATTGAGCTTCTCCATCACCTCTTGCCACAGATGTAGCTGATATGATTCCTGTGTAGTCCATCTGACAGAGTCACATGTATAGCCCATTGTTTGTGTTGTTGAAAAAAGACATTTGCAATGAATAAGTCGTTGGTCTAGCAAAACTCTATCATGCAATCTCCAGCACTATTTCTATCACCAAGGCCATATTTTCCAACTACTGGTGATTCTTTTTTGTTTCCAATTTTTGTAGTCACCAGTGATAATCAACACATCTTGATTACCTGTTCAGTCAACTTCAGACTGCAGAAGTTGGTAATAACTTTCAATTTCCTCATCTTTGGCTTTGATGGTTGGTGTGTAAATTTGGGTGATTGTCATATTGATTGGTGTTCCTTGGAGGCTTATGGATAGTTTCCTATCACTGACAGCATTGTACTTCAGGATATATCTTGAAACATTCTTTGTGGTGATGAATGCCACACCATTCCTCTTCAATTTGTTATTTCTGGCATAGTAGATCATAAGGTTGTCTGATTCAAAATGGCCAAAACAAGTCCATTTCAGTTCAGTAATGCCCAGGATAATGACCTTTATGTGTTCCATTTCATTTTTCACAACTTCCAATTTCCTTAGTTTCATACTTCATACATTTCATTTTCTGATTATTAACGGATGCTTTCAGCTGTTTCTTCTCATCTTGAGACATGCCACATCAGCAAATGGAGGTCCCAAAAGCTTTACTCCATCCACATCACTAAGGTCAGCTCTACTCTGTGGGAGCATCTTTTCCCCTGTCCTATTTTGCATGTCTTCCAACCTGAAGGGCTCATCTTCCAGCACTATACCAGACAATGTTTCAGGGCTACTCATAAAGTTGTCCAGTAATACAGCAGACAGTGTTTCGCTGCTATTCATAAGGTTTTCACTGACCAATTCTCTAAGAAGTGAATGGCCTATTCTTTCTTCTGAGTCTGTCTTAGCTTGGAAGCTCCACTGAAACCTGTCTACCATTGATGATCCTGCTAGTATTTGATATACTAGTGGCATAGCCTCTATCCTTACAGCTACACAAAAGCCACCACAGTATGACAAACTGACAGATGAGTGGTGGCTCTTCAAAATAGTATAGTGGTTTTGCTACATTTTAGAATAATATATGCATATATACTTAGGGGAGGGGTCAAAGAATTTTAATTCTGTAGCTAAGCTCTTGAACAATTTATTTGAAACTGTATATTTTTCTCAAAATCAGGCTCAGTGTGATTAAAGGTTCATGCTCCTTGGGAAAAACCATCAGTAGATGTCTTTGTTTGTTGCAATATGCCCTGTTGTTACCTGATACTTATATCTTCAAACAATGCCTTTTACTTTAACTCAGTATTCTTTTGTGAAATTAGTAGAGCTCATACAATTGAAAAAAAATATTTCTCATAAGGAAACTCTTTGTTATGAATAGAATATATTTTAAACTGAGCCTCTTTATAGGTAAATATAGCTATTGGAAAAAACCACAGGAAATAAAATTTTTACTCTAACATTATGTAAAGTATTAAAATTTGTAATAATAATTAGTAAAATGTGTAATTTGTAAATTATCAGTCTTTGAATTTGTGGACATATGGAAAAAGCAAATCCCTTGGTGTGCCAGTGGGCCAATAACTGAAGCATCATTTGACTTTTTAACTTTTTCTAAATGAAGAAATTTGCATGATACATGAATGGAAATTATAGAGATAATTTCAATATCGTAGTCACATTCCAAATTCAGGTAAACTAATTATTAATTATAAGCTAGTCTTAAGTGTCAACATGGCTAGAATATTAAAAAAAATAAATAAAAAACTGCTTTCCATTTGATTTTTACTCATAGGGACCTAATGGGACAGAGTAGAACTGCCCCCACAGAGTTTCCAAGGCTGTCACTCTTTATGGAAGCAGAATGCCACATCTTTCTCTCACAGAGCAGCTGGTTGATTCAAACCATTGACTTTTTGGTTAGCAGCCAATGCTTTAACACTGCACCACCAGGGCTCCTCTTGGCAAGGATATTGAATCCAATACCAATGCAGATATTTCAGTGAAGACATTTTATAGATCATGCACATGGCTCTTGGTAATGTTGGTGGACTTCGCCCAATTGGTTGAAGACCTTAGGAGCATAAGCTGAGGTTACTGAAAAAAAAAGAAATCCTACCTGGGCTTCTTGACTGTTGACTGGCCCTACAAATTTTGGACTCCAGACTATAATACCAACTCTTGCCTCAGTATCCAACCTATTGGCCTGCCCCACAGATTTCAGACTTACCAGCCCTCCCGGTAATGTAAGCTACTTCTTCAAAGTAAACTTCTTCTTCTTCTTTTTTTATTTAATGGTGCTTTAGGTGCAAATTTACAGAGCAGAATTTGTTTTACATTCAAAATTTGTGTATGTTTGGTTTCGTTCCCCAATTTCCATCCCCAACCCTAACCCACTCTCCTGCTCTCCCTTCCCGCGAACCTCGCCCGCTGGTGCCCTTCTTAGTTATGCGTTCCTGTCTGTCCAGCTTTCCCTCCACGTGACTGTTGCCCTTCTGGTGCCCCATGGCCGATTGCTCCAAGGGATGTATCTTCGTGGAGTAAGTGGGTGCTTCGTCCTATGTTGAGTGTTCTGCATTGCAAGTCTTAGTTACTGTTGGGCTGAGAGCCAGCCCTTTGGAGTGAGTTTTATCCCAGGCCCAAAGTGTATCCCTGGGCCATAGTCTTGGGGGTCCCTCCAGAATCCATCCAATCAGTAATTCTGGTAATTATTGTGTTTTTGGATTTTGATCCATATTTTTCCTCTCTCTATATCCAGGATCTCCAGTTTTCATCTCTTCTCAAGTGGTTGGTATTGGTAGCCGGGCACCACCTAGTTCTTCTGGTCTCCAAGTCCATCATATCCTAGGGCTGATTGTTTCCAAATGCCTTTGGTTTTTTTCACTCTTTTTCACTTCCGACGATAGGAGACCATTAGCTGCATCTTAGATGGCTGCTTGAAAGCTTTTAAGAGTCCAGTCACTACTCACCAAAGTAGATTGTAGACTAAGGTTTTTATGTATTTTGTTGTGCCTGGTGTCCCCCAAGATTTCAGACTTGTCAGCCTTCCCAGTAATGGGAGCTACTTCTTCAAAGTAAACTTCTAGCAACTCCCATCTATCTCTCTATCATCTATCTCTCTATCTCTTTAGGTATCTATCATCTGTTAGCCATCTATCATTTTTCATCTGTGTATGTACCTACATCTATCTGTCTTCTGTTTATCTATCTCCACCTGCTATCTCTCTCTCTCTCTCTCTCTCTCTCTCTCTATGTATCAGCTATCTACCATCTGTCTATCTACCTATATCTACCTATTTATCTCTATCTTCTATCCATCTATTTACCCATCTAATCTATCTATCTATCATCTATTTCTCTGTATCTATTATTTATCTATCTACCTATATCTATTTATCTAATCCCATCTGTCTCCTACTGCTTCTGTTTCTCTGGAAAACCCTGACTAATACACGCATACATTATATATACTATAGAATTGTATTATGTTTCATTTAGATACATGGGTCTTAATTTGAAAATTAATATCTTTTAGTTTTATAGTTATAACATCATTTACCTGACTGACTAGTCAACTTTAGAGGATGCAGGTCTATTTAAAAACTTTTTAGGGTAGGAAAAACATTCTTTCACCTACAGGACAGCTGAGAGTTGCTACATGTGTAGTCTGTGAGTGTGCAAGCACCAGGGGGGACTTTGTTCATACTGGGCTTTAGGGCATATAGTCATCACACTTCTACCATGTATATGTCCAGCCTACTATGTGTGGGAACAAATTTACTAAAGCCATAGGTGTGCCTCTCAGTGCACTTCTTAGGAAATGAGTGAGTAGTTTAAAATATATCAGATTATAGGATAAACAAACTAAAAAGCCAAACTCACTGCCGTTGAGTCAGATCTGACTCATAGCAACCTCTCCTTGTTTCCTAGTTTCTGAGGGCATCACTACAGAAGTAGATTGCCCAGTCTTCCTTCTGAGGAGTGGCTGGTGGGTTTGAACTGTCAGCTTTCTGGTTCGCAGTCAGATGCCTGAAGCACTATGTCACCAGAGCTCCCAGATTAGAAGGTAGATAATAAACAGAGAGACTGTGCAAGCTCAAAATAAACACAATTAGAGTACCACTTTAGACTTTGAGATAGTAATGATCCAGAATTAGTTTCCCATCATCAACTTCTAGAAGTTAGGCCAAATATTGAAATGACTGTTTTCCACCATTGGGAAATAGGAGCACATGGCTATGAGCCTGAGAGAGTGATGGTTTCTAAGAGAAAGGTAATGACTGAGCTGAGCCCTCCCATGGCTCAGGCTTTCTGCCAAGGAGAAATATCCATATATAGCTGATAGAGGTGGACCCCAAACAGGGCCCTGTAACCTTTCTGAGGGGAGGAGAGAGAATTGGGAGAGAATTGAGGAGTCTAGAATGAATGAGTCGGATTTCAGAGAACAGGGAGTTATACAAAGGAAGGTATCTGGAAATCTCTAAGGGGCTCCACTGAGTCTTTGGCTGAGTATCAGTCTGCATGTTTAGGGTGAACCCCCGCAGAGCAGAAAAAGAACAATTTTTTAGGAAATAACAAGAGGCTGTCAGATGAACCGTTCTCAGAGCTCACACAGGGTTAGCAATCAAAGTTCTCTCCTGCCAATAAAAAACTCACATGAAATTCAAAGCAGAAATAATATGCAAGATACATTTTAAAAAGAAACAAGAAGCTGGTATCATGCTATAAAACATTATCTCTGGTGTCAGATAACAAGATTAACAAGATAATAACCAAGACAGTATTGTATTGATGCGAGGATAGATGGATAGACAAATACAATGTAGTAGAAGGCCTGCAAATAGCCCAGACTCTTCAATGTTGACAAAGATGACCCTAGAGTGAAGTATGGAAGGCAAGGGTTTTCAATAAATTATTCTGAAACTTTTATATAGCCAAATGGTGGAGGGGAATAACTCTCAATCCCCTCTTTACACAGAAATTAATTCCAGAGTGATTGTACATCTAAACATGGTAAATAAAGCACTAGAGCTTCTGGAATGTTCTAGGATGATAAAACATGTTTTCAAGGGTAAGGTGGACAAAAAAACATCGTATAAAGGACACAGATATCCCTAACACGAAAGGAAAAAATGGATATATCAGACTACATTAAAAGTAAGAATGATTTTTCATCAAAAGACCACATTAAAAAGTAAAATGATATGAGTGTGAGATACCTGCAGAGCGAATATTTGACATACCCATAATAGAAAAAGCTGCCTATCACTCGGTCAGAAAAAGGTAGTCAACTCAGTAGACAAAATGAGCACTTCAGAAGAGAGATGATCAAATAGCTAATACAATTTATTTAGCCTTTATTTCTCACCATTTTGTATTTACGTACTGACAAGTCAGTTCCAACTCATAGTGAGCCTATGTCCAACAGAACAAAACACTGCCTGGTCCCATGCCATCCTCACAATCCTTGCTATGTTTGCATCACTGTGTCAATCTATCGCGCTGAAACTCTTTCCCTTTTTTGTTGACCTGCTACTTTACCAAGCATGGTATCCTTCTCCAGGGTGGTCCCTTCAGACGACACAAACAAAGCACCAGAGATGAAGTCTGGCCATTCTCACTTCTAAGGAGAATTCTGGCTGCACTTCTTTCAAGAGAGATTTTTCTTCATTTTCGGCAGTACATGTATATTCGGGAGCTCTGGTGGCGTAGTGCCTAAGGCACTTGACAGCTAACCAGAAGGCTGGCGGTTCAAACCCACCAGCCACTCCTTGGAAGGAAGGTTGGGCAATCTACTTCTGTAGTGATACCACCTCGGCAACCCAAGGAGGGGTCGCTATGAGTCGGGTTCGACTCGATGGCACATAACTTAATATGTATATTCAGTATTCTTCACCAACACCATGATTCAAATGCAACTCTTCTTCAGTCTTCCTTACTCATTGACCAGCTTTCACATGTACATGAGGTGAATGAAATATACCATGGCTTGGATTAGGGTCACTTTAGTCTTCAAAATAACACCTTTGCTCCTTAACACTTTACAGAGGTCTTTTGCAACAGATTTGCTCAGTGCAATACAACATCTGATTTCTTGACCATTGCTTCCATGGGTGCTGATTGTGGATCCAAGTAAAACGAAATCTCTGACAACTTCAATCCTTTCTTCATTTATCATGATGTTTCTTATTGGTCCACTTGTGAGGATTTGTGTTTTCTTTACATTGAGGTGTGGTTCTATACTGAAGACTACAGTCTTTGATTTTTATCAGCAAATGTTTCAAATCATCACCATTTTCAGCAAGCAAAATTGTGTAATTTTCATGTTGCAGGTTGTTAGTGAGTCTTCCTCCAACTCTAATGCCTCACTCTTTACCTTATGGTCCAATTTACTGGATTGTTTTTTTCAGTATACAGATTGTGTAAGTTTGGTGAAAGGATACAACTTCCCAATTTTAAACCATGCAATGTCCCCAGGTGCCTTGTTCTGTTGGAACAGCAGCCTATTAATCATTGTTGTTATGTTGTTAGGTGCCACGGAGTGGGCTCCTATTCATAGCTACCCTATGTGCAATGGGATGAAACACTGCCATGGCCTGCATCCCTCTCAAATCTTAGCGATTCTTGAGCCCATGGTAGCACCCACTGTGTCAGTCTATCCCTTGGATGGTCTACCCCTGTTTGGCTGACCCTCACTGTACCAAGTATCATGTCCTTCTCCAGGGAATGGTCTGTTGTGACAACATAACCAAAGTAGGTGGGAAGAAGTCTGGTGATTCTCACTTCCAGGAAGCATAACAGCTGCACTTCTTCCAAGACAGATTTGTTCATTCTTCTGGTACTCCACTTTCAACATTTTGAAGAATATTTTTAATATTCTTCACCAACATCACAATTCAAAGGTACCAATTTTCTTCAGTCTTCCTCATTCAGTATCTAGCTTTCACATATAAATAGGTGATTGAAAATACCATAGTCTGTCTTAGACACACTTTAGTCATGAAGGAGATACCTTTGCTCCTCAACACTCTAAAGAGGTCTTCTGCAGCAGATTGGCTCAGTGGAGTACAACATCTCATTTCTTGATGCTGTTTTCATGGCTGTTGATGGTGGATCCAAGTAAAATTAAATTCCTGACAACTTCAGTCTTTACTCCATTTATCATGATGTTGCTTATTGGTTGCGAGGATTTTTGTTTTATGTTGCACTATAATCCATAAGGAAGACTGTAGTATTTGATCTTCATCAGTAAGTGCTTCCAGTCATCTTCACTTTCAGCAAGCAACGTTGTGTCATCTGCATATTGAGAGTTGTTAATTAATCTTCCTCCAGTCCTGATGCCACATTCTTTTTCATATTGTCCAGTTTCTCGGACTATTTGCTTAGGACAGATTGAGTAAATATGGTGAAAGTAGACAACCCTGACACACTCCTTTCCTGATTTTAAACCATGCAGTACCCTCTTGTTCTGTTCAAATGACAGCCTCCTGGTCTATGTACAGGTTCCTCATGAGCACAACTAAGTGTTCTGGAATTCTCATTCTTCTCAATATTAGCCATAATTTGTTAAGATCCACACTGTCCTATCCACATCTTTGTTTGGAATGGACTCGAATATTGATTTCTTTCAGTCAGCTGACCAGGTAGATATCTTCCAAATTTTTTGGCATAAATGAGTAAGTGCCTCTAGCACTGTATCCATTTGTTAAACTATCTCATTGGATATTCCATCAATGCCCGAAGCCTTGCTTTTTTGGCAATTCCTTCAGTGCAGCTTGGACTTCTTCCTTCAATCCCATCCATTCTTCATCATATGCTACCTCTGAAGTGGTTGAACATCAACCAAGTCTTTTTTGTATAGGGACTTTGTATATTCCTTCGATCTTCTTTTGATGCTTCCTGCACCATTCTATACTTGCCCATAGAATCCTTCACACTTGCAACTCAAGCTTGAATTTTTCCTTCAGTTCTTTCAGCTTAAGAAATGTCAAGTGTATTCTGTAGGTTTTCTAACTCCAGGTCTTTACACATTTCATTGTAATACTTTACTTCATGATCTCAAGCAACCCTTTGAAATCTGTTCAGCTCTTCTATTTCACCATTTCTTCCATTTACTTTAGCTACTCTCTCTCAAGGACAAGTTTCAGAGTCCCTTCTGACATCCATTTTTGTCTTTTCTTCCTTTCTTGCCTTTTTAATCACCGTCTACGTTCCTCATGTATGATGCTCTTGATGTCTTCCCACAACTTATCTGGTCTTCAGTCACTGGTGTTCAGTGTGTCAAATCTATTCTTCAGATGGTCGTGAAATTCAGGTGGGACATATTCAAGGTTATATTTTGGCTTTCCCTGATTTTTTTTAAGGAGCTATAGTAGTGTAGTGGTTAAGGTGTTTGAATGCTAACCATGGGGCAGTGGTTCTAATCCACCAGCCACTCCATTGAAGAACCATGGGGCAGTCTACTTCAGTAAAGATTTTCAGCCTTGGAAACCCAATGGACATTGCTATGTGTTGGAATTGACTTGGTAGCAGTGATTTTTTTTTTTTTTTTTTAGTTAGACTTGTTTCAATTTTCTTCAACTTCAACTTCAACTTGCATATAAGCAATTAATGACCTGTTCCATAGTCAGCTCCTGGCCTTGTTTTGACTGATGATATTGAGCTTCTGCGTTGCCTTTTCCCACAAGGTAGTCGATCTGATTCCTGTGCACTCCATCTGGTGAGGTTCACCATTTATGTTGTTCAAAAGTGTGTTTGCAATAAATAAATCACTGGTCTTACAAAATTGTATCATTTCTGTCACAGATGCCATATTTTCCAACTACAAATGCTTCTTATTTGTTTCCAACTTTTGCATTCCAAACACTAGTTATTATCATCAATACATTTAGATTACATATTTGGTCAATTTCAGATTGCAGAACTTGATAAAATCTTCAAGTTCTTAATCTTTGGCTTCAGTGGTTGGTGCATAAATTTGAATAATAGTAGTATTAACTAGTCTTCCTTGCAGACCTATGGATATTATCTTATCACTCACTGCATGTAGTTTTGGACAGAACATGAAATGTTCTTTTTGACAATAAATGTAATACCATTCTTCTTCAATTTATCATTCCAAGCATAGTAGACCATATGATTTTCTGATCCAAAATTGCTAATACCAGTCCATTTCAGCTCACCAATGATTAAGATATCCATCTTTATGCATTCCATTTCATTTTTGACAACTTCCAATTGTCCTAGATTCATACTTTGTACATTCCACATTCTGATTATTAATGAATGTTTGCAGTTGTTTCTTCCCATTTTGAGTAGTGACCCATCTTCAAATGAAGGTCTTATAAGCTTAACTCCATCCACATCATTAAAGTCTACTCGACTTTGAGGAGGCAGCTGTTTCCCAGTCATATGTTGATTGTCTTCCAACTTGAGGGGCTCATCTTCAAGCACTATATCCAACATAAAGTTTTCCAGTGTTAGACAATGTTTCACTGCTAGTCATAAGATTTTCAGTGGCCAATATTTTCAAAAGTGATGGCCCTATTCTTCTCTCCAGTTTGTCTTAATCTGGAAGCTCTACTGAAAGCTACCGGTACTGGGTGACCCCACTGGAACTTGAAATACCAGAAACATAGTTTCCAGCCTCACTGCAACACAGTATGACAAGCTGACAGACAAGTTGTGGCTTTTAGTCACTAGGGTAGTGAATATTAAAAGCACAATGAAATAACAAGAAACTGAATGATCAATAGTAAAAGAGAGAGCACACCATGCATTGTCTGTGATGTGGTTCAATCAGAACTCTCATGCACTGATGGTGTAGGGGTGAATACAACCACCCCTTGGAATAACTGCTTGGCAGCGTCTTCTGAAGTGGCTGTTCGTGTACCTTTCTGTAGTTGTTGTTCTTGTCAGTGCCATCCAGTCTGCTCCAACTTACAGTGACTGACAGACCACTGCACGCTCCTGCATCATCACCAAGATCTGTTGCAGATCATCCATTGTGATCCATAGCGTTTTCACTGGCTGATTTTTGGAAGTAGATTGCCAGCACTGACTCCCAAGCTCATCTTAGTCTAGAAGTTCTGTTGAAACCTATTCACCACCACAGCAATATGTAAGCCTCCACTGACAGACCAGTAGTGGCATCACATCAATCACACTGGCTGGGAATTGAACAGGGTCTCTGGCCTAGAAGGTAAGCCTTCTCCTGCTGAACCACTAGTGCACTCAAGTCATACACCTTATTCCCATTAATGTTCTATTTCTATGATATACAGCTAACTGAATGAGTATGTTCACAATGACCACAGCAACACAAGCCATAATAGCAAAAAAAAAAAAAATGGAAATAACATAAATGACCATCAACCATAAAACTGAAAAATAAAACATGGTATAATCAAACAAAAAAGAGCCCTGGTGGCACTTGCCTGATAACCAAAAGCTTTGAGGTCTACATGCAGATGGCCTGTGACCTGCTCCTGTAAAGATTTGTACAGCCTTGGAAACCATATGGGGCAGTTCTACTCTGTTATTAGGAGCTCTGGTAGCATAGTGCCTAAGGCATTTGTGCTAACCAGAAGGCTGGAGGTTCAAACCCACCAGCCACTCCTCGGAAGGAAGGTTGGGCAAGCTACTTCCATAATGATACTGCCTCAGAGACCCAAGGAGGGGTCACTATGTGTTGGGTCTGACTGGATGACACATAACAACAATCATTCACTCACTCACTGCTGTGGAGTCGGATCCGACTCATAGAGATCCCACCATTGGTTTTCTGAGGCAATATCACTACCGAAGTTGATTGCCCAGCCTTCCCTCCAAGAAGTGGCTTGTGGGTTTGAGTCCCACCAGCCTTCTAGTCAGCAGTCAAATGTCTTAGGCACTAAGGCACCAGAGCACTTTACTCTGCCATAGAGTCGTGGTTAATTGAGACCGAATGGGCAGCACACAGCAACCACAACAGACACTAAGATGTTAAGTTCCAACCTTGGTTCTCACATTTAATAATCTTTGAACTTGAGCAATTTTCTAAATTATTTAACTATTAATCTCATATCTTTAAAAATGTCATGATATCTATTCGGTTGGATTGCTGACATTTTTAAATAAAGCCCTGCATGTGAGATACCCAAAGAAAGCCTGGTACTGTTATCTGCACTACTTCCCCCATTCCCTGCACTCCCAGTAACATTGCAACTCTCAGTTACTGGACCGAATTCCCACCCCCTGACACTGTTTGTTTATGTTCTGCTCAATCTCCTAGAAGAAAGCATAGTTTGTATTTTAAATGCAAATATTTAGAATCTCTTTTACTCATTTGTACGTGCCTTGCTTGGGTTTGTTTTCTCTCTGGTTCCGCCTTGCTAGCACCTCTATGCTTTGCAAACCTGCTCACTTTTTCTGCAAAGCGATCCTGCCATCCGATACCCATTCTTTGGTCCAGATCTAACACTAAATTTCATTTGCAGCACCTACTTCCTTACTCTTGAGCTTTTTATTAATAACTTTGAGGCTGGTGAGTAGGAGGGAAAGATGTTAGATTAACATTTCTGAAGACTGAAATCTATTCTTTTCTTCCAAATATGCATCATAAAAGACAAATGCTTGCAGAAGGTTTCTCCATCAGCCCTCCCACTCTCCTCCTAAGCGGTGTTCTGTTAATGCCTTAATAACAGCAGTGCTTGGGGAGCCTCTCAGCACATTAACAGTTTAGTGAGGGAGCCTCACTTAGGAGCGGAGAAAACTGGCTGAAAAGAGGGGACAGACAGCATGCCACCAAAGCCTACAACTTAAGGAAATTTAAAAAATAAGAATAGTTTTTTAAATTAGATGCATCCACATTTTACTGATTTCCTTTGTAAGAATTTGACAGTGTACAGAACCAGTCATTGTTGTTGCTGTTGTTATGTGCCATCGAGTTGACCGTGACTCATAGCAACCCCTCCTTGTGTTTCCGAGGCAGCATCATTACGGAAGTAGATTGCCCAGCCTTCCTTCCAAGGAGTGGCTGGTGGGTTTGTATCTCCAGCCTTCTGGTTAGCAGTCAAGTGTCTTAGGTACTATACTACCAGAGCTCCCGGAACCAGTCAGAAGGTCCATGAATTTGGTGAAGTTATTGTTATTGGGGCTCACATCTTGCACCATGGTACCAGTCATCCTGAACAACCCCAGTCAGGAGCATCCAACAACTGTGATGGGATAAGCGAAGTCATGCTTTGCCATGACTTCTTTTTATTTATTGCTTATTGTTGTGTTGTTCTTCTACTCTGTGTACCTCCTAGTGTTTTCTTTTGCGTTGGTCATGGGTTGACCTGCCCCTTATTGTATTTTGCCTTTCCCTTCACCCAAGTTAATATATGTCTGCTCTCTAGTTAGTGATTTACCATCACCTTCCCTTGACTTCTTCCAATGATTGTTGTTGTTTTTCCTTTTTACAGATTTACTGAAGTGCAATTACTTCACAATGAAGTGCACATATTTCAGCATACAACTGATGAGTTTCAACATAAGTTTACACTGGGGGAGCCATCACAATTCAGGTAAGGGACATTTCCATCACCCCTAAAGATTCCTTATGCTCCTCTAAGTAGCTTCTCCCAACTACCCCTCTTTGTTCCGTCTTCAAACACCTTCTCATTGATTTCTGATACCACAGAGAGGTTAGTATTTTATAGATTTTTGTATAAAAGAAATCAATATTTTTGGTTGAGATTCTTTTATATAGAGAAATTAGTTGGCTTTCATCTCTGTAGTTGTGTGCACCAATGGTTGATTCTTTTTTATCACTGAAGAGTATTCCATTGTGTGGATAAGCCAAAAGTTGTTTACCATTCACAACTGGGTAAATGGACATTTGGGTTGTTTCTAGTTTGTGAATAAAGGCTTTATTTTAATGAATAAAACTACTAAGAACATTTATGTACAAGTCTTTTTATGGATGCATGTTTTCAGTTCCCTTGGGTAAATACTTAGAGGTATAATTGCTGGGTTCTGTGATGGGTATCTCAACTTCAAACTTTTCTCCATTTATCATAATGTTCCTTATTGGGATAAGTGTGAGGATTTTTGTTTTCTTTATGTTGAGATGTAATCCATGCTAAGGACAGTAGTCTTTAGTCTTCATCAGCAAGTGTTTCAAGTCATCTTCATTTTTAACAAGCAAGGTTGTGTCATCTGCATATCACAGGTTGTTAATGAGCTTTCCTTCAATCCTGATGCCATGTTCTTCTTCATATAGTCCATCTTCTTGAATTATTTGCTCACCATACAGATTAAATAATTATGGTGAACGGATACAACCTCAACACATGCCTTTCCTGATTTTAAACCATTCACTATCACCTTGCCCACTATCACTTGAACGACAGCCTCTTGGTCTATGTAGAGGTCTCTCATGAGAACAATTAAGTTGTCTGGAATTCTCATTCTTTGCAATGATATCCATAATTTGCTGGTATCCACACAGTCAATATAGCACAGCTAAACATCTTTCTGGTATTCTTTGCTTTCAACCAAGATCCATCAGACATCAGCAATGATATCCATAATTTGTTAATATCCACACAGTCAAATGCCTTTGCATAGTCAATATAGCACAGCTAAACATCTTTCTGGTATTCTTTGCTGTCAACCAAGATCCATCAGACATCAGCCATGATATCCCTCACTCCACATCCTCTTCTGAATCTAGCTTGAATTTCTGGAAGTTCCTTGTCAGAGTACTGCTGCAACTGTTTTTGAATTATCTTTAGCAAAATCAGTTGGCCTGGCAGCTGTCTTCCAACTTTCCCAGCATAGACAAGTAAGCATCTCCAGAGCTGCATGCATTTGTTGAAACATCTTGGTGCTTATTCTATCAATTTCTGGAGCTTTATTTTCACCAGTTCCTCCAGTGCAGTTTGATCTTCTTCCTTCAGAACCACTGGTTCTTGATCATATACTACCTCCTGAAATGATTGAAAGTTGACCAATTTTTTTTGGAACAGTGACTCTATGTTCCTTCCATCTTCTTTGGAAGCTTCCTGCATCATTCAGTATTTTGCCCATAGAATCTTTCAATATTGCAATTTGAGGTTTGATTTTTTTCTGCAGCTTCTTCAACTTGAAAAATAATGAGTGTGTTCTTCACTTTTGGTTTTCTAATCCCAGGTCTTTGAGCATTTCATTGTAATACTTTACTTTGTCTTCTTGAGCCACCCTTTGAAGTCTTTTTTCAGTTCAGTTCTTTTATTTCAGCATTTCTTCCTTTCACTTTAACTATTCTCCAATCTATAGCAAGTTTCAGAGTCGCTTCTGACATTCATTTTGGATCTACAATTAACACTCATGGAAGCAGTAGTCAAGAAATCAGAGGACATATTGGGTAAATCTGCTCCAAAATACCTCTCTAAAGGGTTGACTAGCCAAGACATTGCTTAGAAGAGTAAGGGTAAAGATGTGCACCTAACCAAGCCATGGTACTTTCACTCACCTCATATATGTGTGAATATCAGACAATGAATAAAAAAGAATGAAGAAGAATTGATGCCTTTCAGTTGTGGTGTTGGCAAAGAATACTGAAAATATCAGGGCCTGCCAGAATGGACAACTCTATCCTGGAAGAAGTGTAGCTGGAATGCTCCTTGGAAGTGAGAATGGCCAGATTTCATCTCACCTACATCAGTCTTATGGTCAGAAGGAATCATCCCCTGGAGAAGGATATTGTTCTTGGTAAAGTAGAGGGCCAGTGAAAAAGGGGAAGGCCCCGAATGGAATGGGATGACAGAGGGGTTCCAATATGGGCTCAAGCAGAGAAAGCATAGTGAGGATAGGGCAGGAGGGCAGTGTTTTCTTCTGTTGGACACGGGGTCACTGGGAGTTGGAATCGACTCAACAGCACTTAACCTCCACCACACAATGAGAGGTGTATGTTTAACTTTTTAAGAAACTGCCAAACTATTTTCCTAAGTGTCTATATCACTTTCTGCTCTCACCAGTAATACATGAGTGTCCTAGTTGCTTTATGTTTCTGTCAGCCTTGGTAAAAATCAGTCTTTAGTTTTGGCCATTCTGTTGTCAATTGCTGTTGAATCAATTTCAAATATGGTGATGCCATTGGTTCAGGGTAGAACTGTTTCAAAGAGTTTACAAGGCTGTGACCTTGTGGAAGCAGATCACAAGCTCTGTCTTTTGAGGCACCTCTGGGTTGGTTCACATCACCAACTTTCATGTTGATAGTTGAGCACCCCACCCAAAGATCCTTAGCCAATGTACTTGGTATGAAATTATATCACATTGCAGTTTTAATTTGGTTTTCCCTAAGGACCAATGATCTTGAGATCTTTTCATGTGCTGATGTGCCACCCATCTATGACTTGCTGTTGTTTGTTTTTAAATAGCATGTCTATTTAAATATTTGCTGTTTTTTCATTGGCTGAAATTATATTGTTGTTTTTTTTCCAAAAAAAAAATCATTCCATTTAAAACACTATGGTACAAATACATATATTTCCAAATGGCATGATAATGTTTTCCAGAATTAGACATCGTATGGTAGAAGTAAGACTACATTTAAAACTCAATGACATTCAGAAAAGAGTTTTACAATGCCGTATAGAATAACCTTTCATGTTTTTTAATTTTTCAATACAAACAAAAGTATGTCAGGGTTATTTTGTAATGCTTTGTTTCTGATCCTGAATTGCAACCTGTTACTTGCCTAATAAGAGTACTATCTGAGTTCTGTGTGGTTATTGCAACAAATTATTAGACCCAGCAGAGATGTAGAGAGTGCCACAGACAGTAGGTGTCAGAATTAGTAAAAAGTATGGAGGTTTGGATGGTGGAGACATGTCTGACCTCTGGCTAATAAGAATTAGCCTTGGGCTGTTGGTCTTGATCCTACCTCTTGGTTGTAAAGTGAGAGGAGGTCAGATGCTGCCCTTACGCCCTTTTAACAACACTACCTTTAGACGCTACATTTCCTTGGTTTCTTCTAATTGGTAATATTATCCAATCTTTCCTTGTCATTCATGACCTTGAGGAATACTGTCCAGATATTTTGTAAAATATCCATCAATTAGTGTTTGCCTGATGCTTTCCCAGTGTTTAGGCTGAGGTTATTAACTTCATGGAAGAATATCTTAAAAGTAACTACCCTTCTCATGATATCATGTCACAAGTACATGTTATCACAGTGACTTATGACTGGTAGTGTTAGCCTTGATAACTTAATGTAATGGTTACATCAGATTTCTTCTCTGTAAATTACTTTTTTTTTCCCCCTTTTCTATACTTTATTCTTCATAAATGAATTACTGAGTCCAATCCACACTTAAGAAGTTTTTGTTGTTGTTTTCCGTCGTTTTTAAATAAAGCTAATTACAGGTTTTCTCTTCCATGTAGGCATTACCATAATGGTAACAGCTTAAATCAATCCCCATTTTTCATCTCACATTTCTTATGTTTCAAGAATCTGAGCGTGACTTACCTGGCTCTCTGTTCAAAGTATCATAGGCTGAAATCAAGGTGAGTGTTGTGTTGTGATCTTACCTGGAGCTCAGGTCCTCTTCAAAGCTTATTTACATTGTTGGCAGAAGTCAGGACTGGCATGCATTTTCTCACTGGCCGATGACCAAGGATTGCCCTCAAGTGCTAGAGAGCCCCTCCCATCCAAGCTACATGGAACCTCTACAGACAGTTAACAATCTGACATTGTTTTTTTTTTTTTTTGCAGGTAGGCAGGAACCTCATCCTGGATAATCTCCATTTTGGATTAACTCAAAGCAAATGGATTAGTAACTAATCAACCTGAACCCATCATATCCACAGTTTCTGCCCACACTCAGAAGAGGCTATTATACAGTGTGCGTACAGAGAGAAGTGGGAGAATCTATCAGACTAACTTGGAATTCTGTTTCTCACAGATAATCTTCTTACTAGTGAGTAGAAACAGTTTTTTATAAGCTCTACATTCAAGACCTCTGGCAGATGGATGGTTTACACATTTTCCATCTCTGCCTGTGTTTCTGTTTCTGTGTCAATGTCTTTGGAAAGCAAAATTTTGATTAAGTAGTTCAATTTTTTTTCTTCTACCACTTTATTCATTTTGTGCCTTATTTAAAAAAAAAAAAAAAACCTGCTTTATCCAATGTCAAAAAATGCTCCATGTTTCTTCCAGAAGTGCCAACGCCAAAGCAAATGAGAAAAGGATTTTTCGACAAATGATGTTGCAACAAATAGATAGCTGTGTACCAAATGAACTGTGTCCTTTACAACACATCATGTACAAAAATTAACTCAAAATGACCCATACACTGAAAGTGAAGACATGACACTCTGACTTCTTTATGTACCATATCAGAATTATTTGTGACGAGCTACATATATGGTATGAGCTACAAAGCCACAACAACAAAAAGATTATAATTCAAATTTTATTGCTAATATTTACTCAATGCCTACTCTGTACCAGGTACTGAGGATAGAGTGTAGAGGAAGAAAAAAATGAGGTCCTTTTTTATATAAAGATTATAGTTTTGGGGAATTGAAAAATCAAATAACCAAACAAATTAGTATAATAATTTAACAAATGTTTCTAACAAAATTTCATATGCATTAATCCTACAACACAGCAATTTCAGGGATCTATCCCAAAGATATACTGACAATAAAGACACAGAGACCTTTTTCTTCCATCTTCTATTTGGGCTAATTAATATTTCATTAGGTACAATTATAAAATCAAGATAATTTTTTTCTTTCTAATATTTAAAAGGGTGGGTGGGTAACCAGAAGAAGGCAAAAATTTGACATAATATAGAGATGTTGTTGTTGTTGTTAAGTGCCGTCGAGTCATTTCCGACTCATAGCAACCCCATGCACAGCAGAATGAAACACTGCCCGATCCCGCGCCAGCCCCCAAATCCCTGCTATACTTGAGCCCATCATCGCAGCCACCGTGTCAATCCATCTCGTTGAAGGCCTCCCCCTCTTTTG
>NW_006921722.1:317378-324231 GCF_000298275.1 Orycteropus afer afer
CTTGCTGGGTTTTAAACACCAGAGGCTCAGCCTCAAAACTCATGTCTACATGTCACCACAGTACGACAAACTGACAGACAAGTTTGTCTTGCTGTTCAAGACCTCTTGTATCACCCTCACCTGGGTCCCTGTGACTGACTGTATCTCTGTCTGGCTTCCTGGCTTTTAATCCCCTTTCTCCTGCTCTTCTGGCCTGCTGCTTTGGACGTCCTGGGGTTGGCCCTATATAGAGATAGTTCTTATTATTTTTTATACCTGCATTGTATGCCACTGTGTTTACCATACTTTATTCAATCTGTTTTCTTTTTATAAATAATTATTTTTTTTCTTTCTGCCTTTTTTGCTGTAACAACAACAACAACAAAAAGCTGAAATGGATGACCTTGGGCATATGCTTTGAAATTTTTGCAAAGACATCTTTGGGGGATGTTATTTAATGACTTATCATTAGCTATAATGTTAGCTATAGATTTTTCATATATGTCATTTATAAGGTGAAGGAAGTTTCCTGCTAATCCTAGGGTGTTAAGAATTTTTATCAAGAGGGTATGTCTCATTTTTTATACATCTATTTTCAAAAATAGGTAGATCCATTTTAATGTGAGCTCAAACCAAGATACCAAAAATAAGTAAATAAACAAAGAGAAACAGACCCATTTTTGTTGAGTCTATTCTGACTCATGGCAGCATCACATGTACAGAATAGAACTGTGCTCCATGGAGTTTTCTTGGCTGTAATATTTGTGAAGCCAATCTCCAGAACTTTCTTCCATGGAACCACATACATGGTGGGTTTGGACCACTGAACTTTATCTAGGGCAAATGGTTTGCATTACCTAAGAATCCTTAAAAATATTGATAAACTGGAGTTGTGTTCTTCAATGTATGCACATAATTATTTAGATGGAAACAGATACAGTATCTGTCCACCTTAAATTATATTAAGTACTCTTAATTTCAATAATAACATTGATATTGTTATTTGGAAATTATTGTTTTACAGTCAAACAAATATGTTTGTTTGACATGATCCCATGTCATGTGAGGGTTCGAGTCCCTTCGTGTGTAACAAATATGGAAGTCATTAAATCCTTTGCTTATACTGGTAAGAACAAAGCTTTTCCAAGTAATAGGAAAAATAGGTAAAAATACAAAATTTAAAAAGTAAACAAAAATATTAAAACTAAGTTGGAAAACTTAATATAAACTCACGAATTTTTGCATCTTCAAATGTCTATTGTAAAGGCCTAGAGGTAATGACAACTCCCCCCAAATAGAAGAAAATAAAAAGTAGGAAAAAGAGGTAATGTCAACCCAATAAATCTTTTTAGCACTGAGATCACGAGTCCTAAATGTCATTTTCCATTAGAAAAAACAGGGATGTTTGAGGACATGTTCCATTTTTGTCTGGGGCAAGTGCTAGATGTCATAACTCTGCCAATAAATAAATAAATAAATAAATAAGAGAAGAGTGAATGATTCATGGGATCATGTCCAAAGAACCAAGGAGCAGACTTAGAGACTGATTCCAAGGAGCCAAAGCTGGGACATTTTGAACATTAAAAATGTTCACCATTGCATT
The DNA here is from genome assembly GCF_000298275.1 of Orycteropus afer afer. Lineage (NCBI taxonomy): Eukaryota > Metazoa > Chordata > Mammalia > Tubulidentata > Orycteropodidae > Orycteropus > Orycteropus afer. Next base: position 318,961 of record NW_006921722.1, read on the forward strand.
TTGTTAGGGTGTAAAAATGGCATGGTGGCAAATAGCATCCGATCTCCTATAATTCAAGAGAGGAAGACAGAATCACCATCAGCAGCATCAGTCCAAGGCTGATTCCTATGAAGTAGAAGTTAGACAAGCCACCACCCATCAATTTTTTTTTTTTTTTTTTTTTTTTTTTTTTTGGCCAATTCTGACACCAACAGTCCCTCTCACAGAGTTCTCTAATTCTCTCTAATTCTCTGTTGGGTTCTTAATTCATTGTGATGGGCACAAAGAACTCACAAACAATACTCACAATGATGGTGTTTGTTAGGGAAGTGTTCTGGTTACCTAGTGCCACTCTGACAAGAATATACCACAAATGGGATGGCTTGAACAAACAGGAGTTTATTCTCTTACAGTTCGGGAGGCTAGAATTCTGAGTTCCAAGCGCCAGGCTCTAGGGGCTAGGTGAAATCCCCTCAGCCTTGAGCTTCAACTCTGCTTCCTGTTTCCGGCCCACTGGAGCCAGAGGCTTTTCTTCACTCAGACAGCTGCTGCCTGCTGAGACTGACAAGCCCAAGGTTGACAAGTAAAAAGGCATGGTCCCGATGTTACCAAACCACATGGCAGGCCATTAATCCAAGTCCATTGAAAGTCCCAAGATTGACAGAGCATGGCAGACTGCTGAACAATGACACGGCTACATGCAGGGTTCAAGCATGCCATAAACTAGAGACCGTTCCCAAAGCTATTCTTATATACCGGAAGCAGACCACATACCCAAAGCAGCTACTCAGCTGCTCATGGTAGATTCTACCATGGAGTTGATTACCAGTCTCATCATGGGGAATACTATATTTATCTGCTGAGTCACTCAACCAGGCCTAGCAAAGTTGACACACAAACTTAACCAGCACAGGAAGTAACAGGTTACAACTCAGGATCAGAAACGACTCAGGACAAAGTTCTTCATCAGTTCAGCTTCTTCTCAGCCAAGTAACAGGCAAGCTTCTCTCTGACCTTAGCTTCTGCCCTCCTCAGGCAATTACAAACTCTTTTACCTCTGAAAAAAAGGTGCCCAGAGAGGCACCCAACTCTGCCAGCAAGGCTTCTGCCCAAAGGCATTGACTTTTTATGTTCCAATAGGCCAGAAAGACCACCAATCTGTGTCATGCTAGTCTGTTGTTTCTGCTGCCTCTCTTGCCTCTGTCTCTCTGCCATCTCAGTGCAGGGTCCAAGGACATGCTCTTTTCCTTGTTCTTCTCTCTTCATAGTAGTGAGATTCCCCCTGCCTACCTCTGGGATGGCTCATCTTAAGCCTAGTAAGATGACAAAACTGACCATTCCCATGTTAGGGTTCTATACACATTACTCGCATGGTCCCACACCCACAAAGGTGCCATGTACCTTATTTATATTACTAACAAGCTATCCTGTCCTGGCAAGCCACAAAGTACCTCACATTTACATAGTTCCACCCAGTCATCCAGTGAGAGTCACAAAGACCATGGCTAGAATGCCCTTACCAAGTCTTTCACTGCACAACATAGGGCAACAATTCATTATGCAGTAAAATTAACAAAATGAAAGAAGTAAGATTTAACCTGCCTTGATGGTACAAACTGCAGGTACCTACAGTTATACCTACAAACCAACTTGTAGGTAAGGGCAAGTTTTCCTTTATGAAAAATTATAGCTAATCAACATAGAAAAAGGGAATGTTAATAGAAAAGCACATTTTGCAGTCCTTAATGATGGAATAATATAGGATAATATCCATACATCTACAAGGAAGACCAGTTAATACTACTACTATTCAAATTTATACACCAACCACCAAAGCCAAAGATGAGGAAATTGAAGATTTTTATTAACTTCTACAGTCTGAATTGACTGAACATGCAATCGAGATGCATTAATTATCACTGGTAACTTGAGTGCAAATGTTGGAAACAAAGAAGGATCATTTGTAGTTGAAAAATTTGGCCTTGGTGACAGAAATAATGCTGGAGATCGCATGATACAATTTTGCAAGACCAATGATTTATTCATTGCAAATACCTATTTTCAACAACACAAACAGTGGCTATACATGGGGACTTTGCCAGATGGAGGACCCAGGAATCAGATTGACTACATCTGTGCCAAGAAGCGATGGAGAAACTCAATATCTTCAGCCAAAACAACTGCTCATATGCTAGTTCACCTTGAACTTGAAAACAAGTAAAACAAGTCCACAACAGCCAAAATATGACCTTAAATACATCCTTCCTGAATTTAGATACCATCTAAAAAATAAAATTGATTCATTGAACACCAATGACCAGAGGAATTGTGGAATGACAGCAAGAACATCATCCATGAAGAAAGTAAAAGGTCATTAAAAAGACAGGAAAGGACGAAAAGTCCAAAATGGATGTCAGAAGAGACTCTGAAATTTGCCCTTCAATGAAAAGTAGCTAAAGCAAATGGAAGAAATGACAAGATAAAAGAGATGAACAGAAGATTTCAAAGAGCAGCTCAAAAAGACAAAGCTGACTATTATAATGAAATGTGCAAGGACCCAGAGTTAGAAAACCAAATGGAAAGAACATGCTCTGCATTTCTCAAGCTGAAAGAACTGAAGAAAACATGTAAGCCTCCAGTTGCAATATTGAAATATTCTATGGGCAAAATATTGGATGATTCAGGAAACATCAAAAGAAGATGGAGGGAATACACAGACTCACTGTACCAAAAATAATTCATCCATTTCAGGTCAATGTCATCCATTTCAGGAGGTGACATATGATCAAGAACCAATGGTACTGAAGGTAGAAGCTGAATCTGCACTGAAAGAAGTGACAAAAAAATAAGGCTCCAAGAATTGATTGGATATCCATTGAGATGTTTCAACAAATGGATACCACACTGGAGGCATGCATTTGACTATATGCCAGGAGATTTGGAAGACAGGTACCTGGCCAACTAACTAACTGGAAGAAATCCATATTTGTACCTATTCCAAAAAAAGATGATTCTGCAGAATGTGGAAATTATCGAACAATATCATTAATATCACACACAAGTAAAATCTTACTGAAGATAATTTAAAAATGGTTGCAGCAATATATTGACAGAGAACTTCCAGAAATGCAAGCTGGATTCACAAGAGGACATTGAATGAGGGATATCATTGCTGATGTCAGATGGATCTTGACTCAAAACAAAGAATACCAGAAAGATGTTTACTTGTGCTTTTTTTAAAAAAAAAAATGCATTTTATTGAAATGTAATTTATGTACAGTAAAATACACAAAACTAAAGTGACATGGGTTAATGCTTTTTTTTTTTTTTTTTTTTTTTCAGCATCCCCTCCCTTCCTCTCCCATCCCTGGCAACCAACAGAGTTTCCCTCCATATAAAAACCTTTCTTTGACCCTCCACAACAATGAACTAATACTATATTTGTCCTTCTGTGATTGACTTATTTCACTTAGCATAATGTCCTCCAAGTTCATCCATGTTATGCAGTATTTTGCAGACTCTACATTATTCTTTAGTGCTGCATAGCATTCCATTGTGTGTGTGTACCATAATTTGCTCATCCACTTTTCCATTGATGACCATGTAGGTTGTTTCCATCTTTTTGCTATTGTAAATAGTGCTGTGATGAACATACACGTGTATGTATCTGTTCCTGTCCTGGCTCTCACCTTCTAGGATGCATACCTAGTAATGGGATTGCTGGGTCAAATAGTATCTCCAATTCCAGCTTTCTAAGGAATCACCATACTGCTTTCCACAGTGGTTGTATCACTTCATAGTCCCACCTGCAGTGTATGAGAGTCGCAATCTCTCCACATCCCCACCAACATTTGTTATTTTCTGTCTCATTGAACCTTGACATCAGTGTTGGGGTGAGATGGTATCTCATTGTTCTGATTTGCATCTCTCTGATGTCCAATGTCATGAGCAATGCATTTGCTGGCCTCCTGAATATCCTCTTTGGTGAAGTGTCTATCCATGTCTTCTGCCCATTTTTCAATTGGATTGTTAATTCATTTGTTGTTGAGGAGTTGGAGTTTTCTATAAATCTTAGAGATAAGTCCCTTGTCAGATATGTAATCATTGACAAGTATGAATTTGTTGCTGTGATTTTTGTTATGTCCTTTTTCATAGTGTTGAATTCTTTGTTCCGTATAATTTTCTGTGCTGAGCTCGTTTTGTTTATGAATCATGTTATCACTTCCTTCATTGCTTTTGTTTCAGTATTTACTGAATATTTGTACTAGTCCTCTTTTTTTTTATTTTGATGTGAAAGTTTATCATTTTTCTTTGAGGTTATCCTGTGATTTATAGTTTCCTTCCCAAATTTAGAACATTCCATTCTATCTTGTAGTTGTCTTGACTTCCCTACCATTTAGAAGTTCTGTAACTACACCATTTTTCCCCTCGTTTTGGTTTGTAGTTGTCCTCATTTGTCAATTGATATCTCTGGTTTCCTGTTCACAATCTTGTAGGCTTATTTGCTTTGGATACTTCCATAGCTGGGTTGGTTTCTGGATTATGTCACCATGTGTGTTAATGGTCAGTTGTTGTTTGCTATTGTTGCTTCTCTGTCCAAAGGACTCCCTTTAGCATCTCTTGTATGGTTGGTCTGATTTTAATAAATTCTCTTAATTTCTGCTTACCTGGAAATCTCCTAATTTCACCATCATATTTGAGGGACACTTTTGCTGGGTACCTAATTCTTGGTTGGAAATTTTTCTCTTTCAGGGTTTTATATATACCATCCCATTGTCTTCTCACCTGCATGGTTTCTGCCAAGAAATCTGAGCTTAGTCTTATTGGTTGCCCCTTGTAGTTAACTTTTCATTTTTCCCATGCTGCTTTCAGGATTCTTTCTTTGTCTTTGGATTTGGTGAGTTTGATGATGATACATCAAAATGGCTGCACCCTTGGTCACTCTAAATATTCAAAATTCCTGCCACTTGTAAACATTCAAAATGGCTGCACCCTTGGTCACTTTAAATATCCAAAATGGCCACCACTTTAAACAATCAAAATGGCTGCATCGTCCAAACAGTGGAAAGTCCACAGTTCAGGTTGTCTCCCTCCTTGCTATTTGCTTTCCTAGTCATAGACCACCAGCACTGTCATCTCTGCAGCCCGTGGCAACCAGGGCTGATCTTTAGGTCAATTCTCAGGTCCCATCATCACTTGGAAATAATCAGGATGTCGATCTCATCAGAGTAGCTGACAGTCCACTGCTCCAAACCTCTCTGTACTCACTGTTTTTGTTCAGGTTTTTCCACT
>NW_006921722.1:324476-335537 GCF_000298275.1 Orycteropus afer afer
GATTGTGTGGATCATAACAAATTATAGCAACATTGAGAAGATTGGGAATTCCTGAACACTTAATTGTACTCATGAGTATAATTAAGTATTCATGAGTCCTGGTCCTGTACATAGACCAGGAGGCTGTCGTTTGAACAGAACAAGGGGACACTGCATGGTCTAAAATCAAGAAGGGACTGTATCAGTTTGTATCCTGTCACCATACTTATTTAATCTGCGTGCTAACCAAACTATCTGAGAAGTTGGACTATATGAAGAAGAATGTGGCATCAGGATTGGAGGAAATATCATTAATAACCTGCAATACACTGACGACACAACTTTGCTTACTAAAAGTGAGGATGACTTGAAGTGTTACTGATGAAGATTGAAGACTACAGTCTGCAGTATAGATCACACCTCAATATAAAGAAAAGAAAATTCCTCACAACTGGACCTATAAGCAGCATCATGATAGATGGCAAAAAGATTGAAGTTGTCAATGACTTCATATTACTTGTTTCTACAATCAATGCCAATGGAAGCAGCAGTCAGAACATCAGATGACATATGTTGTTGCTGTTGTTGTTATGTGCTGTCAAGTCGGACCTGAGTCATAGGGACTCCTCCTTGGGTTTCTGATGCAGTATCACTAGGGAAGTAGATTGCCCCATCTTCCTTCCGAGGAATGGCTGGTGGGTTTGAACCACCAGCCTTCTGGTTAGCAGTCAAGTGCCCTTAGGCACTAAGCTACAAGAGATGACATATAACACTGGGAAAATTGGCTGCAAAAGAGTTCTTTAAAGTGCTGAAGAGCAAAGATGTCTCCTTGAGGACTGAGGTGTGTGTGACACAGCCATGGTATTTTCAGTCACTTCATATGCATGTGAAAGCTGGAAAGGAAGACTGAAGAATTTATGCTTTTGAGTTGTAGTGCTAGCAAAGAATGCTGAAAGTACCATGGACTGCTAAAAGAACTAACAAATCAGTCCTGGAAGAAGTGGAGCCAGAATGTTCCTTGGAAGCAAAATTGGCCAGACTTTGTCTCACTTACTTTGGTCATGTTGTCGGAAGGGACAATTCCCTGGAGAAGGAGGTCATGGTTGGTAAGGTGGAGGGTCAACAAAAGAGGGGAGGGCTCTCAACGAGATGGATTGACACAGTGGCTCTGGCAATGGGCTCAAGTACAGCAAGGATTGTGGCGCTGGTGCAGGACTGGGCAGTGTTTTGTTCTGCTGTGCGTAGGGTCACTATGAGCCAGAGATGACTCAATGGCACCTAACAACAACAATGATGGAAGCAGACTGCCCCATCTTTCTTCTGTGGAGCAGCTGGTGGGTTTGAACCACTGACCTTTTGTTTAGCAGCCAAGTGTCTTAACCACTGGACCACTAGAGTTCCTTTTAATGACAAAATGGCCCTATGTGGCAATTTCATTGAATAGGAAAACGATTAGCTGATGACTGATGAGAAACTGATGCTATACTAGTCCAGTAATATCAAAAAGTGGATAAACCAGTCATATGGACTCAATGAAAAGATGTGATAGGAAGAATTTCTGAAGTTTTCTTGTCTAAACATTTGAAATGCTATTTTTTTTTTATGTTTTCAAGTTGATTTTGACTCATAGGATAACATGTGACAGAGTAGAACTGTCCCATAGAGTTTTCAAGGCTGTAATCTTTATAGGAGAAGATTGCTATGTCATTCTTCTAAGGAATCACTGTTAAATATAACAGGAGACAAAGTTAGGATAACTTCTCAGCCACAAATAAGTACCTTAAGAGAGTGAGTCCCTGGACCTGTGTGCTGGGTACCATGGTCATGGGGAACATTCAGCTCAACCAGCACAAGCTGGTTCACAAAAATATTAATCTACATCTTACCTCAGTGAGTAGTGACTGGGGTCTTAAAAGCTTGTGAGTGTCCATCAAAGAGGTAGTTATTGATCTCTCCTTGTCCCAAGCAAATAAGAGTAAAGAAAATCAAAGACATGTGGAAAGATTCCAAAGGACCAATGCACCATAAGAACCTCAGCCTACATGACCCTAAGACCAGAAGAACTACCAATGACAACCACGCAGAAAGGGATCAAAATTGGAGATTCTGGATAGAGTGAGAGAAAATGTGGAACAAAATTCAATATGATTAAAAAAAAAAAACAGGCTTACTGGTCTGGTAAAGACTGATGAAACCCCAGAGACTATGGCCCTGAGTCACCCTTCAGGCTTCAAATTGAACTCATTCTCATGGCTTAACTCTGACCCAAGCAATAGGCTGGCCTATGAGCTGAACACCTACACCAGGCAAATGCACCCCTTACAATAGTCAACCATGGGAGATCAGAAGGACAGCATTTACACAGAGAAAAAAGGTAGGGAGGCAGGAATGTATAGGCAAGAAGGACACATGGAAAGTGTAACCACAGGGAGGAAGTGGGAGGAGAGCTGTTACACTGTGGGGACTGTAACAACAAAAGGAAGGAAGGAAGGAAGGGAGAGAGAGAAAGAAAGAAAAAAGAAAGTTAAGGGATTTTAACAACCAGATGCAATGTATAAATCGTATTTGCATCCTGATGCACACAAATTATGTGTGAAAATAAATTTGGAAACTATTGAGGGGAAAATGTGGATAGGACATTACATGTTTTTTGTTAATTTTACTTAGTGATAATGTCATGGGAAGATGATATATATTCCTTATTAGTTAGCAATGAATACTGAATGATGAAGTACTTAGAAAATAAATGGCATGATTAACATTGAATTTGTTTTAGAATCTTTAAGCAAAATATGAAATAGTGGTATAGATAGGACAAAAGTGTCTTAATTACTTAATGCTGCCATAACAAAAAAGATCATAAGTGAGTGGCTTTCAAGGATAGAAATTCATTTTCTCATCTTCAGGAAGCTAATGTTTACCCAGTGTCATGGAGTCTATTCTGACTCATAGCAATCTTAAAGAACAGAGTAGAACTGGCCTATAGTGTTTCTAAGGTTGTAAATCTTTAGGGAAGCAGACAACCTCATCTTTCTACCCTGGAGCAGCTGGTGGATTTGAACTGATGACCTTTTGGCTAGCAGCTGAATGCTTTAACCACTGTGCCACCAGAGCTCCTACAAAGGAGGCCGGAAGTCCCAGTTCAAGGCTTCAGCTCATAGGGGGAGGTCCTTCCTTGTTGGTAGCCTTGTGAGGGCTTTAACGCTTTTTGCTGTTCCGTGGTGCCTGGCTTCCCCTTGTTTTTCTGGTCTTTTTATCTCAGAAGTGGTTTGGTTTAGGACCCACTCACTCTCTTGTGACCTCTTTAACGTAACATAAGAAAACTTTTTCCAAACAGGGTCCCAGCCACAGGTATGGAGGTCAGGACTTCCACATAGATCTGGGGTGGTGGGTACGATTCAATCCATAACATCACCTGAGTTTTGAAAATGGACTCTCTGGAGGATTCTCTCAACTTGCTAGGCACTAAACAAAATCTTCCAAAGGCAACCTTTCCTCCCAGCCCTGGTCTGTCTTTACTGAAGCCCAACCTGCTTCTATAAAGGCAACGTAGGTGACGCTGGTACAGACTGAAGCCAACCCAGAAGACAGGCCTTCCACAACCTGTTGTTGTTGTTGTTATGTGCCATTGAGTCGGCTCCAACTCATAGCAAGCCTACATACAACAGAACGCAACACTGTGCAGTTGTGCACCATCCTCAAAATCCTTGCGATACTTGAGCCCATTGTTGCACCCATTATGTCAATCCATTCAGGCCTATTCATAAAATTTTCCAGTAATATATCAGATAGTGTTTCACTGCTCTTCATAAAGCTTCCACTGGCCAATTCTTGGAGAAGTGGATGGCCCCTTCCTTCTTCCGAGTCTGTCTTAGTCTGGAAGCTCTGCTGAAACCTGTCCACCATGGGTGACCCTGGTGCTATTTGAAATACCAGTGGCAGAATGTCTAGTCTCACAAGAATACACAAGCCACTACAGTACAACAAACTGACAGATGAGTGGTGGATCCACAACTAGGGCCATGGGCTTCCAGGGTGTGGGGAGGGAAGCAAGAGACTCAAGGAAGCTCACTGATGTCTGAAGAGGGATCTTCTCAGGCCAAGATTCCACAGCATTGTATGAAAGGAATGATCAAGGAGTTCCTGCTTGAAGTGATGGAAAACCACCCAGGAGAGTCCCCGAGGGTCCCAGAGTTTGTGAAGTTCTGGCGAAATAAAATAATGGATTTCTTCACTAAAGAACTTTGCAGATTCTTTAATATGCCAATATGCATGACAATTCTGCAAGAGCATGCCTGTTCCCCACACTCATTTAACTTAGGAGTTTTTTTTCCCAAAACACCTATTAGCATCTCACTGGCTTTTTATGCTCTGTGCCACTCAAGTTGGGAAATATCAGTGGAGTGTGATTTACGTTTCAATGGATGCCAAGAACTAAGGCCTCTGAGAAGGATCTGACTCCATCTGTTGGCCACTCAGGCCTTCTATAGCAGACTGAACACACTCAGAGTTGAAGTGCAGGAAGGCCTCAGGGTGGACTTAGAGGATACGCCAGACAGAAAACCTCCAAATTGACACAGCCATAAACCAACTCACTGCCACCAAGTTGATTCTAATTCATAGCGACCCTCTAGGACAGAGTAGAACTGCCCCATAGGGTTTTCAAGGCTGTCAATCTTTATGGAAGCAAACTGCCTCATCTTTCCCCCACGGTGGCTGGTGAGTTTGAACCACTAGCCTTTTGGATAGCAGCAGGATGCTTTATTTTTATTTATTTAGTTTTCCAAACCAGATTTAGATTGTTCTAAAAAGCTTGTGACTGACAAAAAAAAATTCGTGACATTTCTTTGGGTACCCAGGTATCTGTTGGTCTTCATGGGTCTGAGGAGTCCTGTGGGAAAGCCCTGGCACCCTGTTTGGCAGCCTGAGATGGGTGTGGAGACCAATGGGCTGGAAGGCAGGAAGGGAAAGGCCACCAGTGGGAGATGCGATGCGTGTGAGCGAGAAAGCTCTTACTCCTGGTGCTGCGAGGCGTTTGGGTGGCACTGTCATCCAGCTTTCTGGAAGTCCCATTTGCTCTCAAGAGGAAAGAGTTGTGGAATGAGTGGGAAAGACGAAAAGAGGGAAGGAAAAGAGCAAAGAAGAGAGAGGGTCAGAAAAGTAGGGAAGAAGGGGTGGAAGGAGGGAGGGAGGAGGAAGGAATAGAGGAAAGAAGAAGGGAGGGGGAGGGAGGAAGGGGCAGAGGGAGGAGGAGGGAGGAAGGAAAGAAGGAATAGAGAAAGAAAGGAGAAGAGAAAGAAAGGAGAGAGGGACAAAGGCAGGGAGAGAGGAAGGAGGGAGGGAGGGAGGCGGGGCCCGAATGTGGGGCGTGGCTCTAGAGGGAACGAGTGTGGGATCCATCCGCTCTGCTCTTGGCTGCTCTGTCCAGTTTTCATGAGCTACAGCAAATGGGGCTTAGGACTGAAAGCTGTATGGGCTCTCAGTCCTGAGGAGGTCTAATCCTGTGAGCCCATCCACAGGACCTGAGGTTAAGTGGAATGAATATTTCCATAGTTTTGGTCCTACTGCCCTCCTTTGCGGTGTGTCTAAGAACTGTATGTTTGGTGGGATGTTCCAGCCAGAATCCAGCCTCACCTGGCTTAACCTCTGAGAGCAGCCACCTCAGAAGAAGAGAAGAAAGGAGAAAAGGAAGATAGGGAGGAAGAAACGGAGAGAAGGAGACAGGGAGGGAACAAATGAAATGTTGTGTCTCAGGGCATTCAGAGAGCGTTGTCCTCAACTCTCTCACTAAAGGAGCAATTTCTTGAAGTCCAAAGAGGGAAGAAGCATCAACAGCTAGAGGACAGGTAACATGGAAGGTAGCAGCAGGGCAACCTCTCCTGATTGTGGAGGATTCAGGAGTCTGCTGGCCAGAAGTTCAGGGAAGATTATTCAAGGAGGAGTAAGGGTTGGATTAGCAGCTCCAGGCCAGTGCACTGATATAAGCAATGCCATAGAGAACAGCAAGAGCTGAGAGATGACACAGCCACAGGTAATTGTTGTTGTTGCTGTTGTGTGCCATCGAGTCGGCCCCGACTCATAGTGACCCCTCCTTGGGTTACCGAGGCAGTATCACTATGGAACCTTCCTTCCGAGGAGTGGCTGGTGGGTTTGAACTGCCAGCCTTCTGGTTAGCAGTCAAATGCCTGAGGCACTATGCCACCAGAGCTCCTGTGATAGGTGATGTTGTTGTTGTTGTTGTTATGTGCCGTCGAGTCAAACCCGACTCATAGCGACCCCTCCTTGGGTTTCCGAGGCAGTATCACTACGGAAGTAGGATTGCCCAACCTTCCTTCCGAGGAGTGGCTGGTGGGTTTGAACCGCCAGCCCTCTGGTTAGCAGGCAAGTGTCTTAGCCACTATGCTACCAGAGCTCCTCCCGATAGGTGATAGGTGATAGTGACTCTAATTATATGTGATCACATGCGATAGGTGATGTTGTTGTTGTTTGCCGTCGAGTCGGCCCCGACTCATGATAGTGACTCTAATTATATGTGATCACAATCCCCATCACCACACACACACCATGTGAAGAGAGGTTCCCTGAAGTTGGATCCACAAAATGCGGAAGCTTAGGAGATGTGCAGAAGAGTCCCTGAGAGTATTTAGAAAGGACTGAGTTTGGTGCTTGAAAGCTTTGGGATTGGTGGGGTGTCCTAACTGTAGTTACTGGAAATTGATCTGCCCCATACAGATTACACTCAGCTCAAGAAAAGACAAGCATGGGGTCTCACAAGGAGAAGGAAGACAGCTGACATTCTATTACTCTTGAGAGAAGAGATCCACTGACTTCTTCATTCATCAAGAGAGATCTGGAGAACCATTCACGAAGGAAGAGAATGTTCTGGAAGCTCTAGAGTGTAGAAGAGAACCCCCTAGATTTCAGCTATGGGGAAAAATAAAATAAAAAGATGACCATTCTCATAGGTGTGGCCATGGTAGGAAGAAGCAGTGGAGAGGGTCAAACTGTAGGGAAACCGTAATATTCCCTGACGTTTATGTATTCATTTTCTTGTCATGTCTCCTACTAAATAATCCACTGGATTTAACAGGTATCTTCTTCCACCATCACTGAATTATAACAGGAACTAAGCAAAAGGAGGTAAAAGCGCTGAGAAGTGTGGAAAGTGTAAAAGCATCCTGAGTGGGAGATGTCATATCCTGTACCCTTTCCATGTGCATCGAGTCTGAGATGCTGGATGTCCAACTGAAAAGCCAAAGTGGTCTAATTCACCGCGGGTTGTTTAAATCAACTCTCTCCAGGCTCTGCCTGGCTCACATCTCTGTAATTCACCTCTTCCCACAGAGAGCCCACCTGAACACCTCTCCAGTCAACATGAAAGTTGAAACTTACTCCAAACGAGAAGGTTTGAGGACCTTTTTTGTTTGATGGTTTAGTAATATTTAATAGGTTTTAGTTGAAAATTTACACAGCAAATTAGGATCCCCATTAACAATTCTTATATAAATTATTCCATGCCATTGGTTGCAATTTTTACAATATATCTGCTTTCTCATTATGTCCATTCTGTCTGCTCTGTTTCCAGTGATCTAGCTTCCCTTCCTCTCCTTGCCTTCTCCTCTTTGCTTTTGGGTAAATGTTTACCATTTGGTCTCATGTCCTTGTCTAAGGGACACATTACTCACAGGTGATAGTGTTTACTTGATAGGCCATCTACTGTTTGGTAGAAAGTGGACTTACAGGAATATTTAGGAGCCTTCACACAGAAGCCTGAGAGTTGCTATCTAGTTTTCCTTGTTGACTCTGCCCCAGCCTCGGGGGTGGCTACTGGGCCTAGGTGATCTTGTCATGCTCCTGTAGGTCTAGCTCCACGTCTCCATGGTCTGGCTAATATCCTCATCACTCTAGAACTTGGGCCATGCCTTCCTCTCACTTGGTCCACTGTGACCAGCCCAGAGACCTGCAAGCGCTGTTAGCTCCTAAATATGGATCATTCCCAGATTCCCTCTGTCTTGCCCATCGTGATGAAACAGTGTTATCATTTTGCCAACTGCTTTCTCTTGATAGTCACAGCTTTGGAACACTCTTTTCATCTTGTGAGAATGGATTTATTCCTAACCCTTAGACAGAGTCTAGTACAATGCCTGCCACTGCGGTGAAAAGAAAGTCACAATCATTCACACTCTCACAAGTACATAATACAGTGAGTCTTATTTTTTTTGCCCTTACGGTGGGTATCAAGTTATCTTCTTGTGATTTTTATGTTTATTTTTCAATATTACAAAAGTTGAACACTATCCCTATTTCCACTCTTTATTTGTGTTTCTCTTGTGAGATGCTGCATGAGTGATTTATCAAAGTTTTGCTTTTTTCTGATTCGTGGAAATTCCTTTCAATTTGCTGGGTGTTAATTTCTGTTCAGGAGCTCTGGTAGCGTAGTGCCTAAGGCACTTGACTGCTAACCAGAAGGCTGGCGGTTCAAACCCACCAGCCACTCCTCGGAAGCAAGATGGGGCAATCTACTTCTGTAGTGATACTGCCTCGGAAACCCAAGGAGGAGTCGCTATGAGTCGGGTCCGACTCGAGGGCACATAACAACAACAATTTCTGTTCAGTCATGGTCTGGTGCATCTTTCAGCTAGTTTGCGGTCTTTCCTCTAATCTCTCCACAGTGTCTTGTGATTCACAGACATTTTATGGCTCTGCTTTCTGTCATTTGTTTCTGAACGTATTTTTTCACTACATCATCATACAGCACTCCCCCATGTTATATTTAACACTTTGAAGATTTTGCCTTTTGCGTGAATTGTATATTCCATATAAAAACAAAAGCTCCAAACTCACTGCCAGGGAGTCGATTCTGACTCATAGCGACCCCCAGTGAGTTTCCGGGGCTGTAAATCTTTACAGAAGTAGATCTCCCCATCTTTCTTTGGCACAGTGGCTGGTGGGTTTGAACTACTGACCTTCTGGTTAGCAGCCAAATGCTTTATCTACTACACCACCAGAGCTCCTTATAAGTTCCATGTATAATTAATATACATGGAGTTGATATTTGCTTATGATATAAGGTAAGAATATGCCTTTATTTTTCCCATACAGAAAACATCACAGCAGCATTAACAAACTTTCTGTACTGGAGTGCAGTAGTGAGTAACACAGAGCACAAACTTCCATGTAGGTTTGGAGAAATTTCTGAACTGTTTCCAGTCTTTTTCTGTTTTATGTCTCTGTCTCTGCATATACATACCATAATGTACTAATGTCTATAGCCTGATGAGAAGTCTTGATATGCCCAAAGGCTAGCTCCTGCCTTCCCCTTTCTAATCCTGGAAGGTCTTGCCTAATTTTGATGATTAGTTCCACTTGCCATGTTACACAAAATTATCTGCTGAAATTTTTACTGGAGTTATAGATCAAATTGGGGAGAATGGAAATATTTAGATTACGATTCATACTCAGTAATATGAATGTCTCTCTATTTAAATAGATATTTAAAAAAAAATCAAGTAAGTATTATAATGTTCTTCAAAAATGATTTACATTTAAAAAGAAATATTCCAGGGTACCTTAAAATTTTATACATATTGTAAGTAGCATTGTAGTGGTTATGTTTTTGTGTCAGCTTGGCTAGGCTTGGTTGAGTGGCTGGGCAGCTGGATGTACTATTCCCCTTGATGAGACTGGCAGTCAGCTCCATGATGGCATCTACTATGAGCAGCTGAGTAGCTGCCTTTGGGTATGTGGTCTGCTTCCTGTATATAAGGAGAAGCTTTGAGAATGGTCTCTAGTTTATGGCATGCTTGGACCCTGCATGTAGCTGTGTCATTGTTGAGCAGCCTGCCACGCTCTGCCGACCTTGGGACTTACAATGGACTTAAGTTAATGGCCTGCCATGTGGTTTGGTAACATCGGACTATGCCTTTTGACTTGTCAACCTTGGGGCTTCTCAGCCTCAGGAGCCAAGAGCTGTCTGAGTGAAGAAACGCCTCTACCTCAGTGGGCCAGGAGCAAGACGCAGAGCTTGACCCCTAGGTTGAGGGGCTTTCACCCAGTCGCTAGAGCCTGGCACTTTGAACTTGGACTTAAAGCCTCCAAACTGTGAGAGAATAAACTCCTGTTGTTAAGGCCACCCCATTTGTGGTATATTTCCTGTCAGAGCAGCACTAGGGAACCAGAACAGAATATGGTACCAAGAGAGTGAAGTGCTGCTCTGACAGGCACCTAAAATGTGGAAGCAGGAGTGGAGTGTGTCCTTGACCCAAGACCCCAGCAGAGAGACCCCAGCATACGTCATGACAGATGGCAGGAATGAGCAAGAGATCAGCATGAGAGATGGCAGTAGCAGAGCCCGGAGACTGGCATGAGACAGCAACAGCCTTACCAGCCCATGGAGGAGAAAGCCAGTGCCATTGGGTAGATGGCTTCCTGATGGAGTGGGTTGACTTCAGGGGTTAACTGGTGAAGAAACCGGCATGAAACGGAGTAGCAGGTTGGCAGGCCCACAGAGCAAGAAAGCTGAGTGTTTGTTGGGCAGAAAGATTTCCAGCGGAGTGGGTTGCCCTCGGGCATTAATCGGCAGAAGCGGAGAGACCAAGGAAATGGGAAGCAGAGCTGCCTTCGCCTGAAAGGTAGGACCATGGCCTTTGAGGGTGGAACCACCACAGGCCCCTAGGTTTCAAAGAGCCAGGCCTTCACCAGCTTGGTTGTGGAGTGTGGGACTGCTCGTTCACATGAGCCAGTAGGATGGAGACATAGCCGCTGTCCAAGAGTGAGGGGGCAGGGCTGCCATGCCCAAGAGGGAGAGGAACGGGGCCCACCAGGCCAAGGGGGTGAGGTCGCCTCTTAGAGAAACTAGGGGAATGGGGCCACCCAGTGGAGGAGACCCGTACAGATGCCAAGCTGATAGAGGGTGGAATTGTGGTGGTTATGTTGTGTGTCAACTTGGCTGGGCCTGGTTGAGTGGCTGAGCAGCTGACGGTTGTTATTCCCCATGATGAGACTGGCAATAAGCTCCATGGTGGGATCTACCACAAGCAGCTGAGTAGCTGCCTTTGGGTATGTAGTCTGCTTCCCGTATAT
>NW_006921722.1:339137-340258 GCF_000298275.1 Orycteropus afer afer
ATCCCAACTGAATGAAAATGCATAATATATTTCTGAATTTTATTTGCTAGAATGTTTAAAATATTTTGGTATTCATTCTCTAAGTGAAATTATGAAGCCTGAAATTTTAAATGGTATTATTTTTAGGATGATACACACACTCATTAGTCATTCTTATTTCTTTATAAAATAGATATATTTTCATATTACTCCCATATTTACCTATTAATTTGTGCACAATTCCTTATTATATTTCAACCCATCCTTCTAGAATTATTTTTCTCTTCTTAAAGTATATCTTTTTACAATTCTGTCAGTGAAGGCTTAGTATAATTATTTGTGGATTTTTATTTGAGAATATCTTTACTTTGGTTTTATTCTTCAAAGTTGCATCTACCAACTTTGACATTCTGTGTTGAGATCTATCTGTTGCTGTTGTTATTAGGTGCCACTGAGCTGGTTCTAACTGAGCAATCCCACATAAAACAGAATGAAACAAAGCCCGATCCCACTATATCAGACCATACTCCGCTTCCATTCAGAAGGTTTTCCCTGAACAATGCTCTCAGAGGGAGATAGTCACGTGCTTCTTGCCAGTCTATTTTAGCCTGGAAGCTCTGCTGACACATAGCCCCCATGGATGGCCCTGCTGCTACTTGAAATACCAGTGACATAGCTTCCAGCCTGATGGCAACATGTCATCACACTGAAGATGTGTCAGTCTACTCTTTTTGCCTTTTCTTGCTACTGTTGCTATGTCAGCTGTCAATCTTAAAGCCACATTTTGATAGACGATTTATCTTTTCTCTGTAACCATTTTTAAGATCTTCTTTTTTTGTCTTTGGTGTTTAACTGTTGGATTATAACATTGAGTTGTACATCTTGTTGGAATTCTGTTTTAACCACATTTAAAAAAAAATCCTCTCATTTCTTATTTATTTGTTTTTTTGCTCAGCCTCATTATAACACATACAATCTAAATGTATTTTTTTTTCCTTTCTATATCTTCATTAAGATATAAGTTAGATTATTTTGTTCCACTATGTCACTTAACTCTTTATCTTTCCAGTCTTTTTTATCATATTGGGCTAATTCTGGTTAATTTCTTTTCTTCAATGCGTTGTTACTGTTGTCGGGTGCCT
>NW_006921722.1:341523-343547 GCF_000298275.1 Orycteropus afer afer
GCAAGTACCAAAATCTCACACGAATGAAGCATCTCTTCAATTTACTTGCCTGTTTATTTCAATCCCTTCTTTGGTGATTCAGCCCCAATTCCAGAAAGCCTGGTCTATTCTAAACTCACTACCATCCAGTTGATCTCAACTCATAGAAACCCCCATAAGGTTTCCAAGGCTGTAAATCTTTATGAAGCAGGCAGCCTCATCTTTCTCCTACAGAGGAACTGGTGGGTTTGAACCACCAACCTTTTGGTTAGCAGACTAATGCCTTAACCACGGCATCACTAGAGCTCTTTGGGTCTATTCCCAGGGGTACAAGGAAATATCTAGGAGGTTTGAGAGTCTTTTACAAAATTTTCTCAGGATTCCCATGTGAGGGCAAGTTTGGAAAATCCTCCAATTTCTAATGTAGGCTATATTTCTTAATGCAGATACCCTGTGATTCCTTGAGATCAAACCACTCTAATCAAATACAAAATACAGATCTGAGCTAGAAGAAAAAGACATCTTACTAGCATTAAGCAGCTTTTATGTACTATGAAAATCTGATTTTCATTCAAGTTACATGTTGCTTGAGGCTGTCTCTTGCCTTTGGTCAAACTGTTGGTAAGGAAAAATGTGGCCATACCTGCCTTTGAGAAAATAGAGAGAGAAGTAACAATAGAAATGAATCATTGGCCCTCCTGGGGAAGAGGGTGACCTCTCCTTCCAAAGGCCCAATTGGAGGGTACTCTGGTTGACAATGACAAACCCCAGAGTTCTCATGTGAAAAGGGTCAGGGGTAGGTAGTAAATGCTTCCCAGAAAGTGAGCTATTTCTTTTCCTTTTTAAATTCACATTTCTTGGCCAGAAGCCTTGGACTTCCTGGAATTTCTATTATAAAATATAAATACAGCACCAATAACGTTTAAGCATCGTGAGTTCTGATTATATATTTTTTTACTAATCACAGAGAAAAATACATGTATGCATTTTAGATAATATAGACCCTGTGTTATGGTTTGCTAATAGAATAGAGTAGAACCAAAGAAGATGTAAACAAAATGTAAATTAAGTTTGACTTTCAGTATGACTTTCCATCACATAGATCTTCCTATCAGTAAGAAATATTTAGAGTTATGGCTTTTGCGATAAAATTTTTCATTCTGTGCCGGTTTCAATTTATTTTCTCCTTGCTGACACCACAAACATTTCCTAGTAGCTAATGAGTGGTTTTTGTATCTAATCAATAAAGAACTTCTAACAAGTTGTAGGCATTGTGTACAAAGGAAACACTTGGCCCATCTGCCTATAATTTCTTAGTTTTCTGAGACAGTAACCATTTCACTTTCTACAGTTCTCATTAAAAATCAAACAAGCAAACAAAAGACAGTTGCTTTCTCAGTGGACCTCAACTCACAGGGACCCCTCGGGAGTCAGAGTAGGACTGTGTTCAATAAGGCTTTCACTGGTTGATTTCTCAGAAGCATTCACCATGCTTTTCTTCAGAGATGCCTCTAGGTGGACTCGAACAGCCAACTTTGTGTTAGTCACTAAACATTTAACCATTTGTACCACCCAGGAATTCTATGGTCCTCATAATCCAGTGAAACAGAGGAAAAAAAAAAAAAAAACACTCCCTGCCATGGAGTTAATTTTGACTCATAGCAAACCCCAGAGGGGGCCTCATCTTTCTTCTGTGGAACAGCTGGTGGGTTTGAACTGCCAACCTTTAGCTTAGCAGCTGAATATCTTACCATGGCACCACCAGAGTTTCTCAAAACAGAAAAAAAGTGTTTCATTTTTCTTTTTCTCCAGAGTATAGTCAATTGAATTCATGCTCCTTAGAAAGCTGTCATCCAAAATGGCATCCACCATGGAGACAGATGGAACAACTCTAAGGGAGAGATTTGCAAGACGTCTTGGCAAAGGAAGAGAGGCCCCGAGGGGAAGAGCAGAGCAGAGGTCCTGTGGTTGGGCCTGTCCTTTTCCACTGGTGACCTCACCTGGTACTGGGGACTGTCAACACACAGATTCATGATGCTGCAGAA
>NW_006921722.1:344222-361792 GCF_000298275.1 Orycteropus afer afer
ATCACTATGGAAGTAGATTGTCCAACCTTCCTTCTGAGGAGTGGCTGGTGGGTTTGAACTGCCAGCATTCTGGTTAGCAGTCAAGTGCCTTAGACACTACACCACCAGAGCTCCTAATTAGAAAGATGGTAAGTATAAACATCTGGAAGAAGATACATCAAAATATCACTGGTGACTATATCTAAACAATAGGATGGCAGTGGCTTTTGTATTTTTCATATTTCACTTATCTGTCTTTCTAATTGAAATATGAAAAATATAAAAGCCATTTGCTATCCTATTGTTTAGATATAGTCACCAGTGACATTTTGGTGTATCTTCTTCCAGATGTTTATAGCTCTGCCAGTGCACTGATCAAGTGCTCAGCTGCTAACTAAAACATTCACAGTTCAAATCTACCCAGTGGCTCCTCAAAAAAAAAAAAAAAAAAAAACCTGGTGATCTGCTCCTATAAAGATTACACAGCCAAGCAAACCCTATGGGGTAGTTCTCCTTTGTCACATGGGTCTCTTGGAGTCCAGATCACCTTGACAGCAATCCACAATGACAACATCAAGATAGTTGAGACATAGATACATTCATATCTGCCGTCTCATTATAGGTAACACAAACAAGAATGTATTAGGTATATTGTTTTATAGCCTGTTGCCTTTTGTTTTGTTTTTACTTAAAATTTTGAAACTCACAGCCATAGTTTTTCTTGGAAATAAATGCATAATGCTCTCATCACTTAAATCTCTATGTATTGCTCCATTGCATGGTACATATGCCTTATTTAAGCCATCTCAATTTAGGAGCATTTAATCTGTTCCTATCTTTCCAGGCAGGCTTTCTCCTCAACTGCTTAAGCTTCCTCACAACATGGCTGCTGGACTCCAAGAGTAAAAGCATTAGAAGAGAATCTGGTGGAAGTTGTTTCGATGACCCAGCCTCAGAAGTCACGTAGGGTCACTTCTGGTGCACTCCATTGGTCAAGGCAGTCACAAAACCCCCCTACTTTCTAGAGAAGGCAACGGATCTCACCTCTTGGGAGAGTGGCAAGTTCCAGAGGAGCACGCAGAATGAGGGATATTTTTGTGACCCTCTTTGGACACTACCATCTGCCACATCAGTCTATATCATTTTATATTGGGCACATATGGTCTTTACAGCCCTGCTAAAGAAATTTCTTCATAGTTTTCCAAGTTCCTTTAAGCGTGAGTGAGGCCAAAAGAGAGGTCATAATTTTTCTTAAATGTATTTGTTTCTTGTTTTTATTTTCAGAAATTATTTATGGTTTTAGACAATGGAATCAATACTTAGACTTAGAAGCCACATTTAGAGGTGTCCTGAGTTTTTTTGTGCTCTTCACTTTGTTTACCTTGTTAGAGGCCTGGAAGCATTTTACTGTTGTTCTTATATGCTGTCAAGTGGGACCCAACTCATAATGACCCCTCCTTGGGTTTCCAAGGTGGTATCTCTATGGAAGTAAGATTGCCCATCCTTCCTTCTGAGGAGTGGCTAGTGGGTTTGAAGTGCCAGCCTTCCGGTTAGCAGTCAAGTGCTTTAGGCACTACTCCACCAGAGCTCTTAGGCTGGAAGCATAGAACATTATTTTTCAAATCTTGTGCTCGGTGCCTAGCCTAAACCACGCACTGATACACTCGTAACACACCACTTCAATTGTCTGTACGGTACTATAACGGATCAAGTGTCCTGCTGCAACATCCATACAACAAGGACATGGACTGTGAGAGTATTCCTAGAGCCCATAGGTTAATTACCAGTGAGAAAAGAGTACTGGATTCCCAATCAGTGGGAACTTCATAAGTGAAAATGCTTTTGACCCTTGGGACAAGAGGATTGATAGATGAGAGCAAGATTTTGCAGGAAACGATAAGGGGCGGGTTTGTACGGAGGAACAGCCTAAGCAGTTACTGCACATAGTGTCAGTGAGCATGGGGCGTCTACCATGACTTTCTATTCCTGACCTGTTCAAGCAGCCATTGTTGGTTGAAGCATCTGCCATTGTCCTACTGGATACTGAATAGCAAGGTTTTTCAAAAGCACCTATGAAGACACCTTGGTTATATCTATTACCTTCCAAACACTCGGCCTTTAAATAAAGACATGACATTTTTCAATAGCTCTTACAGTCTACCCCTCCCATCTGAGTTGCTAAAGAAATGATATTTTTCTGAAATGAACTTCTTTCTTTACCAAGAGCAAAACTGTGTTCCCTATTCTGAAATATCTCACAGTCTACCGCTACACCGTCACTGCACACTCTACTCAGCATCGTTGTCAGGGGAGAGGACTGAGTGGTTTGCTTCTTGTGCTATTAATGCTGACAGGGTTGTCCTGCCGTGTATTGCTTTGAAGAAGGGAGATCTGGTTATGAGCATCGTTTCACTTCTTACAGCGTTCTTACCGTGTCTTAGCGTTTGCTCGTCGGATCTCGTTTGGCGTGAACTGCCATTCTCTGAAGATTCTGCATTTCCCATAGCAGTCTAACAGGTGTCATTTGCCCAAGACTTTATTTTCCTTTATGTTCACGATGCTGGTCCTGCCGTATGCTGAGCTGACTCAAAGAAACTGATGATTTCCCTAATGAAATGCCCCACAGTCTATTTGATGTTTGGACAGTTTTTCAACTTTAATTTGTTCTTTACCTCCCTGCTATTTTTCTCTTTGAAGTAATCACTCGGTGCCATCCAACCTCTGGAATAAGTAGGTTTTCTAAATACTCAAGCGAGGCAGTACCCCACCAGCTGGGCTTTGTGTGATCCTGAAACTAATGAGTCACGTTTCTAATTGTAGAAACACCATCTCTACAGTCGTGCCACTAGAAGGGAACATGATGAGAAGTATTGAAAACTGGAGAACCCTGCTGATATGGAGATGCAACTCAGGATGTAATAGAGAGGATGCAGTCAGGAAGCCTGTGGCGGTCCATGTAATGAGGTGGAAGGGCCTTATAAACTGCCAGGGCTAGACCACTACGCGTGATGGCAATACAGACGAATAGCTTCCGTCGAGAAATGCCCTCTCAAAGGGGACATTTACCATGAGGCGTAGATGTGTACAAAGTGAAATGAGTTCTAAACAAACACTATTTTTGGTTTATTTTTCCGTGAAAATGAAGCACTTATGTCCACAATTAATACTTGGAATAAGTGGATCATGACGGGTGACAACCACAAAGCAACATTTACGTTTTTTTCCCACTAGTCCATTAGACTTCCCTGGTGGTTCCTTTGCATTTTTGTCACTCTCAGGTAACAAATAGTCCTCCAAACTGAAGTCACAACACCTGCATCATTCTCTAATTAAATAACAATAGAAACCCCAGATTTCATGACACATCAAGCCTCCTTCTTCCCCCTGTCAAACTGACTTCAGGCCGGAAACTGGCGAAGGCTGGAATGGGTGTGGTCAGCTTCTCTCTTCCCCAGATTTTGGCTGCTCCCTCCTTCTCTCCCATGAGGCAGCCTTGGCTCATCCAGGATTGGAATGCGGAGGAGAAGTGAGGGACACAGGAAGAATCACCTCACTATGAGGCTGACCTTATTGCAAGTGGTCATTCTGAGCTGACTCCCCTCTGACAATGTTCTGCGTTGGAGACACCTCCTGCACTTCTTGAGTGGGAACGCTGCTGCCCCTCTGGCTGCAATGATAATTCTGTGCTTGGTCCCTCAACATCTGTTGAAGTTCTCTTCTTAGGGCTTATAATTATTTTGGAAAAAAATAATCAACCCCTTGAATCCACCGTTGGTAGACAGGCAAATAATTCCCATTTCTACCATTTTTATAATCAAAGGTCACACCAGCACAAAAGACTTAGGACAACCCTACCTACTCCTCATCTTCCATTGTCTTCCTAGCACATGTTTTTATTTTATCACATAACAACAACAACAACATCACTACTTAGAAGTATATTGTTTATACATTTGTGAATTCTTTGATTGTTATTTCTCTTACTGTTTTTGTCCCCTTCTGAGATTTCATGGGGACTGGGACTTGGCCCATCCCTTTTATGATGAATCCCTCATACTTATGACTGTGTTGACCCACAACAGTTTCTGGGTAAATATTTGTCAAATGAAAGAATCTATGTTTTCAATACATAAGTAGACATCATAACTGTGCAACCGCAATAATATCAATGAGTTGGAACTGAGCTCCTCCAAAGTTGAAGCTAATGATAATTTGCGAAGCCACACAACTTCCAGCAAATATTTGACAATAGATCCAAGCTTACTAAAAAAAAAAAAAAAAAAAAAAACATAGACTTTTTTTTTTCTCTAGTGTCCTAGAAAAGATGAAAAATATGATGAAGTGATATTGACAAAAATTTAAAGAAAATGGGTACTCTCATATTATAGAGTTGTTGTCTTTATGTGCCTTGGAGTTGGACCCGACTCATAGCAACCCCTCCTTGGGTTTCTGAGGTGGTATCACTACAGAAGTAGATTGCCCAACCCTCCTTCTGAGGACTGGCTGGTGGGTTTGAACCACCAGCTTTCTGGTTAGCAGTCAAATGCCTTAGGAATTATGTTACCAGAGCTCCTCATGCTATAGAGAAAGGAGTATAAATCATTATAACCTTTTAGTGAGGAAATTTGGAAAAAAAAAAAAAAAGGTCAAAATGTAATTTACAAAAAGTAAAAATTCTGGGACATCTTAGGGAAACCATATCACAAGTAGGAATTGATATATGCACTGTTTTCTGTGACTACATTTGTAATAGTGCAATTTTCACATCACAGTAGTCCGTCACTAGATGGTTGGGTAAATTGAGGCACAGTGCAGGGGTAAAGTGAAATGTCCTGCAGCCATTGAAACACTGATGCAGAAGAATAGTATTTCTGTGTGGTGGGATTTGAAGAGATTTCTACCTTCTTGACCTACTCTCAAGAGATCCAACACTTTTTATTTATCATATCTGCCCTTAAAAATAAAATAAAACCACTTAGCAAAAACCTTGCTATTGTAACCTCTCAAAGGCTACATGGTATTATGTTAAATATGTTATTTAACAGTCCAATTTTCTGCTCAACACTGTACAAAATAACCAAGATTCTCACTTCACTATTTCTGCAAACGAGCATGTAGCTTTAACCTTGAATTAATTGAATTTTAGAGTTTAATCTCGGTATGTTCCATAAGGCTAATACAAATTTCATCTCTGCTATTCAGAGCTGGGGGTTCTTTTATTGTGCTTTTGGCAGCCTGAGCAATAATTATAGATATCGTTGGTGGAAACCTCTGAACTCCTGCCTGGATTTATAATACTATTCATGTTGATCCAGAATTGTGTTGAATAGCTTTTACCATGATTAAGTGGAGTAAAGATGAGTCATTGCATAACACAGGATGCAAAAAATGAGACTGTATCTTTTCAGGAACAAGTAGTCTCTATTGTGTGATGGTTTGGGGGTAGCTCTAACCTCTAGCCTCATATTCAGTTTCAAAACAAGAACATTTAACGTGTGTCAAAAAACTAGGACTCTTTGCTCATAGTTTTTTCTTTCCCCCCCTCTGTGAATGACCCGAGTAATGATGAGCCCAGTGAATACTGATATGGCCAATGCAGCCCCTGAGAGAACAAAGAAATCAACATTCAATAGTAGCTTGTAACCAGCCTGACTTAGAACTTAGAAGAAGACAGTATATGAGGGTGTTCGGTGCGAGTCATTGAACAAATGACTTCTTAATATTCTCATCTGGGAGAAATATGTTAGCATTTGTCTTTCAACTGCCAAAAGTACTGTGCAGATAATTTATCTAATTGTGAAAATCCATGACAGCACATCTAAAAGATGTTTGTAGTTTCAATACACTCGTCTCTTTAAGCCCTGCTGTTGTTGGGCGTCACTGAGTTGATTTCAACACATAGAAAGCCACGTGGCTGAAGAGAACTGCCCCCCGTAGGGTTTCCTGAGCTGTAATCTGCATGGAAACAGGTCTCCAGGTCTCTTTTTTTTTCCCAGAGCCACTGAGCGAGTTTGAACAGCCAACCTCTCAGTTAGCAGCTTACGTGTTGTGCCACCAGGGCTCATTCTCTAAGCACTAGACAGTTAAAGAGACACCCTCCTAATTAGTATCACTGGGTCAGTCATTGTGTACCAGGGTGAAAGAATGATCAAGAGTCATGAAAAATCACTTACTCCTTCTATCCTTCCAGCACAACCTTTGAGAAGAAATAATAAAGGTGAACACTGCAGTGGGGCCCAGACTGGAAAGGACGTCCTCTCCCTTAGTCTAGCTGACCAGATGGATCAATTTCAACAGACTTCCTGTGCAGAAAGTCCACTGATGTGTCTCTCATCCTTTCCTCATTTTACAACTTGAATCATTATTTCCTTTCAGCCATTTTTCCAGCTCAAAGAGAACCCCTTGAGAAAAGCTTTGCTTGGCCTTAATGCTTCCTCAACGCCTTGGCGGGATGCCTTGCTTCCCTACTGCTTCTATGTTTCCAGCATCCACTGTTCGATGATTAATACACTCTTAAAGACGTGGTATCCACTGCCCTAGAGTCCATTCTGACTCACAGTGAACCCCACTGGGTTTCCAAGGTGATAAATCTTTACTGAAGTCTATTGCCCAGTCTTGCTTCTGCTGGTGGGTTTGAACCACCAACCTTCTGGTTAGCAGTCAGATGCTTTAGGCACTGTGCTACCAGAGCTCCTAAAGATGTAGTATAAAGGCGTACATTACATTGACTTTATTTTCCTATTGAATCTCTCTCCGAAATAGCTTTGTTCATCTGCTTTGTTCATCACGTTTCTCACGGCTTTCTTCCAGTCTAGATTCTTTAACACCGACCTTCTGGATCTTTGAGGCTTCTTTGTTGACTTGTCCTCTTGATTCCCTGACTCTCCTTCCTCCTGCTTCCCAACCAGAGCTATCCCTCTCCCAACCCTGACTGTAGAAATCTGCCTCGCAACTCTGGTTATAATCATCCCTTTCCAGTCGCAAACTCTAGTTATTACATACTCTTCTCTTACATTTTTCATTTATTCATCAGGAATATTGCCAGCAATTTCTCCATCATGTCTTTTATGTATTTCATTTCATTTTTTTTTTTTACTACAGCCTCTCACCACATTGGTCAATTTATAGTGTAGAAAGCTGACCAAGCCATGACTCCTTCCATCATGATGCTCACAGTGTATTAGGTAGCCTCTGTACTATGGTGGGCCTACAACCCCGAGAGGGGACAACCCTAACGCCTCGTAAAGTTTCCTGAAAAAGAAAATAATGCTCTCTAGTCTAGGATTCTTTATTCTAGCCTAGTATTCCTCATTCATAGGTATCATGCTTCGTAAAACAGACGGTCAATGAAAAAGGAGAAAGTCCTCAGCAGGATGCCTTGACACGCTGGCTGAGGCAACGGGCTCAAGCATGAGAACAGTTGTGAGAATGACACAGGGCTGAACTGTGTCTCATTCCGCTGATGGTAGGGTTGCTATGGATCAGAACAGGCTTGACAGCACCGAAGAACAACAGTCTTGTATTGATTATCCTCCACTAACAGCCACTTCTAAATTTCAGTAGCCTTTTTTTTTTTTTTTTTAACAGAAATATTGTACTTCTACTGGAGTACTGTCTGATTTTCTACTCTCATTCCTACCACCCTTAATAGATGTTTTACCTTTCAAGATATTTGTCTGGAAAATGATTATGTAGCTTCTCTGACTTTCAGTGAAAACTTATTCAAGGCTTAGCTTTGTCCACAAGTAGACTTTATTCCCTTTAAAAAATGTAATGAATTTGTCATGTACCAGATACAGAAAAGTACTCACATATAACAAAATCTTGCTATACAGGAGTGTAACAATATAGTTAATATATTGCTAATAAGTGTTCCTAACAAAAACCCAAATTAACAATGATGCCATATATTATTAGTGACACATAGTACAGAGAAGGCCTTCCCAAGTTTCTTGTATCATGGCACATGTCAAAAATAATAATATTTTTTATAAATAGAGGGGAAATAGAGCAGTCTGCACATGGTGAAATAGAGCAGCCTGGGGGTTCCAGAAAAATCACTCCCCATCTGGTCGTCCCAAGGACTCAGGTGATCTATACCTCAAGCACACCTGTCATTATTCATGACAAACTTCTCTACTACAGCCATGCACCGGTTGGAAAGCTTCGGAGCTGGATACCTCTGGAGAATCAATTTATTTCACCTGGGATGGTCAAGAGACTAGGGTCAGAATGCACTGAGATGCTTTGTAGCTTTTGAAATGGCATAGAGGAAGGAAAACATCAGCTGAGGCATAAGTACTAAGAGTAAAGAAAAAACAAAATATGTTCTTCAGCAGTGAGAAAGTTTCTTACCCAGAAAATATTTGCTTGCTTCTCATTTGTGTCCTACCACATTGAATATTTTATGCATTCTCAGAAATTTTGTATTTCTTCTTTGGTTTTTAATTTTTATTTTCAATATTCCACAGGTTAATACTTAACATTATTTTTTCAATCCTTTTTCATCTATTTGTCCTATTTCCTGCATCCCACCATCAATGCATTATTGTGTGTTCTTTACACAATCCCTGCCATACTTGAGCCCATGGCTGTAGCTACTGTGTCAGTCCGTCTTGTTGAGGGACTTCCCCTCCTTCATTGACCCTCCACCTTACCGAGAAGGACATCCTTTTCCAGAGAATGGTCCCTTTGGACGACATGAGCAAAGTAGGTGAGACAAAGTCTGGTCATTCTCACTTCCAAGGAGCATTCCAGCTGCACTTCCTCCAGGACAGATCTGTTAGTTCTTTCAGCAGTCCATGCTACTTTCAGAATTCTTCGCCAACACCATAACTCAAAATCATAAATTCTTCTTCGGTCTTCCTTATTCATTGTTCAGCTCTCACATGCATATGAGGCAACTGAAAATACCATGGCTTGGGTTAGGCTCACTTTAGTCTTCAAGGAGACATCTTTGCTCTTCAGCACTTGAAAGAGGTCTTTTGCAGCAGCTTTGCCCAATGCAATACATCATCTGATGTCTTGGCTGTTGCTTCCATTGGTGTTGATTATAGAATCAAGTAATATGAAGTCTTTGACAACTTCAATCTTTTCTCCATCTCCGTAATGCTGCTTATTGGTCCATTTGTGAGGATTTTTGTTTTATTTATATTGAAGTGTGTAATCCATACTGCTGACTGTAGCCTACAATCTTCATCAGTAAGTGATAGATAGATAGTTTAAAAAAAAAAAAAAAAACCTCACTGCCATTGAGTCAATTCTGACTCATAGCGACCCCCATTGGATTTCTGAGGTGGTAAATCTTTATAGAAGTAGATTGCCTGGTCTTCCTTCTGCAGAGTGGCTGGTGGGTTTGAACCACCAACCTTCTGGTTAGAAGTCAAATGCCTTGGTCACTGAACCACCCAAGATCTTTAGATAGATAGAGATCCTTGGGTCAGAAAATAAAGAAAACACTTCTAGCCACAGATGCTTGCATAGAGGACTTGTGTGGATTGCCAAATGAATGACAGATAAATTCAGGCATATGTAAAGAAAAGGAGACATATGAAGTCCAGAAAAATACTCTAGTAAAGACCCAGAAAACACGTGGAGCAGGTAGGGGTAACCGTTTGTGCCCCATTCATTTCAAGTTCAATGTGATATACACAGTAGGTACTCGATAATGTTGAATAAATGGAAAGTTAAAACCTTTAAGTGAGGACCATGTCTGGCAACTCTTTAACTTAGAACTTATTATGAGTGGCTTCAAGGTGCATTGATTTTTCTAAGATATTCCAACTCCCTGGCTAGCGAAACAGCCCCCAGTGCTATTTAAGGCCAAAAAGCAAAGCTGCAAATGGCGCTTCTTTAAATGCAAATGGTTCCCAATTGCTTCTCCTCAGTCCACTGGATTCCAAGGGTTATTGGGCCCTTCTCTATTGCCTTGATTTGACACTAATGATGCCCTTCAATCCCAGAGTTAGACTATTATACTACTTTCCTCTGAGAGAACAGGGAGATCAGAGTAGTTTTTCTGCAATTCTCTCCACTCTTTCTTTCTTTGCCTCTCTGTTTTTTTTGTTCTGGTTTTATGGGACAAACATCAGGTGGCAGGCACAACGGAGAAATACATTTTCTGGCAGCTGTGAACATTATACTGGATACATACCGTTCTCTAAAGAAATTAAACCAGCTGGGTATTTTTCCAAATACATTGAATTTATTGAAATAAAACATAAAATGTCTCTTATTGGTGAGAAGAGGGCAGGAAGAAGCCTTTATAATAAATTGCAAATTGATGGCAAGTTTAATAATCCAGGGTAATTTCCCACACTGGGGGGAAAAGAGCTTTTGATTTTCATGTTTGCCTTTTCAATTCCTTTCCTTTGTTCATCTGTTTGAAGATTGGAACAGTCTATATAATTCTCCAGGAAATGTTTACAAGTAGGAAACATCATAATTGTAGGAGCCTATAGGAGCTCTGGTAGCATAGTGGCTAAGGCACTTGACTGCTAACCAGAAGGCTGGTGGTTCAAACCCACCAGCCACTCCTCGGAAGGAAGGTTGGGCAATCCTACTTCTGTAGTGATACTGCCTCAGAAACCCAAGGAGGGGTCGCTATGAGTCAAGGCTGACTCCACGGCACTTAACAACAACAACAACAACATAGCACTTTGGTCACATTCAACAGTTTGGTAGCTCCCTGCTGTTTTATATGGCTAGTCCTAACTTTGTTGATCATGGTGTATATGGAAGCCAGCCTTGTCAAGCAGAACAATAGCAGAACTGTTTTCAAGAAGGATACTGATGCAGCTGACCTACAGACTGATACCCTTAGGACAGGCAGCAGGAACTTTTATAAGGAACACGTTCATAGTGTAGTAGAGCTGCGTTAGATCATAGGTTAAGGGAATGTAATTTTCAATGCTCTTTTGTTGTTAGTTGTTGTTTTATGATTCTAATTCCTGGAGATCCCATGTGAGTAGAACTACTCCGTAGGGCTACCTTTTGGAAGCAGATCACCAGGTCTGTGTTCTGAGGAACCTCTGGGAGGGTTTGAACCACTAATGTTTAGGCTCCTAGTCGAGCACATAATGGTTTGTGTGACCCAGGGGTTCCTCAGATGCTCTCTCAATAGCAAAGAGTGTGGAATGAGAGCAAAAGCTTCACTCAGTTCTTCCTCCCTACAAAAGCCTTGGAAACAGTGATGCTCCTGTTGCCCAGGAGGAAACACAATTTCCTTAACTAAGTCCCCCCCAAATCCCCCAGTGTTATGATGGGTCTTGGCAAAGTTGGCTCCGGCAAGTCTTGTACCTGTTTTGTCATATCAGAAGTGAGACCAGTCTTTCTAATGGATCTTCTGATTGTGGCTTCTCTAGTGGATTGCTGAGTGGCAGAAGGAAAGAAGACAACTGATTGTCAGGGGAAAGATGCATTCACAGCTGGAACATTACCGGACTCTGGAGAGACATAATTTCACTGTGAAGGACAGTCCGCACTGCAGGGGTTTTTACATCCCTGACCCTTGGTCATGGAATGAGAGAAGTGCCTCTCAGGTTTTGTGGTTAGCAAAATATGCTCTGACATCATTCCAAACTTTCCCTGTTGGTGGTGTCAACCCTTCGTGAACCCCAAGAGGCCTTGGCTGATTCCACCTCCCAGCACCAATCAGCTTTTCTTGTTGTGTTTGCCCACCACCCATTTGCCAGGTGGTCATTCTAGTGGCTTGTGTGTGGCTCATAATTCTGGAAACTTTGCCATGTTTAATTCAAGGAACAGCAGGGTCACCCATAGTAGACAGGTTTTATTGGAGCTTCCAGACTAAGACAGATTAAGAAGAAAGATCTGTCAATCTACTTCAGAAAACTAGTCAATGTAAACCTAATGGGTCACAATAGAACATCATCCAACTCATTTGTTTTGGACATAGCATTAGGAGGGATCAACCACGGGAGGAAGACACATGATGTATGAAGTAGTTGGCAAGGAGGGTGAGATAGGCCCTTGCTGAGATGGACTGGCAGAGTAGCTGCAAGGATAGACGTGACCAAGCTGGTGACATAGAGGATGATGAACGGCTGGACGTTTGTTGTACATAAGGGTACCATGAGTCAGAGCTGACTCCATGACCACTGACAAGAACATCTGTAAGGCAATTAATTCCATACTTACTTTCTTTCCTAAAAACTATGAATTTTTTTTTAATCAAAGGGGGTGTCCTGCTATTTATTATTATTATTGTAATTTGGGTGGACATTTACAGAACAAATTGGTTTTCCATTCAGCAATTCACCTATATTTTGTTTTGTGGCATTCACTGCAATCCCCACAATGTAAGAGACTTTTCCCACTTCCTCCTTGTGTTTACCATTTCCCTTTGTTTTTCTTTCCTATCTTTTCCTGCCTTCTAAGCATTATCCCTTTATCCCTGCTGCCCTTTCAATCTTATACAGTCGATTGTTCTAATGAGTGCATACCTCCCTGGTATTATGGTTCACCTAATAGTCTTACAGGCTGAAAGTTGTGCCATGGGGGTGAAGTCGGTTCCAGTCTTGAAGAGTGTCTAAGGACTATAGTCTCAGACATTCCACCAATCTCTAGGAACCAGTAAGTCTGGTCTTTTTCACTATTGTGAGTTTTCTTTTCCAGTTTTCTCCCATTCTTTCCAGATCATCTTATTGTGAACCATGTCTCAGTGGCCAGAAGTGGTAGCTGGCCACCGTCTAGTTCTTTGGGTCTCAGGGTCATGTATGCTGAGGACCACACAGTCCATTAGTCCTTTGGTCTAATTGTTTCCTTGCATCTTGATTTTCTTCACTCTTCTTTGCTACAGACAGGGATAGACCAATAGTTGCACCTTAGATGGCTGCTCCCTAGCTTTTAAGACCCCAGTAGCTATTTACCGAGAATGATGTAGCCCATTGTCTTTGTAAACTCTGTCCTGCCCAATGACCTGAGAGTCCCCTGAGGTGATGGTTCTTAGCTCTCATGACCTATTTGCTCAAGGTCATTGGTTATGATGAAGAAATTTCAATAACTTTGCCCCCTGTGAGTATACTATATTCATGGATATATTTGCAGCACATATCAGTACCCATGTCTACATATCCTCTGTCAACCCTATAAATGTTCATGATTGTAGTCCCATTCACCTTCCTACTCTGTTTGGCTTGAGTGTCTATCTATGTATCCACTTATAGATTATTGTCATTGATATTATTAACAGTATGTTAACAGTATTACCCTTTGCTGCTTTTAACTCTTGTGTCCTCCTGGTAACTTCCTCTGTCCTAATCATTATGTGTTGACCTCTCCCTTATTGTATATTGTCTGTCCCTTCTTCCAATTAATGTATCTACCCTCTAGTTAGTGTTTTCCCTGCCCTCTCCCACCCCAGGTAACCTTCAAAGAGTGACTTCTCTGTATAAACCTTTTTCTTAACTTTTTACAGTAGTGGGCTCATGCAATATTTGTGTCCTGCTATTTTAAGGTAAGTTTTAAATCATATGCTTCATGCCCAGGATCAACTGTAAAATTTTGAGAGCCCAGTGCAAAAGGAAAATGTGGAGACCTTTGATTAAAAAGAGCAAGGGACAAGAGTGAAATGAAAGGTACTAAAATGTAAATATATTTTGTTTAAAAATATTCTATCACTTGTAAAATATAATAAGGGCTACATAAGCACAAATTTTAAAATAATATTTTTTGTGATACAATTTTACATATTACAGTAAATAATATTTTATGAATGTAATACTTTAATTGAACATAAGATATTTCTGGCTGCTTTTCCACACATTCATTTATTAGGTCATCAAGATTTACGTTTTTGGCAAGTTCATGAAAACTCCAGCCAATTGCTGCTTTCATCAGCATCATTTTATAGGGCTGGTAATCTAACAGGTAATTTTTCAAGGCCTGGATACCTAACAGGTGATTGATATTGATGAAACCCAATGTCTGCAAGATAGAATTGATTTTCACACAGGTTCTTGGTGTTGCTGTATTGATGTTTCCTCTTTTAACTGTGTTTCTAAATGGAAATGTGGGGACAGCGTGTTCACGTCACACTGATGAGCGACCACATCAGCGGGGCCCACTTGCTGTTAATTCCTGTGATGGAGTCAATTGCCCTTCATTGAAAGCACCCACTGTTGTTCATGGCAGATGCAAAAACTGTAATAATTCTTGATGACTTCAATTTTGAGAAAAATCTTTCTGTTGATGTGGTTGTTCCTGGAGCTGTTGGGAGTGTTTCATAGGCTGTGAGGACATTAGGATATATTTCTGATAGATTTTTCCAAGATACAAATTTTAGTACATCTGCAGTGGATGATTCTCACAGAACACTTTTCTTCAAAAGAGTTAACCCTTCCCACAAATCAGTTCATGTAAGTCCAAGTTAAATTGTAAATACACATTTCTATACTGGCATTTTAATGTTTCATCCGACAATTCCTGTGACTTATTCTGGGACTGGTGAATTCTTGTCACTGAAACTTGTGACTTCATGAATAATTCAAAAAGCTTTTCTATGAGTTCTAGTATCCTATCTTTAATCACAAGAAAATTAAGTCTTACACTGTCCACTCATTTACTAGTTTACCTAGGCAAGAGTGTATGCCTTGAAAATGATGCTCGTTTAAGAAGTCTCTATATGGGATCAAATTGACAACACCAACTGCAAAGATTAGACAGGAACCATATGGGACCGTGAGTTTTTGTTAAGGACGGAGGAACAACTCAGAAAAGGAAGGTAAGAATGGTTGCACAACTTGAAGAACACCATCAATGTCAAGGGTACACTTAGAAATGGTTAAACTGGTGTACATTTTGCTGTGTATAGTTTCAGCGAAGTAAATAAAATAAAATGTCCACTTGTTAATGCTTGGTCCCATCTGATGCTTCAGATGAAAATAGTGTTCTTTCCCACTGCGGGCAGTGATCTTTACTGAAAGCCAGCCATGAGGCACTAGGCAAAAGAGCTGAAGTTCTGTCTCAGATTGCTCCGTGTCGAGCTCCGTGGAAATGATGTGGTGACAAGGCATTAGGGGAGGAAAAGAGCTGTCTAACACTAAGATTGGGCCTCGGTCTTTTAATGAGCCTATACCCCGGGTCAGAATGCCTTCATAGCTTTTGTTTCCATCCATTCTGTGAACTAGGGAGGTTACAAAGGCTAAAGTTGGATATTTTACACCTTCCCCACCAATTGCCAAAACCGAACCATATCAGTTGTCATGGAGTTAATTCTGACTCATGGAGACCCCGTGTGTATCAGAGTGGAACGGTGCTCCCGAGAGTGTCCAGTGGCTAATTTTTCAGAAGTAGATCACCTGGTCCAGGTCCTTCTTGCAAGACTCCTCTGGATGGAACAACCTTTTCAGTCGTCAGACAAGTGTGTTAACTGTTTGCACCACCCAGAGATTCCCCAACTCAATTAAAACAAACAAAAACAAAAAGCCAACCCATAGGTAACAAGTAGACTCACTCATGGAGATCTCATGTACGAGCTCTAATTAAACTCAACATTGATTAAGCTCTGGTGAAGGTGTTTCTGCAGAGGTCAGGTCATTGTTAGGAGAACAAAGAATTATTTCTAAATGGTCACTTGGCTACTCTTCCCCCTTTGCCCTCCTGGAAGCCCCCAGGGATTCTTCTCTAAATCTTCACAGTGAGAACCTGATGGGGCCCCTGGAAATGAAACTCACAAAATAGTGGGCCTTCCCTTCCTGAGGCTGGACCTCCAAGAGGTTTTCCTTCTCCAGGTAGTCCATGCTCAGTGTCCAGCAATTGGTCAATTCCCTTTTAAATATCCCTCCCCAATGGGTGGTCTAGGAGCTTCTCTTCCCGGTCTGTGGTGATTCTCTGTAGTTACCTATCTATCTCCTATTTCACAATGTGACCTCAATTCTATGATGCATTTAAGAAGACTTGTTGATTTTTCAGTTTTTCTGCTTTCTTTCTTCTTGTGAGGATGGAAGTGACAACCTCCAAGTGTTTTACCTGCCCGACAAGGACAAGTTTAAATTCGGTTTAGATCTGTATGTTTGTGTGATGCTCCCAAATCACTTATGGGGTAAGTCACTGTGGTTCTTTCAAAACCCATTTGAATCAGCGCTAATAATATGAACCCAGACATAAAAATAGGTCTACCTTTGTGATGCTCACTAACATTAACTATAAGTCATTAGGAAGCAGTAAGTCACTAGAAAGTTATTTGGAAAGTTTATGAACTTAGAGAAGAATATGAAGTATGTGAAGAATGTCAACAAACTTGATGTTGACTTTGACCTTACATGCTGTGAAAAAAGAAAGCATTATATAGTTAATCTTTACAAACTAGCTTTGAGACATAAATCTAAACAATCTCCTTCATCTCTAACCTTGAAGGAAAGATGCAACATTTGGTTACTCTCAAATCTTGCACAAAAGATGTAACTACTAGATTTTGACACCACACTGGCCCATACTGTGTGAGGCCACGGTGAGAAAGGCATGCATAACTTGAAAGACTGATTAATTCCCCTGAGGGAAGGCAGAGATGAAGGGAACTTTCTCTAGTCTCCTTCTCCTTCAGTAGACAGAGCCTGCAGAGGCTTTGGCTGCCACACCTGACCTCCTACCTTAGACTCAAGGACCTCCACAGAGTTAAAGCTTTAGTCAAGCCTAGCATTGTCATTGTAATGTTAATTCTGATTCTCAGCTGCAAATGAATGTCCTGAGGGCTTCACTTGTGTGTCCTGACATGACTACTTTGCAAGTAAACAAGGGTATGCATGTCAGACCCAAGTGCTATTATGCTCTATACAACTAATTTCTAAGATTAAAATCCTACATGTCAAATTTGTATTACCAGCCCTATGGATATTTGTTTTGCAATGCTGCACCAGATTTTTAAACCAAAACCTCTAAACTCTTTGAAGAATCTAATAACTTCTTGATATCCATTATTGCAATGTCCATGTGTACGTTCCTTTTTTATTGAAATATAATTCATATTCCATAAAATTAATCTTTTAAAGTGTATGATTAACTGGTTTTTAGTCTGTTGACAAGATTTTTCAGTTATCATCACTATATAAGTTCAAAAAATTTTCATCATACCGAAAAGAAACCAGCATTCATCTCTCATTTAGCCATGCTCTCCCAGCCCCTGACAAACACTAATTTATTTTGTGTCCTATGGATTTGGCTAGTCTGAGTATTTCGTTGATATGGAATCATACAATATGTGATTTGTATTAGGTTTATTTCACTCACAATAATGTTTACAGGGTCCATCCATATAATATCAATACTCCGTTCCTTTTTACAGCTGACTAATATTTCATTGGGAGCATAGCTATACCACATTTGTCTAGCCATTCATTAGTTGATGGGAATTTGAGTGGTTTCCACTTTTTGGCTGGCAGAAATAATGCTTCTATAAATACATGTGTACCAGTTTTTGTATAAGGAGCTCTGGTGGCTCAGAGCCCAAGGCATTTGACTGCTAACCAGAAGGCTGGCGGTTCAAACCCCCAAGCCACTCTGTGGAAGGAAGACCAGGCAATCTACTTCCATAAATATTTAGCACCTCAGAAACCCAATGGGGGGTAGCTATGAGT
>NW_006921722.1:363847-371114 GCF_000298275.1 Orycteropus afer afer
ACTATGGCCCCTAGCTGCCCTTCAGGTCTGGAATTGAACACATACCTGTGGCTTTCATCCAAACAAAAGACAGGCATATGAGGTGAACATTTACACTAAGTAGATACACTCTGTGGAGAGAACAATCATGAGAGAATAGAAAGGCTGTTTATGCACAGGGAGACAGCTCAGGGAGAAGGGGTCCATGGAGGGATGGACACAAAGAAGAGGTGACTATTGGGAGGAAGTGGGAGAGGAGCTGTTTCATGGGGGTAAATTGTAGTCAATAACATGAGACAAAGTGTATGTGAGCTGCTGTATGGAAAGTGAATTTGCTCTGTAAACTTTCACCCAAATCACAATTTAAAAAAAATAATACATAAATAAATAAAGTAAGAGATTCACAGCCCTAGAAACCCTATGAGGCAGTTCTGCTCTGTCCTTAAGGACGGCTATGAGTTGGAATTAACACTTGATGGCAGTTGGTTCGGTTTTTGGTCACCTGAGGTCATGAAGATGTACAGCAATGTTTCATCTAAGAGTTTTATAATTTTACCTTTTACATTTAGATCTTTGATCTTGTTTGAGTTCCTTTTTTGTATATGGTTTCAGCTAGGAGACTAACTTCATTCTTTTGTAGGTAAAGAACCAATTGAAAGAGCACCATATTTGGAAAAGATGATCATTTCCCCTGTTGAAAGGTCTTGGTACCCTTGACCATAGTCAATTGTCCATAGACACATGGGATTACTCCTGGACTCTCAGCTCTCTTCTGTGACCTGTTTGCCCAGCTTCATGCTAACATGACATCCTGTTGAGTACTTCATAGTTGCATTTCATCTAATTGACTCTGACTTTTAGCAGCCCTGTATGACAGAGTACAACTATTTCATGGGATTTCCTAGGCTGTAAACTTTATGGGAGCATGTTGTCAGATCTTTTCTCCTGAGGGCTGCTGGTCACTTCAAACAACTGACTTTTCTGTTAGCAGCCGAACAATTAACCGTTTTGTTACTAGGGCTCCTTTTGAGCTTGATAGTAAGTTTTGAAACTGGGAAGACTAAGTTGTCCACTTTTGTTCCTATTATTTTCAATGGTGTATTGTTTCCTTCATTCTCCAGATGAACTTTAGTGTTAGATTGTCAATTTCTGGAGAAAAAAAAAGTTTTTGAATTTTGATAGCCATAATATTGAATCTCTAGATCTATTTGGAAAGCTCTTTCATCTTTCATCTTACGTCATCAAACCCATGAATGTGGGGTATCTTTCCACCTATTTAAGCCTTCTTTAATTTACTTCAGTCATGTTTTCCAGTCTTCAGAGAACAAGTCTTATACTTATTTTTGAAGTGTATGTCTCATTTTTTAATGTTATAAATGGAAATGTTGCCTTAAGTTAATGTTCAGATTATTCAGTATTAGTGTATAGAAATAAAATTGAATTTTGTACAAATATGTTGTATCCTACAAGCCGGCTGAACCCATTTCTCAGCTCTGCTGTTATTTTGTGTGTGTGTTTGTGTGTATGTGCATTCTTCAGTATTTTCTATAAACATAATCATATAATTGTCAAATAGAAATAGCTTTATTTCTCCCTTTGCCAATCTTGATGCACTTGTTTATTTTTATTGCTTAATTAAGCTGCATAAATCTTCTGGTACTTTTAAATAGAATTGGTTAATGTGAAAATCTTGTCTTGTTCCTGCTCCTAGGGAAGGCTTTTGGTATTTACCTTTAAGTACGATGTTAGCTGTGGGCTTTCACACTGAGGCTGCTTTACCAGTTTGAAGGAGTTCCCCCCTATTCCTAGTTTGATGTAGGTTTTGTTGTGTTTGTTCTTTTCTGCATCTATTGATATAATTATGTGATTTCTGTTTTTTGATCCATTAACATAGTATACCATATTAATACATTTCCTTATAGTGAACCAACCTTGCATTGCTAGGGTAAATTCCACTTGTGTTTGGTGTATAATTTACTTCATATGCTACAGATTCAGTTTCCTGGTGTTTGCTGGAGATTTTTACATCTGTATTCATAAAGGGCAGGACTGTAATTGTTGTTGTTGTTGTTGTCATTTCTTTGCCTGATTTTGGTATAAGGATGCACTGGCCTCAGGGAATGAGTTAAGTAGTGTTTCTTTATCATCTAAACTTTTAGAGGTGTTTGTGAAGGATTAGTGCACATTGTTCTTTAATTTTCTGGTATAATTCTCCAGTGAAGGCACCTGGCTCCATACTTTTCTGTTTGGGAAGTTTTGATAACAAATTCTGTTCTTTCAGTTGTTATAGGTCTATTCAAAATTTTATTTCTTCTTGAGTCAGTTTAAGTTATTTGTGTCTTTCTAGGACACAAGTTTATCCTTTTACCAAGTTTACCTACTGTGTTGGCCTACAGTTGTCCATATCACTCCATTATAATCCTTTCTATTTCCTTAAGGTTGCTAGTAATGCCCTCTCTTTCTTTCTTGATTTTAGTGATATGACCTCTTCCATCCCTCACTTTTTTTTTTATCCTTGATCAGCCTAGCTAGAGGATTTTTCAATTTTGCTGATCTCTTCATAGTATCAACTTTTGATTTTATTGAATTTGTCTTTTATGTCATTTCTTTCTGTTCTAGTCTTTATTACTTCCTTCTTTCTGCCTTTTATAGGTTTGGTTTGCTTTTCTTTCTCTAGTTTCTTACCTTGAAAGTGTTACTGACTTGAGATCTTCCTTCTTTTTAATAGGTATTTTTTAATAGGTATATTTTTCTTTTTTATACTTATTTACACCTATAAATTTACCTGTAAAAGCTACTTTATCTGCATTTAGTAAGATTTGGCTTTTGACATTTTTATCGTTATTTTTTTGGAGGAGATAGTACTGGAACTCCCTTATTGTCCCATTTTCACTGGCATCATTTCTTGTGTACACTTTTATGTTGTAATTTTTTACTGACATAGTATACTGTCCAACCCTTGGATAGTTCCTCTCCTGCTATTTTGGCCAAAGAGTTAATAATCATGCTGGTGCCTGGAGGATGGATGCCAGGGATGGAAAGCAGCCTGTGTCCCACCCCGGGCCCCAGTGTTGCCCAAACGTGGAGCCCTTCCTCTCTCCCGGGCCTGAGCCAGCTGCTGTGACTGCTACTGATTCTGCTCCCACTCTTGCTGCTGCCAGTTAAGGCCAGGTCCTGGCCATGACCCTGTCTTTGGGGCCTTGTAGTGCCCTAGACCTCACCAGGCTTGTGTTTATGTGCTGGGTAACCATGCCAACTTCACAGCCACACTTCCTCCTGATGTAGCTCGCCTGCTCATCTATGTGTTTATTGTTCCATTAAAAGAAAAGGACCAAACCCATTGCTGTCAAGTCGATTCTGACTCATGGCAACCTCATGTCTTTTAAGGACTTTTCTTATACAACAAAAGTTCAAATGTAAAATCACTAGGAATTTCTAGATGCTGGCCTTCTGAAAGCAAGACTCAGGGCCACAGTGTAGGACACACATTTGTGAAGCCAATGCTTGTTCTGCCTGCCTGGATTTTATTGCTCCTTTCTTCTCTGAGAATCACAGAGTGTTGCAATCAGTTAAGAGTCGCTGTTAACCAAAAGGGGGAAGGCCTGAGTCCACTCAGAAATACCTCAGATAAAAAGCCTGTCAATCTATTCTAAAAACTCAACAAAAGAAAACCTATGGAACACAGTTCTACTCTGATACACATAGGATTGCCATGAATCCCTTCATCATCCCTGAATGAAGAGTTGGAGGTAGAGAATTTCCTTTGTTCCCTTCTTTTGTAGAGTAGGTATATCATGAAGTATCTTGCAAAGAAATGTTATTAGCAGCCATTGAGTCAGTCCCCAACCCATGACAACCCCATGCGCAATGACCTCATGTACCATCCTGATGACTGGTTGTATGGTAGATTACCGTGATCAATGGCTGATTTTTGCAAGTAGATCATGAGATCTTTTCTCCTAGTCCATCTTATTCCAGAAGCTCTGATGTGACCTGCTCAGCATCGTATTGACACATAAGCTTCCTCTGACAGATGTGTGGTGGCTGAACATAAGGTGCCCATTTTCTGGGAACTGAAGGCAGGTCTCGCACATGGAAGGCCAAAATGCTAACACTGAACCATTACTGCCTCTAACAAACAATAGTTTTTGCAAAGCAGTTGGCAGTGATTAGAACAACTGTGTGTGGAATTATAATATTCACCCTGCAGAAGGCAGTGTAGTGCCTGTGCTTAGCAAGACAGAAGTCCTGCCAACCTTCTAGTTAGCAGTCAAATGGCTTAGGCACTGTGCCACCAGAGCCCCTATAATCTGCTAGATGACAAATAATGCTATCTACATTGCCTCCGATGTATTTGCAAAAAAAAAAAAAAGAAAAAAATCAGTTCATTAGAAGAGTTAGAACTTCCATAAGTATATAATGAAGACCTTCTTTTTAATACTTATATGATACATCTATGCACAAAAGCTTGCTAGCTTAGAAAATATTTTAAAGAATTTATTGCTACACATAGGAATCAGCCCATGTCACAGAGCTCCACTTGGATAAGAGATCAGCTTGGAAACTGTACCAAAAGCCATTATTTAGCTTCTCATTTATGTTACTCGCTTGATTCATTTTCATGGAAATCTGACAGTGTCTCTGTAGCCAAAATTATCAGATGATGGTGTTGGTTTGGTTGTTACAGCTGTTTTAAGAGGCAATTTGGACCACAGTAGAATCAATCTAATTGCTTGTAGGAAACAAGCAATCCAGAAAACAGAAAAATCCTGCTTTAGGTTCTCTGAAGGTTGCCATAGACCACTGCCTCTGTGGGAACTCTTATGTGTATCTGCTGCAACCAGATGTTGGTGCTGTTTTAATGTCAGTTCCAGGAAGCAGCAGAAAGAGGGGGTGATAGCTAGACGGCAAGGGAGCAGAGCCCTAAGCCTTCACAAGCCAACACACCTTTGAAAGCTCAGGAGACTTTTGTGAGTCAAGTCTTTATATGAAAAGCATTTGTAAGGCTGGGTTAACAGCCCTCAGACATACCATACTATTAGGGGAAAGGACAAATAACTAAATATCTTTGGAGTGGCTTACCCTTCTGTAAATCCTACAAGTTCTAATTTAAGGGTCATTATGGTGAGTATGGACCTCAAAATCCATGAAACACAGACTTAAATTTCTTAGACGCGGTTTTAGTCCTCTAGTGCTGCCATAACACAAATAACACAAACGGATGGCCTTCACTAACAGGGATTTATTGTCTTACAGTTTAGGAGGCTAGAAGTCTGAGTTCAAAGTGCCAGCTCTAGGGGCTGGGTGAAGGCCCCTCCACCTTGGGCTTCAGCTCTGCCTCCTACTCCAAGCCCACCAGAACTGCAACCTTTTTCTGACTCACACAGCTGCTGGCTGCTGAGGCTGATGAACCCAAGATCGAGAGGTAAAATGGCCCAGTCCCAAGGTTAGCAGACAACATGGCAGGCCACTAGTTCAAGTCCAGGAATAAGCCTAAAATTGGCAGGCAACATGGCAGGCCACTAAGATGAATACTTAGCCAAACACAGGATCCAGATGTACCAAAAGCTCAAGACCCTTCTCAAAACTTCTCCTTATATACTAAAAGCAGGCCACCCCCCCAAAGACAGCTCCCTAGCTGCTCCCAGTGGTTTCCATGGTGGAGGCAATTATGATCTCATCATAGGGAATAACTGTATTCAGCTTCCCACTATATTCAGTGAATAACTATATTCACTGCCCAGTCCTGTGCCAAGCTGAGCCAAGTTGACACACAGTCTTAACTACCACAGAAGCCATGCAGTACCCAGACTAAGTGCACATCTACTATGCACATTCGACCAGTTGTTTTTTTTTTTTTTTTTTTTTTTTTTTTTTTTTTATCTTCTGGATCCCAAGGTTCAGTTATGCTTTCAATATCAGTTACACTTTCATATCAGTTACCCTTTCATAAGATAGGGAAGGAGAAATTGGTTCATTGCTGAGTCAATACATAAAAACAATAATCAATAAATAAGTAACCTAAGTTGATAGAATTGTGCTCGAACCAGTGCAGGGAGCAAAAGGGTTTGATTGATTGCTCCCTGTGGGTGTGTGGGGAGGAATCCTGCCACTTCTGCTGAATGCCTGACAGGATTTGAGGATTTTCAAAGGCAATATAAGATCTGGACAAGAAGAGATGCACTGTTACTTCCTAGTTTCAGCCACTACATTGATGTACCATTTTCAGAACAAGGAAATAGATTTTGCCATTGAAAAATAATTTAAAACATACATACATAATTAGCTTAATTGCCATGTAATAAGGAAAAAAAAAATTGTTTCTCTCTGGGAAATTTTGGGCCTTTGATTTCTACCAAGATTGTACTCTAGTCTATTGGAGAGAGATACTTGTAAAATGAGTAAAATATGGTCTCTGTTCCCAGAACCCCATATCTGGAAGAGAAGTAGACACATAAATAATCTCTGATATTACATGATTATGGAACTAAGACTAAAGAGACAGAGAAACAGAGAAGTTGGAATAAAGAGAAGAAGATAATTTTAAGTTGAAGAAATCAAGAATGACTTCACACTAGAGAGAAATTTTGAAATAAACTCTGAATAAAGAACACAATTTTAATATGTCCAGGGAAAAATAGGAATTCTTGACCTATGGAATTATATGGATACAGAAAACAGGATAGCAAGACTTACTTTAAATCAGTCTTTGGGAAAGATAAATCATGAGAAAAGTACAGCATGCATGGTAAAGTAGATGTTAGTTTTTTTAGGTGCCATTGAGTCGGCTCCAACTCATAGCAACCCTGTGTACAACAGAATGAAACACTGCCTGGTCCTGTGCCAGTCTCCCACACCCTGCTATGCCTGAGCCAATCAATGCAGCCACAACGTCAATCTACCTCATTAAGGGCCTTCC
Source organism: Orycteropus afer afer (assembly GCF_000298275.1). NCBI lineage: Eukaryota > Metazoa > Chordata > Mammalia > Tubulidentata > Orycteropodidae > Orycteropus > Orycteropus afer. The sequence goes on from NW_006921722.1 coordinate 370,746, forward strand.
TGTTTTGGGCTGACCCTCTACTTTACCAAGCATGATATCGTTCTCCAGGGAATGGTCCCTTCTGACAACAAGACCAAAGTAGGTAGGAGGAACTTTGGTCATTCTCACTTCCAAGGAGTGTTCAGGTTGCACTTCTTCCAAAACAGATGTATTAGTTCTTCTGGCAGTTCATAGAGCTTTCAGTATTTTTCACCACCACACAACTCAGAAACATCAACTCTTTTTTTTTGTTTTGTTTTGTTTTAAATTTTATTTTATTTAGATTTGGGTGAAGATTTACAGAGCAAATTCACTCTCGATACAGCAGTTCACATATACTTTGTCTCATGTCATTGACCACAGTTTACCACAATGCAACAGCTCCCCTCC
>NW_006921722.1:378849-387346 GCF_000298275.1 Orycteropus afer afer
GGTTTAGTCTACTTCTGAATCCTTCTCTTCAAGGCTCAGGGGTCCAAGATTAACTTCTGTGTCTGTGTGAATTGGTTTTCCTTTTCTTTGTTGAAGAGGGTCTGTGCAGTCCTTCTATCTAGTCCACCATCTTCCGCTCCTCAGAAACATCAACTCTTCTTGTATCTTCTTTATTCATTGTCTAGCTCTGACATGCACATGAGGCAACTGAAAATACCATGGCGGGGGTTTGGCACACCTTTGTCTTCAAAGACACATCGTTGCTCTTCAGCACTTTTAAGAGGTCTTTGCAGCTGATTGGCCCAATGCAATGCAATATCTTATATCTTGACTTCTGTTTCCAATAGTGTTGATTGTGGAACCAAGTAAGATGAAATCTTTGACAACTTCAATCTTTTCTCCATTTATCGTGATGCTGCTTATTGGCCCATTGTGAGGATTTTTGTTTTCCTTTATGTGAGGTGTAACCCATACTGCGGCCTGTAGTCATTGATCTTCATCTGTAAGTGTTCCAAGTCATCCTCAGTTTCAGCAAGCCAAGTTGTGTCATCTGTATGTCACAGGTTGTTAATGAGTCTTCCTTCAGTCCTGACGCCATGTTCATCTTCATGCAGTCCAGCTTCTTGGATTATTTGTTCAGCATGAAGTTTGAATAAGTATAGTGAAAAGATATAACCCTAACACACACCCTTCTAGATTTTAAACCATCCAGTATCCCCTTGTTCTTTTTGAATGACAGCCTCCTAGTCTATCTATAGGTTTCTCTTGAGCACAATAAAGTGTTCTGGAATTTCTATTCTTCTCAGTGTTATCCATAATTCATTATGATCCACACAGTCAAATCCTTTTCCATAGCATTGAAACACAAGTAAACATCCTTCTGGTATTCTTTGCTTTCAGCCAAGATCCACCTGACATCAGCAGTGATATCTCTTGTCCCACATCCTCTTCCTAATCAAGTTTGAATTTCTGGAAGTGCCCTGTAAGTATACTGCTGCAACCATTTTTGAATTATCTTCAGTAAGATTTTACTTGCATGTGATATTAATGATATTGTTCAGTAATTTCCACATTCGGTGGGATCACCTTTCTTTGGAATGGGTACAAATATGGTTCTCTTGCAGTCAGTGGACCATGCAGCTGTCTTCCAAATTTCTTGGCATTGATGAGTAAGCCAGCCACTCCTCAGAAGGAAGGTTGGGCAATCTACATCCATAGTGATACTGCCTCGGAAACCGAAGGAGGGGTTGCTATGAGTCGGGTCTGACTCGACAGCACGTGATAACAACAACAACATACGAGTAAGTGCTTTCAAAACAGCATCCATTTGTTGAAGTGTCTCTATTGGAATTCCATCAATTCCTGAAGCCTTGTGTTTTGCCCATTCCTTCAGTGCAGCTTTGACTTCTTCTTTCAATACCATTGGGTCTTGATTATATGCCACCTTCTGAAATCGGTGAACATTGACCAATTCTTTTTGGTACAGTGATTGTGTATTCTTTCCATCTTCTTTTGATGTTTCCTGCATTAGTCAATATTTTGGCCATAGAATCTTTCAATATTGCAACTTGAGGCTTGATTTTTTCTTCAGTTCTTTCAGCTTGAGAAATGCTGAGTGTGTTTTTCCCTTTTACTTTTCTAATTCCAGGTCTTTCCACATTTCATTATAATAACTGAATTTGTCTTGTTGAGCTGCTATTTGAAATCTTCTGTTCAGCTCTTTGATCTTATATTTCTTCCATTTGCTTTAGCTGCTCTCTGTTCAAGAGCTATTTTCAGAGTCTCTTCTGACATCCATTTTGGTCTTTTCTTCCTTTCCTGTCTTTTTAATGGCCTACTGCTTTCTTTATGCATGATGTTCTTGATGTCATCCCACAACGGTCTCTAAATTCAGCTGGGATGTAATCAAGGTCATATTTGGATTCTCTTGGACTTGTTTTAATTGTCTTCAGCTCCAACTTGAACTTGCATATGAGCAATTGATGGTGTTTCACAGTCAGCTCCTGGCCTTGTTTTGCCTGAATATATTGAGCTTCTCCATTGCCTCTTCCCACAGATGTAGTCAATTTGATTCCTCTGTAATCCATCTGATGATCTCCACTTGTTTAGCTGCTGTTTATATTGTTGAACAAAGGTGTTTGCAATGAATAAGTAGTTGGTCTTGCAAATTTCTATCATGCAATCTCCAGAGTCATTTGTATCACCAAAACTCTATTTTCCAAATACTAGTGATTTTTCTTTGTTTCCAACTTTGCATTCCAATCACCAGTAATAATCAGTACATCTTGATTGCATGTTGGTAAATTTAAGACTTCAAAAGTTGGTAAAAATCTTCAATTTTCTCATCTTTGGCTTTGGTAGTTGGTGAGTAAATTTGAGTAATAGTCATCTTAACTGGTCTTCCTTGTAGAGAAAAAAAAAAAAAAACCTCATTGTCATCATGACAATTCCTACTCATGGCAACCCCTTTTGGGTTTCTGAGGTGGTGAATCTTTATGGAAGTAGACTGCTCAGTCTTCCTTCCACAAATGGCTAGTGAGTTTGAATGCCAAACATCTGGTTAGCAGTCAAATGCCTTAGGCTCTATTCCACCTGAGCTTCTTGGTCTTCCTTGTAGGTGTATAGATATTATCCTATCACTGACAGCATTGTACTTCAGGATAGATCTTGAAACATTCTTTGTGGCAATGAATGCAATATCATTCCTCTTCAATTTGTCATTCCCAGCATAGCAGATCATATGATTGTCTGATTCAAACTGGATAGTACCACTCCATTTCAGTTCAGTAATGCATAAGATATTGATCTTTATGCATTCTATTTCATTTTTGACAACTTCTAATTTTCCTAGATCCATACTTCATACATCACATGTTCCAATTATTAATGGATGTTTGCAGCTGTTTCTTCCCATTTTGAGTCATGCCACATCAGCAAATGAAGGTCCCAAAAGCTTTACTGTGTTCACATCATTAAGGTTGGCTTTATTCTCAGGAGGCAGCTCTTCTTCAGTAATGTTTTGACTGCCTTCCACCTTGAGGGGAACTCTAGTAGCATAGTGCCTAAAGCACTTGACTGCTAACCAGAAGGCTGGTGGGTCAAACCCACCAGCTACTTTTTGGAAGGAAGGTTGGGCAATCTACTTCCATAGTGATACCACCTCAGAAACCCAAGGAGGGGTTGCTATGAGTCAGGTCTGACTTGATGGAACATAACAACAACAATCCGACCTGAGGGGCTCATCTTCCAGCACTGTATCAGACAACGTTTCAGTGCTATTCATAAAGTTTTCCAGTCATATATCAGACAGCGTTTCACTGCTATTCATAGGTTTTCACTGGCCAATTTTTTGAAAAGTAGGTTGTCCCTTCCTTCTTCTGAGTCTGGCTTAGTCTGGAAGCTCTGCTGAAACCTGTTCACTGTGGTGACCCTGCTGGAATTTGAAATGTCAGTGGCACAGCCTCCAGCCTCACGGCAGCACACAATCCACCACAGTAAGACAAACTACAGGCAAGTGGTGGTGGTCAAGTAGAGTACTAATGAAAATGATGGAAACTGTCAATGAAATGGAGTTACGCAATTGTAGCAACATTGGACTCAAACATGCCTACATTCATGAAGATGGTGCGGGACTGGACAATGTTTTGTTTCATTGTACATAATGTCTCCATGACAATTAACAAAAATAAATGGGCACAGAGACAAGACAGAGTGGATAGTGCTTACATGTTGACATGTATTGAGAGCAGGAGTCAGAAAACTTTACCTGTAAAGGGGTATATAGCAAATATTTCATGTTCTATGGGACATATTATCTCTATCAGTACTACTTAATTCTGCAGCTAAAGTGGGAAAGTATCCATAGATGATATGTAAATGGCTGTCTTCTAATAACACTTTATTTACAAAAAAATAAACATTAGGCTTCTATAGTTTACCAAACTATAATCTATGAGGACAGAGATTTTCATCTGTTATGTTTACTTATTTATTCCAAACACCTAAAGTAGAGCCTGGAACATATTACGTGTTCAAAAACATTTCTCAAATGAATAAATAAACGAAAGAAATAAACACAAAACCTGACAAATGAAATGGGAACATATTGAAGAGCATTGGACTATCATCCTATGAAGATCTAGTTTTAGGTCCTAAGCAACAAAGAATCACTGCAGACTTTCTATGGAATGATTTTCCAAAGAATGATAATTGTTTGGATGTCATGATGATCTCTCTGGCACAAGTGTTTGATGCACTGAAGAGCAAAGGCATCTGAGGCAGAAAGACAGGCTGACTTACTGAAATTCATGGCAGACAAGAGATCCAGAACCTGGGCTGGCAGATCTGGGGAAGAACAGAATGTACTTTTCTGAGACTGAACCTGTCAGACCCAGTCATGCCCTGAAGGGTAGAGGAAACAAATTAAGATGACTTTTGGTGACTAGAAGAATGCCTGGGCCAGTCTATGATTGATGAGGGATGAGGAGACTAGGCTTTTAATTTTGAAAAAGTCAAGTTTAGAGGAAGGTGATATATCATACTGAGTGGGTTATTAGAAATCTTGGCATTGTTCCTTTGAGAAAGAATTAAATGTGACAGATTCCCACACACCAATTATCAGAAAGTGAGATTTTCTGCTTGTGATAAGATCACCTGGTACTGCAACGGTTAACACACTCAGTTGATGAGTGAAAAGTTGGAGGTTTGAGTCTACCCAGGCACCTCAGAAGAAAAGGCAGGTGATCTACTTCTGAAAAATTAGCCATTGAAAACCCCATTGGGCACAGTCCTACTTTCACACACATGAGGTCGCTATGAGTTTGGAATCAACTGAGGGCAACTGGTTGGTCCCAAATTTCTATTTGAGTAACATGGTTAAAGAAGGAAATTAAAAACAAGAGCCAGAGAACTCTATGTAAATCAGTTCCATCTTACGTAAAATGTGTTTTATCATTCCCAATTACCTATCAGGTATCTAATTTCTTTAAAGGCCTTGTAAGAAGATAGTGTTAAGAATAGCAATTGGCTGGCATTTTCATGAGGTGTATATTCATGAGGCATGGACACACTGACATCTGAGGTCATGAGTTGGACCAAAAATAAGTTTGAAGTTCTTCATCAGATGGGTCATCAGTGTAGAGGCTAATAACGCTGTCTCTGAGAACTGTGTAATGTTTGAGAAGGAGACCTCTGGGGACCCAAAGTACATGTAGTTGCAATTTTTCCTTATGATTCTTTTCCTAAAACATTGTCCTCTGTCATCACAATTGCATGAAGAAACATTCAGGACAACAGTGAAATTAGGTCAGAAATGAAAGAATAAATTCCATCCTATAGAAATCAAATGTTAAAGTAGAGCTTAGAAGTTTAAGATGTATATGCAAGGACCAATACCTTGATTCTTCCTGACAACCATGGCCTAAGTTTTATCATTTTTTTTGCTCCTTTGTCTACATTTTCATCATAAAAGTGTTGACTCTGAGTAGTCTATTTTCCAGAGAAGAAGCTATAATTGTAAGCTGCTACAGGGGGCAAGCAGATAACATAAACATGGGTGAAATGGGCCGGGAATAACTGGATGGAGTAGCAGGGCACAGAGGGCAGTGGGTCTTTTCAAAAGGGATCGAATGGACAACAGTTATGCAATTCAAGCAAAATATGGCTTTGTGCTGTTAGATCTTGCAATGTTTCTACAAAGCAAGGCATATGTACTTCCTTCATGAAATCTATGAATATTTAACACTTGGCAATTCATTAATTAATTGTTCTATATATGTGAATCCAACAAAAGAATATCAGTGGGTGCCTGTTTTGAGACATTTCCATGGAAGATCATTGATGAATTGTTCAATCATTATCATTAGATGTTTTGTGGGCAAATATATTTATACAAAAAATAGACAAGATTTGAACTGGTGGATAATAGAAAATCATTTAGAGAGAGTTATAATAATAACTAACATTTTATGGCTTTCTCACACATATGAATGGCTAGAGTATTTCTGGTAGCATAGTGCCTAAGGCACTTGATTGCTAACCAGGAGGCTGGCAGTTCAAAACCACCAACCACTCCTTGGAAGGAAGGTTGGGAAATCCTACTTCCGTAGTGATAACTGCCTCGGAAACCCAAGGAGGGGTCGCTAGGAGTCGGGGCCGACTCAATGGCAAATAACAACAACAAACAACATGGGATATAATAATATGATATTGTAATGTGATGTTGCAGCCCCTTTCCACCCTATGAAGAAGTAGAGTCCCTTTTTACACTTCTTAAAATTGTCTGTCTCTGTCTCTTACTCTGGTCAATTGAATACAACAGCCCCACAGACATGGCATTGCACTCCTTCTAAGACTCATTCTCCAGAGGCCTGCAAGTCCCACTCCCTTCCTAAAAACACCTGCCTCCACCACATACACAACCCAGGCCAGCCTCCTGGGATAGGAGAAGAGTTGCCTCAGCTGAAACATCCTCTTCCATCCCACAACCAACCTAGCTATTGGCTTTAGATGTACAAATGAGCTCTGCCAAAGCAAGGGGAACCACCCAACTGAGTCGAACTCTGCACTGTAGGCTAAATAAGAGCTTGTTTGTTTAACCCACTGGGTTTTGGGGTGATCTGTTTTTCAACCACAGCTAACTGGTACACGCTCAGAGCTGGAAAGCTGTGTGGCTGAATTTACATCCAACTGGAAGGCTGAGCTAATGACGTTCCATTCATCACCTTCCACAGCCAGTGACAGGGCAGCATCCCTGGAAACAGTGGCTGGCCAAGCATTGTCTTTTTAATGTTATGAGGGCACTAAATAATGTTTATCATTGATCCAGGTGTGTCAACTCCTGGACTTGATAGAAACCAGTTCTGAGGATGTTGAATAGTGACATTGCAGATTTCATCATCCAAAAGGTTTGGATATTCTTCATCTTATACTTCAAATTATTGTAATTTGACAGGAACTGTGACACTGAAAATAGTTATTAAAGATCAAGTGATGGCCATCAATTTGTGCCATTGGTAGTGTACATGTTTCTTAGTGGGCATCCCTTCTCTTTCAGAGGCATTTGAGACACAAACTGGAGAATCAAACTGATCTGAAAGCATAATAAAGTTCTGCTTATTTGATAAAGAATGTTTCTATATTTATTGCATTCACCTATATAGTGAAAACATGGAAAGAAAGGTAATAAAATAAACTCTAATGAAAAACAGAAAATGCTAAGCCAAATGACATGGGCTAAAATGTCAAGATGAACAAGAATCAATAGTTTTACCTTTTAGAACTTCAGGTCATTTCAACACACATCATTTGCACAAGGCAGAATAGAATGAATCTTACTTATCAGATATGATAAGAAATAATAAACCTAAGGGAACTTAAATCATCTTAGAAGAGAAGAACACACTTTAATTTTCTTTTCTAAAAACTAGAATGTATTTTGAAAGAAGTCCATCCTCTCTTTTACACAAAAGATTTTGGTAAATTCAAGCTTTGGGATTATTTCTTAAGTTAACATTTCTTTTTGCTTGTTCATCTGTTTGTCTGTAGAAGAGCAAGTTGACTGAGTCACTTAATGTTGAAGGAAGATGAAAGGTGATATTTTCACCAGTTTTAACATTTTTACTATTATCTATTCAGCATGTAAGTCTCTGTGCTCTTTTTATGACTCAGAACCGATTAGGTTTAGGGCCCACTCAACCCGGGTCTGATTTAATTAACATAACTAAAAACACACTATTTCCAAACAGGATCATATTTACAGGTATTGGATTTTGATACACATTTTGGGAGACACAATGTAATCTTCAACAGCAATAAAGATTGTATTCTATTCTTCCATCTGCCCAGTTCTTTGGTTTTGTTTCTCAGTTATTTCAGAATTTGGGCAGAGAAAATGTGTATTATCTGTTGGATCCCATTGATTCTTAAAAGAAGCTGTATGAAATAATCTGAATCCTCTTAATTCAGATTTTGAAGAAAATGACCAATGGTCACCTACCACAACTGTAATATCATGATCCAGTCTACATTGTAAATGTTGGCTCTGAGAAAATTTCAGCTACTGGTGGAAAAGTAGGTTAGCAAAATATGTTAGTGATTGAGTAATTCGAGGGGAAGAAGATCATATTTAAATGATCCTTAAAAAGAAGGCAATCTATTAAGTCAGCTAAATCATTTAAGGAACAGTTTTGTATATGAGACATGATAACAAATACATGAATATTCTGTAATCTTGTCATCTCAACTTCTCTTTCAGGTCAAAATTTAAAAGCACAGAGCATTGTGAAAGAGCACATGCATTCTGGAATTTCTTAATCAGATATGGAACACTAAATTGGAACTGGTTTCGTTCAACAAACATTTAACCAGTGACAATTAAATGTCCACCCCTCATCTGTCATGGTACTGTGGTAGCTTGCATGCTATGATGCTGGAACGGATACCACCCAAGTCTCAAACACCAGCAGGGTCACCCAGGATGAACAGGATTCAGTGGAAT
>NW_006921722.1:388756-391054 GCF_000298275.1 Orycteropus afer afer
GGCAGTGTTTCGTTCTGCTGTGCATAGGGTCACTATGAGTTGAAGACAACTCAACGTCACCTAACAACAACAACAAAGAAGACCAATTAATATGAATACCATTCAAAAATACGTACCAACTACTGAAACCAAAGATGAAAAAACTGAAGATTTTTAACAATTTCTGCAGTCTGAAATTTACCTAACATGCAATCAGGATGTAAAGGTAATTACCGGTGAATAGAATGTGAAATTTGAAAATAAAGAAGAAGTATAGACAGTTCGAAAATATGACCTTGGTGATAAAAATTATTCTGGGGATTCCATGATAAAACTTTGTACCAAGGACTTATTGGTTATGAATATCTCTTTCAAAAACCTGAATAGTGACTATACACATGGACCTTGCCAGATGCAATACACAAGAATCAAATTGACTACATCTGTGGAAAGATACAATGGAGAAGCTCAATATCATCATTCAGAAAAAGGTTGGGACAGATTACAGAACAGAACATCAATGGCACACATGCAAGTTTAAGTTTAAGGTGAATAAAATGAAAACAACTCTATAGGAGATAGAATATAACCTTGAAAATATCCAACCTGAACTTAGAGACCATCTGAAAAACAGAGGTGATGCACTGAACACCAGTCACTGAAGACTAGACAAATTATTGGATTACATCAAGAACACATACATAAAGAAAGCAAAAGATCATCTGAAAGACAGAAAAGGAAGAGAAGACCAAAATGGATGTCAGAAGAGACTCTGCAACTTGCTCTAGAATGGAAAGTAGATAAATGGAAGAAATGATGAAGTAAAAGTGCTGAACAGATTTCAAAGAGTAGCTTGAGAGGACAAAGTAAAATATTACAACGATATGTGCAAATACTTGGAGATGGAAAACCAAAGGGGAAGAGCACAGTCAACATTTCTCAAGCTGATAGAAATGAAGAAAAAAATTCAAGCCTTGAGTTGCAATATTGAAGGATTCTGGGGGTAAAATATAGAATGATGCAAGAAGCATCTGTGGAAGTAATACAGAGAGTCATTGTAACAGAAAGAATTGGTCGATGTTCAACCATTTCAGAAGGTAGAATGTAATCAAGAATCAATGATATTGAAGGAAAAAGTCCAAGCTGCACTGAAGGAATTTGCAAAGAATAAGTCTCCAGTTATTCATGGAACACCCACTGAGATGTTCAATAAGTGGATGCAGCACTGAAGGTGCTCACATGTTTAGGCCAAGAAATTTGGAAGGCAGGTACCTGGCCAGCTGACTGGAAGAGATTCATAGTTATTCCTACTCTAAAAAGAGGTGATACAACAGAATGCAGAAATTATTGAACAATATCATTAATATTACATGCATGTGAAATTTTCCTGACAATAATTCAAAACTGGTTGCAACAGTATATTGACAGGGAACTTCTAGAGGTTCATGTTGGATTCAGAAGAGGACATGGAGCCAGAGATATCATTGCTGATGCCAGATGGATTGGGTGAAAACAAAGAATACCAGAAAGATGTTCACCTGTGTTTTACTGACTATGCAAAGACATTCATTTTGTGGACCATAACAAATTATCAATAACATTGTGAGTAATGGGAACTCTGGAATAATTCATTGTGTTTGTGAGGAATGTGTACACGTGTACATAGACCAAGAGACATTTACTCCAAAAGAGCAAGGGATACTGTGTGGTTTGAAATCAGGAAGGGTGTGTGTCAGGGTTGTATCCTTTCATCATACTTACTCAGTCTGAATGCTGAGCAAATCATCAGAGAAGCTGGAGTATATGAAGAACATGGCATCAGGACTGGAGGAAGATAACACCCTGAAATATGCAGTCGACACAACCTTGCTTGCTGAAAATGAAGATGACTTGAAGTGCTTACTATGAAGATCAAAAGCTCCAGCCTTCAGTATAGATTATATTTCAACATAAAGACAACAAAAGTCCTCACAACTGGACAAATAAGCAACATCATGATGAACATAGTAAAGATCGAAGTTTTCAATGATTTAATTTTATTTGGATGCACAATCAATGCTCATGGAAGTAGCAGTCAAGAAATTAAATGTATTGCATTGGGAAAATCTGCTTAAAAAATTTTTTTTAAAGTTAAAAAGCAAAGATGTTACTTTGATGACTAAGGTGAACCTGACCAAGCCCCATGGTATTTTCAATTGCCTCACAAGCATGTGAAATCTGGACAATGAATAAGGAAGACCACAGGAAAATTGACACATTTGAACTGTCAGGTTGGCAAAGAATATAGAATGTACTATGAACTGCCAGAAGACTGAACAA
>NW_006921722.1:405627-413648 GCF_000298275.1 Orycteropus afer afer
ATATTAATGATATTATTCTATAATTTCCACATTCTGTGTGATCACTTTTCTTTGGAATGGGCACAAATATGGATCTTGGGTAGTGATACGACCTGGGAAACCCAGGGAGAGGCCGCTATGAGTTAGATCTGACTCCACAGCAGTGAGTTATTAAGTGTGTGAAGTTACCATAAAATCCCATTCCAACCCACAGCGCCCCTAGAGGACAGAGTGGAACTTCCCCAGAGAGTGTCCAAGGCTGTCTATCTTCACGGAAATCAAGCTCATAATCTTTATGGACCCAAACTCACAGCCATGGAATAGATTCCGCACCTAGAGGACAGAGTGGAATTGCCACACAACTGCCACATCTTTTTCCCTCTGAGTAGCTGGTGAGTTCAAATCACTGACCTTTTGGTAATGAGCCGAATGCCTTAACCACTGCAGCACTCACACTCCCCAGAGAGTGTCAGGGAACATCTTATTAATTGGAAATTGTAAGACGTAAGGGGTTTACCAACTTGTACGACTCTCATACTGAGCTGCAGATTCCTTGACTTATTCAAACAAAATTTTGAAAGTTTATTTTTCAAAATTCCCTGGTTTTCACTTCACTGATTTGTCCCTTAACATCCCTTGCTTCCTCCCTAAAGAACCCTCACAAGACAGTCATCTTAGCTGCCTTTTCAAGCAAGCATCCAGAACGAGAATCTGAAATCTCTTCCACTGTGTTTCAGACATTAATGCTGATGTCTTAAAGCCAAGGGTGGGTTTTCATTAAACTTAGCAGAATCTGGACCACGGAGGCCTAGAATGGCTTGTTTTGCAGGCCAGCATGGGAGCAGCCATTACTTATCCTACAGAAATGCTTGCTAAGAGACTCAAAAACAGACTCGTTCTGACAGTGGCTATGTGCCCCATTATCTCTGAAGGGGCTGGAATAACAGCAGCAATTTTATAAAATGAATAAATACTTGCAGTGGGATGAGCACAATTCCCAGTGGAAAAGGACACCCTGTTCCATCAAAGAAGACACTTCACACACACCTGCCGACATTGTCTCCTCCTCTCTACACTCAAGTGAAAAAGGAGAATAATTTGAATTTACAAAGAACTTGATGGTTCTTGGGAACAGAACTATTTTTTAAAGATGCATTTCATCATAAAGGAAAATAAGGCTCACGTCTGAGTGACTTTTCAAGGTTTGGGTTTTGGTTTTGGTTTTTCAACCTCTTCTTGCAAAGGTTCAGTGTGCAGATACTAATGAATGGGTAGCTAAGCAAGCCGACCAGCGATGGATCTGACAAAAGGCCTTGGGCCCTGCTTCCAGGGTCAGGAGTGAAAACCCTGTTGGTGCAGCTCCAAGCTGCAGCACAAGGCGTTGCCCTGCGTTAGAGACGACTGGATGGCCGGCTTGTTTTGACTTCCTGTGAGGTGGAGGGGAACGTACCTGAAGGATAAAGAAAAGAATGAGGAATTTGGGGGCCTGGTCCAGGCCATAATGGATTAATTTTTTTGATGGTTGTGGAAACATTTGTTAAACATCATTTTACTCTTTCTAGTTTTTAAATTTTGATAGTGATCCAAATAACACATGTGGCCATAGTGATGTCATTTCGATAGCAAGCCCTTCTTATTTAAAAATGGACCATTTAGTAAATCTCAGGTTTTTGCAATGATTACATGTAGTTTTCCAAGCACGGTAAGGATGGATCCATGGCAGCGTGGTGAAAGCTGTGTTTGCTCCCCGGAAGCATGAGTCAAACAGTGGAATGGTGTGCTGTGGCCGTCCTTCCTACAGCGGCAAAGGATTAGCGGAGAATTTCACGGGGACTATCTGTCTTGAAGCCTTGATGCCCCAGACAGTCACAGCCCTCTCATCTATAGATGTCAGGTCTGTAGTTGGGTTTGTGGGTGGCCAGCGCCACCACCTCATTTTGATGAAAGAGTCCTGCCGTACCATCACAAAGAGTCACATCTTAGTAGTGATAAGAAGTGTCACTCACATCTGAAAACTCACTGAGCTTCCATCATGGTACGTCACTGCCTGGGGAGTATGTAGGAGACATCCTTTATGCCAATGCCACTTAATGTCCGCTGGAAACACTGGCCATCATACATCTGGCAGTTTTAACATCTGGCAGCTGCTGACTTGGATCGAGTCCTTTGTGTGTGTTTATCTTGTCACAGGAATAAGTTTTCAGGTTTATATATGACAACAGTCTTAATTGATCACAAGGCTTGGCTTCCTGGCTTCCAAGAACATCAGGGCTGTGTGCACAATCCATTCACAGGAGAGCTTCAAACTGGTTCTAGCCAGTTCAATCATGGCCAAAAGAGTGACATCCCAACAGATGCAAATTTGCAAAATATGGTGGACTGGAAGGATAACCAGAACGGTAAAAATTGCAGGTCGACACCCTGGAGTGGGAGACTAGGAAGAGGCATAGGGACCCTTCTCAGGGCCCTGATGCAGGAAGCTGGTTCATTGCCAAGACTGTGGAGCATGACACAGATTCAAAACAGCCCAGTGGGCTGAGTCTGGCCCCATCGTTTCCCACTCTATCAGTCAGGAGTTTTGGTTGCTATGCAACATGCATGCTGCCCTTACTTTCTAAGAGGGAGACAAAATCTCTAGCAGAGGGGCAAACCACATTTTTCTTGTCCCAGTTATTATTCCAATATACCCACATTTTACCAATTTGGGTCTGTCTGTTCACTTTGTCGGCCAGACTGCACCTGGAAGAACCTATTTGAACCCCTGGTTCACGGAAACCTGGGAGGGTGGACAGAAGGGCATTTAGTAAGTGAAAGGAGGGAATGACTTTCTTGGGAATATGTATTTCCAAGGTCCTTGGGTGGCACAAATGGTGAAGAGCTCAATTATAGCCCAAAAGTTGGCAGTTGCAATACCCCCACTGATGCCTTGGAAGATGTGCCTTGAGATCTGCTTCTCAAGGTTCACACCCTTAAAACCCATGGAGCAGTTTCACTCTGCAAACGTGGGGTCAGCATGAGTCAGAATCAACTTGACAGCATCTGTCTAAGTTACCGTATGCGGGTGGCTTTAACCAGCAGAATTATGTGGTTGGGCAATCCTACTTCTGTAGCGATACTGCCTCGGAAACCCAAGGAGGGGTCGCTATGAGTCGGGGCCGACTCGATGGCAAACAACAACAACAACAGCAACAGTTAAGAAGGCTAGAACTCTGAGTTCGGAGTCCCAGGTCCAGGGGCAGGCTTCTTGTCTGTTGGCTCTGGAGGAAGGCCCTTGTCTCCTTTGAGCTTCTGGTCCTTGGCAATCTTCATGTGGTCTGGCATCTCTCCTTCCCATGTCTGCTCACTTCATCTGTCCCTTTTATAGCTCAAGGACACTGACTCAAGATGCACCATACACAAGTACTACTTTATTAACATCACAAAGAGAATCCATCCCCAAAGGGGCTTATAGCCACAAGTGGAGGGGTTACGATTCCCAACACAAATTTTGGGGGTGCAATTCAAACCATAAAAGGTAACAACTCTGATGCTATTCTAAGTCTTGTGATGCAGAAGGCCTGGGGACATGACACTTATTGCAGAAGTGGGTGACACATGATTTAAAAAAAATCAGAAATGCATAATCAATTTATAGAACACAGTCAATGCACTTAAACAAACAAAAAAACAGACATTTTATTGACTTCTTGTCAGTAATTCAGAGAATTAAGCTAGGGAAAGATGTAAGTCCATCTCTTTCTCATGTGAAAAAGAACATATATATTGTGGAGTGGAAACAAGGAGCAAATAATTATTGGCTCTTTCTCAGGGAGACAAAAACATTTAAGTGAAGAAAGCAGGATGTAAATAAAACCTGAGAAACCATGAAAAATAACGACAAGAATAGCTACCTAAACTCTCACCATCAACAGAATTTACTGAACACCTACCAGGTTTAAGGCATTTTCCTCCACTAGGAGAAATGCTGTGAGGAGAGGCTACAGCTCTCCTGAGTCTGAATTCTGGCTATGTCTTTATTTAAGTTAACAGGTAATGACTCACCATCTCTGAACATCAATTTTCTCACCTCGAAGTTGAGAGGAATACGTATCTGTTAGTGATGTTGTGAGATCAAACTCTCCATAATCATTTGTTTTACTCATTTCACAGGTATTTATCAAATACTGTCCATGTATTGAAGGGGCCCTGTGGCCAATGGTTCAGTGCTCAGCTTCTAACCAAAATATTGGTAGTTCAAACCCCCCAGTGACTCTGCAAGAGAAAGACCTGGCAACGGGTGTCCATAAGGATCCCAGCGTGGAGAAGCCTGTGGAGCAAACAGTTATGCTCTGTCACAGGGGGTCGCTGTGAGTCCAAAATCAGCTCAATGTCCCTCAACAAGTCCAAACACGGGGGCCTTTCCTGTGGAACTGAAAATAAAGTACACACAATTCCTGACCATCAGAGACTTCACATTCTGAGTGGGAAGATTGACAATAAACAACATAAAACTAGCACAATGTATGTATGATGGACAGTGAATGGTGGTAAGCACTAAGGTTCAGTCGACAGTGGTGGATAGGACTTAACCTAGCTGTGCTCAGTTTTGCAGAGTGGCCATGGAAAGCCTCACTGAGAAAGAGAAATTTGGATGATGGCAAGGAGGCCGGGAGAGAGTCAACCACACACTTTCCTGGGCAAGCAAGCAAAAGGAACAGGAAGAGCAAGGTCCTGAAAGGGAAGCAGGTCTGGTGTGCTCAAGAAAATGGAGGAAAGGCGGAGGAGCCAGAGTGGGAGCGCGAGTGGGAGAGGAAGGTGAGGTCCTGGGCGCAGTGTGCAAATATTTACCATTGTGCGCTGGACTCTGACGTCTTCTCAGAGTGAGGAACCAATGGTGGTTTCTACGCAGATGAATGATGTGGTCTGATTTTTTTTTCCCCACTATCCTTCTGTACTACGTGTGCGATACTCTGAAAAAGAGCTAGAATGGAAATAAGCTATTGCAGTAACCCAGGAGAGAGGCGACGGGCTAGCCTGGTAGCAATATATGAGGTGAGAGATTGTCTGGTTCTGGATTCAAAATCTATTTGAAGGCAGAGGCAACAGGAGGTGATGGCACACAGTCATGGAATTTGTGAGAGCAAAAGGTAAAGAAGGACTCAGCTGTTGAACTGAGCACCTGCAAAAGTGTATGATTCGTCCCAAGATTACAAACAAGTTCTGTTCTTACGTCTGTCTGAAAGGCGGATTGGTACGTAAATTGGGACAGTTAGGAATGGCTGGTATCTAACATCACTTAGCCAAATCTTTTGTCTTAGTATATAGTATATAGTGTACCTTCTATGCATAAAACACATTAAAGAAATACTTCCAGATATACTAAAATGCCATTAATAATAATACAGTGATAATAATAATAATTATATTTTAAATTTTTATTGTGATTTGGGTGAAAGTTTACAGAGCAAATTCACTTTCCATACAGCAGCTCACATACACTTTGTCTCGTGACATTGACTACCATTTCCCACAATGCAACAGCTCCCCTCCCACTTCCTCCCCATAGTTATCTCTTTCCTCTATCCTTCCCTCTATGTACTCCTGCCTCCGGAGCTGTCTCCCTGTGCATACACAGCCCTTCTATTCTCCCATGATTGTTCTCTCCAAGGAGTGTACCTACCTAATGTAAATGTTCACCTCATATACCTGCCTTTTGTTGGGCTGGAAGCCACAGGAGTGGGTTCAATTCCAGACCTGAAGGGCAGCTAGGAGCCATAGTCTTAGTGGTTACATCAGTCTCTATTGGACCAGCAAACCTGGTCCTTTTTTTAAAAAAATTTTTTGAATGACTTTGAGTTCTGTTCCACATTGTTCTCCCACTCTATCCAGGATCTCCTACAGAGATCCCCCTCTGAGTTGTTGACAGTGGTTACTGGGTACCATCTAGTTCTTTTGGTCTCAGTCATGTAAGCTGAGGATCGCATGGTGTACCAGTCACTTGGACTAAGTATTTCTGTGTCTCTTTGGTTTTCTTTATTCTTCTTTGCTGTGGATGAGAAGAGACCCATCGTTGCATCTAGATGGCTGCTTGCAAGCTTTTAATATCCCAGTCGCTACTCACCAAAGTAGGATGTGGAACAATGTTTTGGGTAGTATGTTATGCCAGTTGAGTTTTATGTCCCCTGTGACTATGATCCCGAGCCCACGGGTCCAACTACTCTATGTAGCTGGCTGTGGCCAAGAAGTGACTACAATATTGCCCCTTTTTAGTTCTACCATACACCTGGGAATTCTTACAGAACACACAAATACATTTGTTGAAATATTGTCTACCAGCCCTACACATGGTCTTAAGCACACTCCCCACTACACAGATATACCTAATAGTTCAACCTGTGCACCCATCTATCCACCCTTATACCAATGCCTGCCCTCACTGACAACACAGTACTGGATGTGCAAAAGATTTCACCTTTGTTGTCTGTACCTCCCATGCACCTCTCTATGTCTTCTTCTTCTTCAATGCCACCATGTTGATCACTCACATTCAGTACATTACTCTTCTCTTCACCCAAAACAATACTTGTATCTACTTATCTAACAACATTCCCTTCCCTGTCCTCCCTCCCCCTGGTAACCAATAAAAAAATTTCCTCTCATATACAAATCATTCCTTGACTTTTTACAATAATGGACTAATACAATATTTGTCCTTCTGTGATTGACTTATTGCACTCAGCATAATGTCCTCCAAGTTCATCCACATTAGGCAGTGTTTTGCCAATTCTACATTATTCTTTAGGGTTGTATAGTATTCCATTGTGTATATGTGCCATAGTTTGGTTATCCATTCTTCTGTTGATGGACACCTAGGTTGTTTCCATCTTTTGGCTATTGTAAATAGTGCTGTGATGAGCATGGTTGTGCATATATCTGTTCTTGTCCTGGGTCTCACTTCTTTAGGGTATATACCTAGTAATGGAATGGCTGGATCAAATGGTATTTCTAATTCCAACTTTTTAAGAAATCACCATACTGCTTCCCACAGTGGTTGTATTATTTGACAGTCCCACCAGCAGTGTATGAGAATCCCAATCTCTCCCACATCCTCGCCAGCATTTGTTATTTCCTGTCTTGTTGAACTTTGCTACTAGTGCTGGGGTGAGTTGGTATCTCATTGTTATTTTGATTTGCATCTCTCTAATGGCTAATGATTGTGAGCATTTCTTCCTGTTTGTTGACTGCCTGAATATCCTCTTTGATGAAGTGTCTATTCATGTCTTCTGCACATTTTTCTATAGGATTATTTATCTTTTTGTTGTTGAGGTGTTGGAGTTTTCTATAAATTTTAGAGGTATGCCCATTGTCAGATGTGTCATTGCCAAATATTTTTTCCCAATCTGTAGGTTCTCTTTTGACTCCTTTGGAGAAGTCTTTGGAAACACATACAAATTTAATTTTTATTTATTTATTTATTTTTCTTTGTTTCTTTCTTTTCTTTTTATTAAATTTATTATTTTTATTTTTATTGTGATTTGGGCAAATTTAATTTTTAGACGGTCCCATTCATTTAGTTTATCTTCTGCTGTTTGTGCATTTTGGGTTATGCTTGATAGTTTATTTATGCCATATATTAGGGCCCCTAACTTTGCCCCTTGAAGAACTTTGTAGTTTTAGGTTTCACATTTAAGTCTTTGATCCATCTGGAGTTTGATTTTGTATATGGTGTGAGGTATGGATCTTGTTTCATTTTTCTGCAAATGGATATCCAGTATTGCCAGTACCATTTGTTAAACAGGGAATTTCTTCCCCTTTTAATGGATTTCAGCCCTTTGTCAAAGATCAGCTGACCATAGGTCAATGGATCTATTTCTGAGTTCTCAGTTCTATTCCATTGATCAATGTGCCGGTCATTGTACCGACACCAGGCAGTTTTGACTACTGTGGCTGTATGTTAGGTTTTAAGATCCAGGAGTATGAGACCTTCTACTTTATTCTTCTTTAATAGTGCTTTGCTTATCCAAAGGTCTCTTTCCTTTCCATATAAAGTTGTTGTTGTTGTT
>NW_006921722.1:414093-416441 GCF_000298275.1 Orycteropus afer afer
AGGTATTGTAAATGGGGGAGCTCTGGTGGCATAGTGCCCAAGGCACTTGACTGCTAACCAGAAGGCTGGCAGTTCAAACCCACCAGCCAATCCTTGGAAGGAAGATGGGGCAATCTACTTCCATAGTGATACTGCCTCAAAAACCCAAGGAGGGGTCGCTATGGATTGGGTCTTACTCGACGGCACATAACATCATCATAAATGGTGTTGATTTCCTTATTTCTTTCTCAGAAATCTCTGCTGGTGTAGAGGAATCCAACTGATTTTTGCATGTTGATCTTGTAACCTGCCAACAAGCAAAATCTCTCAATTAATTCCAGTAGATTTTTGACTGAGTCTCTTGGGTTTTCCAGGTACAGGATCATATCATCAGCTAATAGGGATAGTTTGACTTCTTCCTTACGAATTTGGATGCCTCTGATTTCCCTTTTTTGCCTTATTGCCCTGGCTAGGACTTCTAATAACTTCCAATACAATGTTGAATAGAAGTGCTGATAGAGGGCATCCTTATCTGGTTCTTGTTTGCAGGGGGAATGGTTTCAGTCTCCTTCCATTGAGAATAATGTTGGCTGTTGGTTTTGCACATATGCCCTTTATTATGTTGAGGAATATCCCTTCTATTCCTATTTTGCTGAGAGTTTTAGACAAGAATGGGTGTTGGATTATATCAAATTCCTTTTCTGCATCAATTGATATGATAATGTGGTTCTCCTTTGTTTTATTTATGCAATGGATAACATTGATTGTTTTTCTAATGTTGAACCATCCTTTCATACCTGATATGAACCCTATTCGGTTATAATGAATTATTTTTTTTTGATATGTTGTTGGAGTCTATTGCCTAGGATTTTGTTGAAGATTTCTATATCTATATCCATGAGGGATATTGGTCTGCAGTTGTGGTGATTATGTTTTTGTGTCAACTTGGCTTGGTCTGATTGGGTGGCTGGGCAGCTGGTGGTAGTTATTCCTCATGATGAGACTGGCAATCAGCTCCATGGTGGGGTCTATCACAAGCAGCTGAGTAGCTGCTTTGGGTATGTGGTCTGCTTCCCGTATATAAGAAGCAACTTTGGGAATGATCTCTAGCTTATGTTATGGCACACTTGGACCCAGCATGTAGCCGTGCCATTGTTCAGCAGCCTACCATGCTCTGCCGACCTTGGGACTTACAATGGACTTAAATTAATGGCCTTCCATGTGGTTTGGTAACATTGGGACTGTGCCTTTTTACTTGTCAAACTTGGGCTTCTCAATCTCAGCAGCCAGCAGATATCTGAGTGAAGAAACACCTCTACCTTCATTGGGCCAGGAGCTGGAGGCAGAACTGAAGCCCAAGGCTGAGGGGCTTTCACACAGCCCCTAGAGCCTGGCATTTTTAACTTGGACTTAAGGCCTCACATTGTAAGAGAATAAACTCCTGTTTGTTAAGACCATCCCATTTGTGGTATATATTCTTGTCAGAGCAGCACTAGGTAACCAGAACAGTAGTTTTCCTTTTGAGTGATATCTTTTCCTGGTTTTGGTATCAAGGTTATGCTTGCTTCATAAAATGAATTAGGGAAGATTCCATACTTTTCTATGTTCTGGAATAGTTTGGGTATGATTGGTGTCACTTCTTCTCTGAATGTTTGGTAGAATTCTCTGGTGAAATCGTCTAGGCTAGGACTTTTTTTTGTTGGTACCTTTTTGATGACCTGTTTAATTTCTTCTTTTGATATAGGTCTTTTCAACTTTTCCACCTCAGTTTGTGTTACTTAAAGTAAGTAGTGTGTTTCTAGAAATCTGTCCATTTCTTCCAGATTTTCAAATTTGTTGGAGTACAGTTCTTCATACTATCCTGATATTATCCTTCTTATTGCAGTTGGTTTTGTAGTGATGTCATCCATTTAATTTCTTATTGATGTTATTTTTATTCTTTCCCTCATTTCCTTTGTTAAATTTGCCAGCGGTTTGTCAATTTTATTAATCTTATCAAAAAACCAACTTCTAATCTTGTTGAGTTTTTCTATTGTCTTTCTATTTTCTGTTTCAGTTATTTCTGCTCAAATCTTTATCATTTCCTTTCTTCTGGTGACTGTAGGTTTTCCTTGGTATTCTTTTTCTAATTGTGGGAGATGTTGGTTTAAAGTGTTGATTTTGACTCTTCTTTTTTTTTTATGTGTACATTTATTTAGCAGGAGAAAGGGGATTAAAAGACAGGAAGCCAGACAGAGGAACAGTCAGCCACAGGGACCCAGGTGGGAGGGATAAGAGAGGTCTCCAACAGCAGGACAAACTTGTCTGTCAGTTTGTCCTACTGTGGTGACATGTAGACGTGAGTTTTGAGGCTGAGCCTCTGGTGTTTA
>NW_006921722.1:419096-426951 GCF_000298275.1 Orycteropus afer afer
TTTTGCTGTGTCCCAAAGATTTTGGTATGTTGTGTTTTCATTCTCATTTGAGTCAAGGAATTTTTGAATTTCATTTTTTATTTCTTCTCTTACCCAGTCGTTTATGAGGAGGGTATTGTTCAGTTTCCATGTGTTTGCTCTTTTTCCACTGATTTTTCTATTGTTGATTACTAATTTGATAGCACTGCGATCTGAGAAGATGCTTTGCAGTATTTCAATGCTTTTAAATTTATTACGGCTTGCTTTATGACCTGACATATTGTCTCATGGAAATATCTCCATGTGCACTGGAGAAGAATGTATATTGTGCTGTTATTGGGTGAAATGGTCTGTTGTTGTTGTTATTGTTATGTGCCTTCAAGTTGGACCCAACTCATAGTGACCCCTCCTTGGGTTTCTGAGGCAGTATCACTACGGAAGTAGATGTCAATAAGTCAAGTTGGTTCATTATATTGTTTAGTTCTGCATCTTTATTAAGTTTCTTTCTAGTTGTTCTATGTTTCATTGAAAGCTGTGTATTAAAGTCTCTCACTATGACTGTGGAGTCATCTATTTGCCTTTTCAACTCTTTTAAAATCTGATTTATGTGTTTTGGGGCTCTTTCATTGGACCCATAGATATTTATTATGGATAGATCTTCTTGTTTGATTGATCTTTTAGTCATTATATAATGTCCTTCCTTGTCTCTTATGGTGGTTTTTGTCTTAGAGTCAATTTGATCAGAAATTAATATTTCCACTCCTGCTCTTTTTTGGTTGCCATTTGCTTGATATGTCTTTTTCCAACCTTTGATTTTGAGTCTATTTTTTACTTTGTCTCTAAGGTGTGTCTCTTGTAGACAGCATATTGATAGGTTATGTTTTTTTTATTCAGTCTGCAACTCTCCATCTCTTGGGTGGTGCATTTAATCCATTAATATTCGGTGTAATTTTCAACAAGTATGAGTTGGTTGCTGTCATTTTGTTATATTTTTTCATGGTGTCTCTGGTTTCTTTGTTTCATATAATTTTCTGTGCTGAGCTCATTATGTTTATGAATTGTGCCATCATTTCCCTTGTTGCTATTGTTTTACTATTTGCTGAATATTTGTGTTTGTCCTCTTTTTTATTGTGATGTGAAGGTTTATCATTTTTCTTTGAGGTTACCCTATGATGCATAATTTTCTCCCCAAGTTTAGAACAGTCCATTCTATCTTGCAACTCTCTTGACTTCCTCACCATTTAAAAGTTCTGTAACTACACTATTTTTTTCCCTCTTTTTGGTTTGTAGTTATCCTCATTTGCCAATTGATGTCTCTGGTTCCCTGTTTTCACTCTTATAAGCTTATTTTACTTTGGATGCTTATGGATACTTGTTGGTTTCTAGAATATGTCATCTTGTATGTCAATGGTTGGTTGTTTTCTGCTCTTATTGCTTCTCTGTTCAAAGGTCTCCCTTTATCATCTCTTGTAAGGTTGGTCTGGTTTTAACAAATTCCCTTAATTTATCCTTATCTGGAAATTCCTAATTTTACCATCATATTTGAGGGACAATTTTCCCAGGTATATAATTCTTGCTTGGAATTTTTTTTTTCTCTTTCAGGGTTTTGTATATAGCATCTCATTGCATTCCCACTGGCATGGTTTCTGCTGAGAAATCAGAGCTTATTCTTATTGGTTGTCCTTTGTAGGTAACTTTTCATTTTTCCCACGCTGCTTTCAGGATTCTTTCTTTGATTTTAATGAGTTTCATGATTATATGTCTTGGTGATTTTCTTTTGGGGTCTATCCTGTTTGTGGTTCATAGGACTTCCTGAATTGATATATTCTCATCTTTCATAATATGAAGGAAATTGTCTTCCAACAAATCTTGGACAATTTTCTCTGTGGTTTTCTTTTTCTCTTCCTGTTCTGGAATTCTGATAACATATATGTTGCTCCTTTTGATGGTGCCCCACATGAACCTTAGGCTTTCTTCATTTTGATTTGAACTTTTTTTTTTCTGATTGATCCCTTTCCAGAGAAGTATTCAGGTGTTTGTCTTCAATCTCAGTAATTCCGTCTTCTATTTATTTTATTCTACTTGCCCTTTCAGTTTGTTATCTATTTCTGAAAGTTTTGTATTAACCTTCTGCATTTCTATGTGTAGATTTTGTATCATTTCTAATTTTCCATTTACTTTGTCATTTTGTTCTTGTATTTTCTTCTGAAATTGTTCTAGGGTTTTGTCTGTGTTTTCTTTAACTTTATCAGTGTTTTCCTTGATCTGTTTTTCAATCTTTTGAAGTTATGTAAGTATAATTCTTTTGATTTCTTTATCAGGGAGTTCCAATGCTTCTTCTACTTTAGGGATGTATTTTGGGTCTGTATCCCACTCCCTTGTTTCTACCACTTCTTGCTTCTTTGTGTATACATGATGGTCTGTTGTCTCTGAGATATTGTGACATAGTTGTACTTAGATCTCTGCTGTTTGTAAAAATCAGTTAAGGGTGAGTCAGATTCTTATTGGTTGTCATTTATCATTGGGCAGTTTGTGGGGAAGGAAGTGGTGGCTCTCATTCAGTAACTGGAGCTGCAGGAGGTTCAGGTGTGGTTGCATCTTATGGGCATGGTTGCTGACTTCCACTCAGTTAGACAAAAACAACGATCAAAAAACTATATAAAAAGTAAGTGCAAGTGGACAGAAAACACACCACATAAACACACAGGAATAATCACACACACACACAAAAAAGAAAGCAAACAAACAAAAGCAACAACAACAACAACAACAAAAACCTACAATATTTGGTAATGGGGCAATAAGAGAAAAGAGGTACAGTAGGAGAATAATGAAGAAAAAAATGGGAAAAATGCAAAAAGAGAAACAAAGACTAGGATTAACCATGAGAAAGAAAAAAATTGGAACCAAGAACAGGGAAGAGAGAAAAAGCTGAAAACTAGAACCTGGGAAGGGAAGAATAAAGAATAATAATAAAATAGACAAAATAACAATAATAATAGTAATAATTTTAAACCAGACAAAAGTAAAGAACAAACAAAACCAAAATTAAAAAAGGAAATAAAAATGTGATCAGGGTGGGGCAGGGGACCCAGGCTCCATCAGATTACACAGACTGGGATAGAATTCCTGCCAGTCCAGGAGGTGGAGGGAGTGATGAATGCCCATACCTTTGTTCACCAAGAGGGTGTGGGGTATAAGGGTAACAAGGGGAATATCGTACCTTTCCAGTTGTTCATGTTCTGAATGTCCTTATGATTTCTAGCAAGTGGAGTCTGTTCTTAGGTCCCTGAAATCTGAGAGAATCCTATTGCTTTAAATATCTGTAATGGTCGAAACACTTGTAAACATTCAAAATGGCTGTGCCCTCTGGACAGGCAAAAATCCACAGCTCAGCCTGTCTCCTTTGCTGCTTCCCCTTTTATTCACCAGCCACCAGTGCAGACCTCCATGCAGCCCCTTCCTCGCAGGGCCTATTTGTAGGTTAATTCTTAGGGCCTAACACCACTTGGCAATAGCCAAGCTGTCTTGCTATCAGGATTGCTGACAGCCCGTACTCCGTATGTCTCCTTTTTTGATGTTTTCATGCAGGTTCTTCCTCTAGTTGGAGTTTAGTCCACTTCGGTGTCCCTTTTTTCAAAGCTCAGGGCTCCAGGATTATCTTCTTTATCTGTGTTAATTGTTTTCCCTTTTGTTTGTTGAAGAGGGTCTGTGTAGTTTTCCTGCCTATTCCACCATCTTACCCTGCAGTCAACAATAATGTTTTAATGTGCTTTGCAAAGTAGCACCCATTTGTTATTATGAACTGTTGTTTGCACCTTGAATTTTTAATAGAATAGGTTTTATGGACGTTGACTTGTATGTATGGGTTGTATAAAAGTTGGATGTTCTTAATTTGGACACTGCCTGTATATGTCAACTGAAATGAAAATGATTAAAGGAGATAGAGGTTTGGGTGGAATGTCATACTCTCAGTCTTGGACATGACAGGTGTTCAATACCTACTTGCTATCCATGTGAGAAGTCAGGTAGACAGGTGAACACATGAGTATAAAGTTCAAGCAAGAGCTGTAGGCTAGAAACAGCCATGTAAGACTCTCTGAAACAGATGTAATTTAAAGCCCTCAATTTGAATAAGATCAAGGGAGAGATGGTAGTTAGAAGAGGGACAAGGTCCAAGATCTAAGCTGTGCAAGTGTCTCCTTTTAGAGATGGAGGGAATTAAGGGACTCCGTTAAAGGAGGCTAAGAAGGAGCAGTCAGTAGCATAGAAGGGAAAAGCACTAGACCCCAATGTTCTGGATGCCAGGTTAAAAATAAATAGGAGATCAGGAGGAGGGAATGTTCAGGTGTCAGATAGAGCTGATAGGTCAAAGAAGGCAAAAAATGGAAAACAACCATTAGATTGACAGGCAGCAAAACCAGCTTTTACAACTCCCCCAAATCTGCATGAATTTCACACTGAAAATGTACCAAAAGAATGTACCCTAAGGGAAGTAGGTCCCTGGACACCTACTGCTTTAATTAGAAGGTCTCCTTACACCTTAGTGGTAAGGTATATGATTAACTGTAATCTCCTGCTGGAAAGATCTAATCTTAGATCCCAGAAGGGAGGGGATGTTCTTCCTCTGGCATCATCAAGGCTGACACCAAGATGTCGCCTACCCTGAGACCGGACTACATCAAGGGGAACCCCCTTCTTCCTCCCCTTCCCCTTTTTCTCTTCCTGCACACCCTTCTATTTTCAGACCATAAGAGCCTTGAGCCCCTTAGTCCCTTTGTTCCTTTCACCTATATCACGTTGTGGGGCTATGTGGACACAGAGGAGATTTCTTTGTCAGCTTCTCCAGGAACGATAGACTTTTGCAAAGAACGAGTCTGAGATGGAATTTTAACCTTTCCTCTACATTCCAATTACTCTGTAAATAATAAAGCTCATGAAAATGCTACTGGGAAAATGACAATTATTTTCTGAGAGCTACAACTCTGCAATAACTTAGTTTCACGCCTCATTCTTGGATCACTACAAGATTTAACAACATGGTTTTAGAAGAGGTTTCACTAAAGTGTTATTGTTTGTTTTTAAAGGGATCTGATATGTGACTCATTTGTATACTTTATTCACCCCCAAAACAATCTTGTCAAATCCTTTTGAGAGTGCAGAGGTTCTTGTAATTCCAAATGTCTAGCTAAGATGAATGGACCAGGGGTTGATAGTGGACCAACCAGTTTTTCTCTCCTGAGAAAGTAGAAAATCTCACAGTTGAGAGAGTTAAGCTAAAAAGGAGTTAAAGTTTAACTAAAAAAATATGGAAGAGATAGGAAACAGGCTTCAGGTGTGAAAGGAGAAGGCTAGTTTAGCATGAAGTGTGTTGTATTCAAGATGAAATACCTGGGAAACATCTAAAAGAAGATAGCACACTGACATCGCATACAGTTTTATAAAAGCCTAGAGTTGATAGTATACTTTAGCAAAGCATTTAAAAGAAGCAAATTGGAAGCAAATCTATTTTAAAAAATCCAACACATTTTAAAGTTGAGATTTTATTTTAAGGTAGTGCTAGGTTTGTGGTGCCCATGGGTAAGTGTCAGAAGCAAATGGAATTTGTCTGCACTATTCTAAACAAAAGAGCATGTTGAAAATTTGATAGAAGGAAAAAAAAAAGACTGAAAGACAATTGAGGATATGTGAAAATGTGCCAAACAGAATATCTAAAAACTGAAAGTACAGTAAATAAAAACTGAAAAGTCAATAGACAGTTAAGTAGTATTTTAGGAGCTGTGGTGGCATAGTGTCTACAGCATTTAACTGCTAATCAGAAGGTTGGCAGTTCAATCCCAGTAGCTGCTCAGTGGAAGGAAGATGGGACAATTTACTTCCATAAACATTTATCACCTCAGAAACCTAATGGGGATCACTATGAGTTGGATTTGACTTGATGACAGTGAGTTTGTGTTTATGGGATTGGAAGAGAGAATTAATGGCCGGAAAAAAAAAAAAAAAAGGGTTAAAAAATGACCGATAATTAAACTCAGAGGAATAAAAGTGAAAATACAAAACAGAAGTTAGAACATATGAAGGAAAGAGTCAAAAACCCTGACACATATCCAGTCATGATACCAGGAAAAAGGAGCAGGGAGATTAGGAGAAAGGCAACGTTCTAAGAGATGCTGCTTGAGAATTCTACAGAATTATAGACATCAATCCTTGCAACAAAGCAGCTCAAATAATACAATGGGTTCAATATATTTAAAAAAAGGTCAAAAAATTCTAAATGAATAGAGAGGGCACGTAATATACAGGACATCTAGTTAAATGGAAAGTTTACATAAATAGCAAATTTGTGTGTGTTTCTCTGCGTGTGGGGAATATAAGTATATCTCAAACATTGCATACTACATTTTTATACTAAAATATTATCTGTTCATGTGAATTTCACCTTTAACTAGATGTCCTCTATTTTTACTTTCTAAATTTAGTAAACTGATACATGTCAGAGGAAAACTGTGGAATACCAAAGACAAGAAAGTATTAAAATTAGTCAGAAGACAAAATAAAGGGAAAAGACAACCATTACATTGAATAAATCCTCAGCAGAATCAATGGAAGACAGAAATCAGTGGAATGTCCTGCTTATTTGATAAAAGAAAGTATTGTACCTTCAAGAAAATATTACTCAATATTGAAAGCAAATAAAAGTCCATGCAGACAAATTACTGGAGCGTTTACTACTGAGAGAGACCCTCACTAAACAAAACTCTGAAGAGTATGTTCCAGGCAGAGGGTAAGTCATCTCAGATAGAAGGAAATTGAGTTTGAAATGGACTGTGACTAAAATCTAAATAAATATCGACTACACTGAACAATAAAAATAACATCTCATTTTCAGGGACACAGAAAAAAAGATCTGTTTGGTAGACATGTAAATATAATACACAAAACCAATGTTTTTGTTAAGTGCCATGGAGTCAATTCTGACTCATAGCAACACCATGTACAACAGAATGAAACGCTGCCCTGACCTGTGCCACCTTCACAACCCCTGTCCTGCTGTACTTACACCCAGCATTGCAGCTCAGTGTCATTCGTGGGTCTTTCCCATTTTCTTTGACCCTCACTTTACCAAGTATGACAGCCTTCTCCAGGGTCCAGTCTCTCCTGACCACATGACCAAAGTAAGTGAGCTGAAGTCTGGCCATTCTTGGTTCTAAGAAGCATTCTACCTGCACATCTTTCAGGATAGATTTGTTCATTCTTCTGGTCATCCAAAGCATTTTCAATATTCTTCATCAACACCAACTTTCAAAGGCATCAATGCTTCTTCAGTCTTCCTTATTCATTGTCCTGCTTTCACATGCATATGAGGCAATTGAAAATAGGATGGCTTGGCTTAGGCACTCCTTAGTCTTCAAAGTGACATCTTTGCTCTTCAACACTTTAAAGAGGTCTTTTGCAGCACATTTGTCTAGTGCAACATGATGTCTAATTTCTTGAGGGGCTCATCTTCCAGCATTATATGAGACAATGATTCATGACTCTTCATAAAGTTTTCCAGTAATATATCAGACAATGTTTTCGGTGGCCAATTCTCTCAGAAATGGCTTAGCCAATAGAAAGTGCCAAACAAAAATTTAGTGCAGAAGAGTAAAGCTATTCATTTTGAAACTAAAATTACAGGAAAGTTGCCTATACAGATAAGAAAAAAAAGGGGGGTGGGGGTGGGAATTGGATGAGAAGAGAAGTCAATTAAGAAGAAAGCAAATGAGGTGATGAGACATAAAAGAAAAGAATAAGAAAAACTAGAGCCAATGGAAAGCATAAAGAAAATGAAGGGCATATCTTAGAATTCCTTCAACCCATGTTTATATGTTATTTC
>NW_006921722.1:427326-430034 GCF_000298275.1 Orycteropus afer afer
AAAGGTTGGCAGTTCAACACCCCTCAACTGCTCCACAGGCAAAAGGCCTGGTGACCTGCTTCTATAAAGGTTACAGCCAAGATTAATCTATGGGACAGTTCTACTCTGTTCTATAGGGTCACCATGGGTGGGAGCTTATTCCACAGTGCTTAATAACAATGACAACATAATACCAAAAGTTTCCATTCATCTTTAACTGCACTTCTATGTACATACAAACTTTGTCTCTAATATATTGACAGAGAAAAAAGGAAATTTAAATATTTACCATCAAAGCATAAGATTTGAATACAACACTCAAGAGTTGGTAGGTAAGATACAGAAAATTAAGGAGGATTTAGAGAATACAAGCTACACCATTATCGACTCCATCCAGTAACTGTGTGATAGTTGCAGAGCTGTGTGTCAACATGCTGGACCACAATTCAGTTTGGTTTAAGCAAGTGTGATGTGGGTTGTTCCAATGATGGGATCAGATGTGTATGTTTTGAGCAGCCAATCTATTGAAAGGGAGTTTCTCTAGGGGTGTGGCCTGCTTCCAGTATATTTATGGACATGCCGGAAAAAGAGACACTCTTCTGTGGATGGGGATTTTGTTATACTGTGTCTGTACGATGGGATGTGCAAAAATTAAGGGGCTTACATTCACTCGAGGCAGAAACGGGACATTTAAAAAAAATGATCATGTATTAGGTCATAGATGAAAGCTTAACAAATTTCAAAACGTTAGGGTCATGGAGACAATTTTCTTTAATCCCAGCTCATTACAAGACAGTATAACAGGAATCAGTAAATAGAGAGGAGCTATTCGCAGTATATATAACCAAAAAGAGATTAGGATCAAGAAGGGACACGTGTAGATACACATATGCATAACTATACATAGGGGACATGTGTGTCAGTGCATGTACATGTGTGTGTCCTGTGAATCAATAAAAATGACAACACCAATAAATATTGGGCAAAAGACTGGAACAGAAACTTCACACACCAGTAAACAGGAGTGTCCACACAAGATAAAAAAATTTTTGAAGTCTCCCAATGTGAAAGGTTAGGGAATCCCACCACTGGTAGAAGGGTAAGGTGGTACCCCCATTCTGGAAAACGTTTTAGCAGTTATCCGGCACATACCGACCACACTGCCGTTCCATTACCGGACAAACTTGCACACAAGTAGCCTGAGACGTTTGCAATGTTTCAGCAGCCTAGTTCCGAATCAATGAGTGAAACGAGACAGCCGCCCCGAAGCCTGCTCTCTTCATACGGTGGGATACTGCACACAGGGGCCGAGGGCGGCTGACGCAGGCACCGTGGATGAAGCCCAGGAATCCAGCGTTAACATCAGAGCAAGCTGAAGAATACACGTGCACAAGACTCAAAGCAAGCCACACCTAGCACCGAGATGGAGGGGGACGGAAAATGGGCCAGAGCTGGTCAGCCCTCTCTGCAGCGGCTTGGTGCGCGCTCCGTGTCCCTGCATTGCTGCGGGGTTCCTCCGCACACACCTCTTCGCTGTTGACGTCAACCAGGGTTTGGCCAGAGTGGGAGACTAGGAAAGGGAGAGGGCTGTGGGTGCCTTTCTGTGGCGAAGAGGCAAAGACCTCCCCGGATGTGGCTAAGGCCCGTATCGAGACTGAGGGGGATTTTATTTCATCTACTTTATTGTTATCCTAGGCAAGACCAAAGGACGTTTCACTGCTGACCCTAAGGATCCAGGAGCGAGCCTTCAATTGCAGAAGACAGAGGAGCTCACCGGTACCGTGGGGGTCCCAGGAAGGCAAGAGGGAGGGAGCCCACAGCACGGCCAGAGGGGCGAGATGCAGAACTGCGTGGACACCTGTGAGAAGGGACGGCTGTGGTAGAGACAACGGTACGAGTTGCAGATACTAAGCCTCGGCAGATTTGCAAAAGTTTGTCTGGAAATCGCCTTTGGAAAGAGGGAAGCAAAGTCCACAGAGGTGGAGGGTATTGCAGCGTCTAACGACAGTGAGCAAGACTTCCAAAGCCTAAGGCAGGGACTGGAGAGGAAGCCGAGGAGATCAGTAACAAGAGATTGAAGACACCGAAGAACAGAGAGCGCAGGGCCCACATTTAGGGAGGGGAACGGTGAAAACTGGACCAGGTGCGCCAGGAATGACAGGGCGCCAATTACCTTCAGGAGCATGAAAGTGGACCGTCACTGAGCTGGCAATGCCTCATGTGGTTAAGACTAAAGATGCTCCGACCCAAACGTGGAGAAAACTCAGCCTTCATCCAGTCCACCTGCTGGCTCCATGGAGACTTATGTGACCCCTACCCTTTGCTGCCTCCTTGAAATAGTTCTTTATATTGAATTTTTACTCCTTATTTTTGTTTTCTAAAAATGAAATCTATCCAAACAATTTTTAATTAAAAAAAAAATCACTGAACTAAATTTGCTTAGGAGCTCTAGTGGCATAGTGCCTAAAGCACTTGACTGCTAACCAGAAGGCTGGCTGTTCAAACCCACCAGCCACTCCTTGGAAGGAAGGTTGGGCAATCTACTTCTGTAGTGATATCGCCTCAGAAACCCAAGGAGGGTCGTTGTGAGTCAGGTCTGACTCAATGGCACATAACAACAACAGTAATGAATAAGGCATTGGTCTTGCAAAATTCTAGCATGTCACCTCTGTCATCATTTCTATCACCTGGGCCATATTTTCCAACTACTAATGCTTCTTTTTTGTTTC
>NW_006921722.1:430134-431190 GCF_000298275.1 Orycteropus afer afer
TGATACCGCCTCAGAAACCCAAGGAGGGGTCACTGTGAGTCAGGGGCCAACTCAACGGCACATAAAAACAACAACAACAACAACAAAGTTGTTTATCACTTAGGACAAGGCAAAGAACGCCTGGTGCGCCTTCAGCCCTCACCGCCAAGCTCTGCCTTTATTCTCAGACCTAATGCTCTAGGAAGGCTTCAGCCACCAGGTCCTCGCCGATCAAAATGGAAATGACTCCTTTTGAACCTTGGTGTCCGCCAAACGAGAGGGAGATTGACTGGGCTACTCTGGTGATCATTCTTAATAAACCTCACAGGCCGCTTTGCTGGTGTTCGCCACGGTCTCTCAATAAAACGGAGCCTGAACAAATGAAAACAAGGGACACAAAATACATTGCCAGTAACCTGGTGCAAAGAGGAAGGAGAACTGCATTAAAAAGTCCCAGACTTTGCAAGGCAATCAGTGTGCCTATCGACCTGTGTGAGAAGTTACATATTGGGCCGCTGCTTCCTGCTGGGTGAGAAGCTCCCTGGGCCCCAGAGCTGTAATTCTTCTCCAAAGTGCCGAGGGGTGGAGCAGCGACACCTGGTCACAGCCTGGGCACTGACGAGGCTGGTCCAGTCTTATCTCTGGGGCCCCTCCTTCCTCCTACAAGGTGCTGCGGTGACCAGCACTCCGGTCCACTTAGTGCTCAGTTGTCTCAGGAAGGACATGTTCTCTTTGGGCAGTTAGTGGCATCGAGAAGATCCTTCATCACCACATTGGTTATTCTCCTCTGGCAAGATAAAGAGAGCCTCCTCTTGGCATCGTTAACTGCAAAAGAAAGTGGATTTAACTGAACTTAGCAAAATACACAAAACGTTAGGTGGTGGGTAAACCTGTGACACACAAATATACGAATAGCACGAACCTCCCACAGTTCAGTCACTGACGAGGGAGCGATGCCTATCTGTCACTGTCAATGGGTCATGTGGTCGGAAGGGACCGTTCCTGGAGAAGGACGTCATGCTTGATAAAGTAGAGGGTCAGCAAGAAAGGCCCTCGACAAGATGCACTGACGCAGTG
>NW_006921722.1:432040-432926 GCF_000298275.1 Orycteropus afer afer
GTCTTTGAGGAGACATCTTTGATTTTCCGCTCATTGCAACCCCCGTAACTGTAACCTTCTAACTACGAGAAACCTTGCTCCCACCATGCACCAGCCATTCACAGACTGTTCAATTACAGTGCACATGGATGGCAGAATCAGAACTACGGACCCAGAGCTCTGCGGGAAACAACTTTCCCCCTTATTTGTGTGGATATAAAAACACTGTGCTGTGTACTTTCTTCTGCCTTTAGTCTTACAGACAAGACTTTCCTAAAGTCAGTTAGCTCAGTGCCCCGTTTCAGATGTCTGTAGCACAGCTAGATAATTTTGTCACAGTCCATTCTGGGGTTGTCCAACCTTCTCAATGATTTCTGTTTTTAATTCCGTCCATTAAGTTTAACTCGTAATACCGTAAAGTTCTATGAGTTTGGACATGTACATAATGTCATGTATCTTCCATTATAGTATTGTACACAGTAGTTTCATAACCCAAATAAATCCTCAGAGTTCACCTATTTAATCTTCCACCACGTCCACTTCCAACAACTACTGACGTCTTTACCATTGCTATAGATTTGCCCCAGATCACCTCCAGGACATCATCACATAATTGAAATCAAACAGCATACAGCCTTTTGAAACTCGCCTTTCAGTTAGCAATGTGCATTTAAGATTGATCCATATCCCATTTGTGGTTTGATAGCTCGTTCCTTATTACTGAGTAATTTTCCCTTCTATGGATGGGAGTCACTGAGTCGAGTCCGACTCGACAGCACATAACAACAACAACGATGGATGGACCAGTTTGTCCTTTATCCATTCACCTACCAAAGGCCATCTTGATTGTTTCCAGTTTTTGGCAATTATGAATAAAGCTTCTATAAACATTTGCATGGAAGTTTTT
>NW_006921722.1:433371-434603 GCF_000298275.1 Orycteropus afer afer
TGTGTTTAAACATTCTTTGTCTATTTTGGACATAAATCTTATATCAGATAGGTGTTTAGAAAATATTTTTTTCTGACTCCTTGGCTTGTCTTCTCATTCTCCTAATGGTATTTTCCACAGAACAAGTCTCAACTTGAATAATTTATTTATGAATTTGTTTTATTCATGAATCATGGTTTTGGCATCATATCTGAAAATTAATCACTAAATCCAAAGTATCCTAGACTTTATCCTACATTTTCTCCTAAAAGTTTGATGTTTAATCTAAGTCAATTTTCAATTCTTTACAGCACAGAACCTTCAGTACAAGTTTGCTACAGACAAAGACTCTTATTAATAGGTTTTGGGGCAACAAAGTAATCTGAACCAGTATACATGGAAAACAGACACCACATGCTTAGACAATTTAATCAAATGAAACTTCACTCAACAGAAGCAAGAACCCAAAATCAGAAGTACCTAGGAAGCATATAAACTCTTCTAAGAATCTTCCAGAAATAGTGGAAGCTTACTAAGTCTCCTCTCCTATGATACATGGATATTTGGATCAATTTAATTGGAATCTCAAAGGACAAGGTGAGTCTGACATTTACGTTAGAGTAGCAAGAAAAAGTTCAAAATAAGAAAGAAAGAAACCTTGGGGTGAAATTACAGCCAGGGCTGGAGTTGGGGAAGGTCTGTCCTTGTGACAGCTGAGCTGAGACCTGAAAAGAGAAGAGCAGTTTTTCATACATCGAGAATGGGCATCAGGAGCTGGTGGACCACCAACAGCCACCCTCCAGAGGTGGGAAATGAACTTGGTGTGGCCCAGGAGCTGCAGGGAGGTCGGCACAGCAGAAGAGAAAGTAAAGACAAGTTAGAGTAGCTGGGGATGTACTCCGTATGACAGTGTTGTTATCAGAAGACGTTTATTAAAAGGTGTTTCAAAGCCATTTCCTTTAGCTTCTTGAATTAAAAACTACCATCAAGAGGCTGGAGAGGTGAGCTAAATGCCTTAAGATTCCTGAGAAACAATATGGTGTCTTCTTCATGATTGAATGGCTGGGAATGGGCACTACCTAAATTTCGCTACATAACTGCCTGTTGAATCGATTGATTTCAAAGAAATTATTCCCATAAGGCAAACCTGCAGTAACAGGGAAAAAGAAATCTGCTTCAGGTACCTGTTACCACAATTCTCCGGGAAACACAATTTTCAAAAGCAACGAACGTACTTTCATCCACAATAGAAT
>NW_006921722.1:434703-435870 GCF_000298275.1 Orycteropus afer afer
GCTACATAACTGCCTGTTGAATCGATTGATTTCAAAGAAATTATTCCCATAAGGCAAACCTGCAGTAACAGGGAAAAAGAAATCTGCTTCAGGTACCTGTTACCACAATTCTCCGGGAAACACAATTTTCAAAAGCAACGAACGTACTTTCATCCACAATAGAATCGTTAGATCATGGTTACCAGTGAACTTCAGCGACTTTACAAATAGCAACTCACGATGTGTTTCAATGGTCTCTTCTTTTTAAATCATGACTCTTACATAGCTATTCCTTTAGGGAATGTGCTTCCCCTAATTCTAGAGCATAAACTCTATCTACCAGCAGACTCCTGGCTAAGCCTTACTGCTACACACCTATTTATCTTTCAAGAGCCTCTCCTGTGGCAACTTGAGGGCCGTTGGAGACAGGACAGATTCGGGCAAACAGAAGACACGAGCCATGAACAGATACCAACAGAACCCCAGCATATCACTTTTAGGCCCTGTTACTATGCACAGAATAATTCCTTACGTTTCCAGAGCCTTTGCACAAAGCATTTTCACATAGATTATCTAACTTAGGCCTTATCTTTGAAGCAGGTAAAGCAAATGGTTTTCCTATTTTTTAAGATTAGGAAATGAGTTGCAAAAGATTAGGAAATGAGTTGACTTAAGCAAACCCACAGTTAATAAATTGGAAAACAAAATCCTGGCCCAGTTCTCTCCTTTCGCTATATCCCTCTGCTTCTGAACAGAAGCACAGTGAGGACTCTGAATAAGAAATGCTGTCCCCTGGGATATTTACTCTCAATTCCAGTAAAATCATTGAATAGTGTTTCCAAGTAGTCATTCTCTTCAGTGGTGGCTGTGTGTGTTCTTGAAAGGAATCAATAATGATTTCAATTGTGGTAAAACAATCTGTAGAACACCACTTTAATAGGCAGCGTGAAAGCCTCAAAACTGTTGAGTAACAGGAAAATCTTTAATATTCATAGGCGCACAGTAAAGTATTTTACAAAACAATAATTAATAGCATCATGACAATGTGTCATGTTTTATTAGGTAGAAACTGTCTTGACTTGTTTTAATGCCCAGATTTGCATATATTGATGGGTGGAATGACTCATAATGATATTTTGCTGTTAAACTACCCAAATTTCACTTCATGTTTTAAACTAAATAATTAAT
>NW_006921722.1:436955-438033 GCF_000298275.1 Orycteropus afer afer
TTCAGGGCCGAGTCCATCCTATAGTCCCTTACAGCTCAGCATTGACAGAGAATTTCTTCTCAAGAATTCCATCTTCCTCAAAGTCTTTGAGAAGGTAATGAAGTTGCTGGAAAATTAAAACGAACACCCAACCCCCTAAAAAATACATACATCTATTTACACCTGCTCCTCACTTACTGACTGTCTCGTTATCTGACCTCTCACACTTACAACAACAGTAAAAAATCTCCTATTGGATTCCTCTGCACATTAGCGATGTATATTTGGCAGTAACGAATGATGAAGTGTGAGGCAAGAGTAACCTTGACTGTGATGGTTAAGCTTATGCATCAAAAGTGGCTGGACCATAATTCTCAGTGTTTTGGTAGCTATGCAATGATGTGATCTGGCAGTTAAGTAATGATGTGGTCACCCTCCATTTTGTGATCTGATGTAATCATCCTCTGTTTTACATTAGGCCAAGTTTTCCATAACGACCTGGCCTGTGCAATCTAACCATGTTGATAAAGTAGGGGGTGGGGAGGAATATAAAACCTCTAAACAATAGGAAAGATCAGGTGTGAAAATGTGAATTTGGAGGGATGTCAATAAGATATTAGATCATCCCTAAAGACACTGGAAAAAGAAGAAAGAGCATGTCTCAATCAATAGCACAATTAGTTTGTGAAGACCTAGCATTTAAAGGAATATTATACCCATATGGGAATGGACAATAGGGGGTGGAAATTCAAGGGATTGTGGGGTGGAGGGGCAAAACCCTGGGCCAGTGGTGTAGCAGCAAGAGCTGGGAGAAGCAGAGAGGGGGAAAGGCATAAAAAGTCAGTGACTTCTATGAATGATACAAACCCTAGTACCAAAAGAATAGCTTTCATTGACTTGTGTTAAGGAAAAGGGCAACTAAAGAAGTTATTTATCATACCCAAGTTGAGTTTATTTATTTATTTATATTGTGATTTGGGTGAAAGTTTACAAAGCAAATTCACTTTCCATGCAGCAGCTCACATACACTTTGTCTCATGACATTGACTATAATTTCCCACAATATCACAGCTCCCCTCCCACTTCCTCCCCATAGTTA
>NW_006921722.1:449081-462612 GCF_000298275.1 Orycteropus afer afer
AAGGTGGTTCCTATGAGTCAGAAGCACTAGGTGGCAGTGATTTTTTTTGTTTTGTTTTAAGAGCAATAAGGTGATTTTTCTAGTAGTGAAATCACTCTGTCAACAAAACAGCATCAACCTGTGAATAAATGTACCTTGAGGAGAGAAAGGGTTAAGAAAGGAGAAAGATTTGAAGTCATTTGTGTCTCTCATGGGACAGACCCAAGGTGTTCATGCTCCCCCGTCCTGGTAGTTTCCTAGGAAATGACAGTTTTTGAGTGATCAAAGACAACAGATGACACACCAGTTGTGTGGATTTTACATTCTAGCACCATGCCTTCCTTCTGTCATTCTCCTTC
The DNA here is from genome assembly GCF_000298275.1 of Orycteropus afer afer. Classification (NCBI taxonomy): domain Eukaryota; kingdom Metazoa; phylum Chordata; class Mammalia; order Tubulidentata; family Orycteropodidae; genus Orycteropus; species Orycteropus afer. The sequence continues at coordinate 449,420 of NW_006921722.1, forward strand.
TGAAAACACCCTTACCTCTAGGGATATCCCTTGTCTAAGCCATGAATGACCGATTTCCCAGTCATACTGAGAAAGACGTCTGATGTTAGCAAGTACGTGCATATATGTATATAATATGTATATGTCATTATATAATTATTATTTAAATGAATAGAATTTTCACAGATGAGAACTTCTGTGTATTATTGAAAACGCCTCCTTTCCCTTTCCCAAAGTTAGCCCACCCCCCTCAGAACACTGATCCTTCTAATGTTGACTGAGCACCAAATGGAATGTTGCATGTCATGTGATATATATATACATACATATATATATATATATATATATATATATATTCAGAATGTCCAGCTGAAAGGGGAAAAGTCACTACGGGACCTCGACTAGATCCTCCCAGAAGACTTCTGTGTCAGGGTGCGGAGAAGAGCCGGCCGTCGTTTTGCAGACAATGACTCTTCCCAGGCCTATCAATAATGGAAAGGAGGCTCTCAGAAAGGATTTTTCTCATTCCACTGGCTTTAGGCTACCTACCCAGCATGCCTTCTTGTTTACACCTGCAAAGTACAAACGTATGAATTTTTTCCCCTTCTTGCTCAAAACATTAGCTTTTTGGCTTATGGAATTAACCTCTGGCTGTATTTATGCTGTTTGCTCCCTGTTGCTATTTTAAACACGGAATCTGCTTTGCACTTTTTACCATAAGGCTCTTAGAGTGTTACATAAACTGCTACTCCCTGAATTTGCTCTTACCTTGCATAAGGTAAATATTTGGGAAATCCTCTTCCAGACTGACTGACGGAGCGTTGGAAAGTCCAGGCTTTCGACAGACGTCCGGTGTCCTGCCGGAAACCTTTGTAACACTGGCAGCCCCGGCGCGGACCAGGGCTCTCTCGTCTTCGCACTCCTGCCCTACTGCTGTGTGCCTTAAGAGAGTTTGTCCTAAATTATCTGGATGATGCACGTCACCTTTGAACTCATTGCTAGTCTCCAAAACAGGAGCTTAGTGCTGCTGTGGCTAATGCGTTCGGCTGCTAACCGCAAGCTCAGCGGTTGGAACCCACCGGCTGCTCGGCAGGACAAAGACACGGCAGCCTGCTCCTGCAAAGATTCATATCCTGGGAAACCCTACCGGTCGCTGAGAGTCAGAACGGACTCCATCCAGTGGGTTTGGTGTATCTGCACGGAACACAGTACAAAGCACAGTGGAGCGCCTGGGGTATCATTGCGCCTCAGCACCAAGGAGGAGAAGTAAACAACCCTTCCAAGTCTCTCTTAGTCCTCACATCAGGAGACATAGTCAGAGCAGGAAATGTGCTGCTACCCGACTTGCAGGGAGGACGTAATGCCACTTACTTGGCAATCTCTTCCCTTCTCCACTGGTTTGTCATGTAAGAATTTGTTTTCTGAAGGAAGCCTAACATCATTGTTGCATCTCATCTAAGGTGAGGGGAAATGTAAATGGAACAGAATGGCATTTTTGGAGTTCATGTTTGTTGGGAAACTAGCTGCCATTTTCTGAGTGCTTCTGCTAATGGAGATTTGCTTACTGTGCAAAAATGTTGATTAATAATAATAATAATAACTCTTTTAAGGCCAAATGCACTTACAATGAGATTAGGTAGCTTCTAAAGTCCCTTCCTGTATTCCTGGGAACCTTCAATCATTTTATGATGAGAAAATGTTCTCTGATGCCTTCTTGAAATATATGTCCAATCACACCCTTTGGATGCCATGGACTGAAGAAATGGCGGTCTCTCCACTATCATCTGAGCTTCCCGATATGTATTAAAACCAAAACCCGGCTCCAGGTGCACCAGAGTATTTGATGTCTCTTTCAATTACTCTTTCCTTTCTTCCTTGGGAGGCAGTCTACACAGGAAAGCACGCGCCATTTGGATAGTTTCTCCATGGGAAGCTCAGTGAAATTGGTTACAATCTTCAGGTGGTGCCACCTTTCCCAACATCCTTTTCCCAGTCCCCTCACCTTCATCGATACAAACTCGCCGTCCTGTTAGCTGCTCATCAAACCTTTGCAGTTGCTGTTGTCAGTTTGATCCCATACAGCTAATTCTTTAAGTGAATACAATACTCAAGGCAAACATTCTTTTCCAATTAAGGTTGGCAGTTCAAACCCACCCGCTGCTCTGCGGGGGAGAGATGAGGCAGTCTGCTTCCATAAAAACTTAAAGCCTTGGAAACCCTATGGGACAGTTCTACTCTGCACGATAGGGTTGCTGTGAGTTGGAATTGACTCAATGGCTGTGGGTTATCGTTTGGTTTAACAATGACTTCTATGGATGTGTTTGGTTTACACTTTAAAGATCATCTCAGGACAATAACTTTAGTGGTTCCTTCACCTTCAATGGCTCAAGAAATTCTAGATTCTGTAAGTATTTGAAGTTCTGTTCCACAGTTTCCCTCTTCTCATCAAGCTTCTATAGAATTTTTCATCACATTGCTCAGTGATGGTAGTCAGTCACCATTCAGTTCTAGTTTCACGGCAGACGAGGCAGTTCTTTCATGGAGGCGTTTACTCTGAATGTCTACTCCTTATGAAAAGAAACATACGTGCATTTGCTGCCTTGATAGCACACCTCCTTTAGGTATTGCTACCGTCTGTTTGTCAGTTTGCCGTACAGGCGTAGTTTATTTGTTGCTGTGCTGCTGGACACTAACCCACTGGCATTTCAAATACCAGCAGGGCATGGACAGACCTTCCACACAGAGGCTAGGGAGAAAGGCCTGGCAACCTACCTTCTAAAATGAGCCAACAGAAACCTCCTGGACCACAACAGAGCGTTGTCTGACTCACTGGCTTAGGACATGTCGTCAGGGCGGATCAGTGGCTGGAGGAGGGCGTCATGTTTTGTGAAGAGGAGGGTGAGGGGCACCAGCAATGTGATGGACGCCGTGATCTTGAAGATGGCGCGGAGCTGGGGAATCGCCACTCTGCTGTACAGACTCACCAGGAGCTGTGGGCCGGTCAAGAGTGGCTATCTGCCTCTGGACTTTCCCACCTGGACGGTCACTTTAGTGTGCTGAGCTGTAGCCACATGTGTGCACGTGACCGCACACAGCAACAGCCGCCCTCCCCCAAAGCTTTCTGTTCTCAGGCTGTAGTCTAACGATGTGTTGAGGCCCTGAAGCTCTGGGGGTGGGAGGTGGGCTGGCACTTACACCTACGCTTTGCATCCACCCCGAAACACATCAGGAGTGGTGTGGGAGCACATCGCTGGACAGCTAGAGTATATCTCTAGGGGGTTCCATTCCTGCCCCGGGCCCCTTAGGGGATGCAGGCCTGTCTATCACACCAGCTGGGCCAGTAGGGCCCTGACAGTGTTGAGAAAGAAACCAGGCTGCTCCCTAGCCTGGTGCTTGCACACTCAGCTCCGGTTACCCTTCCTTACGCGGTCCTATAATGACCTCTGGGCGCCCCACGCTCCTCTAAAGGAACCATCCCCGGCCCAGCAAAGCCACTCTGTCATCTGGGAGAAGGCAGTGTCAACACCCAGGAGTCCCTTTCACGTTTAGACGTTTCCACAGCACCCCCACCCGCAGCTTCCAGGTGCCCTTGTGAAGGCCCTTTCTCTGTGGCCTGCTCCCAGGTAACCAGCTCTAAATCACCACAGGTGGACAGCGCCGGAAGGTGAATGGACTGCCCTTCTGGCCCGTCCCCTGCCCCACCGGTTCTCCAGGGCTGGGACCCAGCCCGCGTCCACATTTGCATGCAGTGGGCTACACGTGGCCTGATGACCACGTGGCTTACATTTCCTGCATTTTATTGTTTTTCTCCTCCATGTACACAAGCCACCTAGCTTCAGTGAGCCTGGCCTCTGCTCTGGTGAATCAGTTATGTTGACATTTGATATTTGGTGGAGAAGCTGAACAAGACAGAAGACAAGGATGCCACCGCAGCTGGGCTAGCAGCCTGCTGCAGAGCAGTACCATTGCCCGGAAGGGTGGCGGAAAGGAGCGCTGCTGGTGCAGTGGCTATGCACGCCACTGCTAACCAATGGTACAGGATTTGAACCCCCCACTTCCTCTGTAGGGGGAAGAAGAGGTAAGCTTCTGTGAAGACTCATAGCCTTGGAGATCCTGTGGGCAGTTCCACTGTGTCCTATAGGGGCGCTGTGAGTGGAATCCACTCCATTCCAGTGGATGTGGTTTAGGCTTTGCTTCTGTGAAGATTGACAGCCTTGGAGACCCTGTGGGCAGTTCCACTCTGTCCTCCAGGGGCGCTGTGGGTTGGAACTGACTCCAGGGGGCAGTGGGTGTGGTTTGGGTTGGTTATATAGTGTGTACCTAGATGTCCTTTTGTTCTATGCTACTGACCACCCCTAGAAGACACACATCCACATAAATGTCACTTTGTCAGTAATTTTGCAGAGAAATATAAAATGAAACTATTATCCAAAGGAAATTATGCTAAAAAAATCATTTTACTCTCTCAAGCATTTATTAGATATGAATCACTAGTGTAAAATGAGTATGTAAGGGGAGCAAAAGCAGTTACCCAAGAAAGCTATTTTTAAAACTTCTTCTAAGAAAGAAGTTTCCTGTTTACTTTGTGCTAAAATCATATCTCATAGCTTTGAGCCCTGTGCTGTGTGCTGCCTGCCCCTGGATGTGCTGTTACGGTGGCAGAGGGCTGGCGGAAGTGGAGGTCACAGACTGCAGCAGGAACCACAAGGAGATGGATTCTAAAGTTTAGGGGCTGGATGTCCGCTTCTTAGCATGAGCAGTGGGCCGGGTTAGACTGGTAAATTTAGTCAGTAGTCGAGTGCATCCGAATAATACAGAATGGGACTGCAGTTCTCCTGGGCCTGGAAGATGAGACTACGTCAAGAACAGGCAAGTGGAGTAGTGGGCGGGGCCGTGAGTGAGGCGGTAGGCAGGGTTTGTGGGCGGGGCCGTGGGCGGTGGTACAGATTTTTTTTTGTGGGAGGGCCTGGGCGGGGCTGCCTGGTCTGCTATGGGGAAGCGCCCTTGACCTCTCCCCTTACAAGGTCTGGTTCCGTGTCTGTACTTACCTCTGGAGTAAGATTTAAGACCAGGGAAAGAATCTGAGCCTCCCCAAAAGCAGCTATTTCCCTAGAAACAGAAGACATTGCAAGGGTTATGGTCCTCTTTCCTGCATTTATAATCAAAAGTCCAAGATGCCTTTTCTCTTAAATTTGAAAGCATATCATAGTAAAAATTTGGTTTTCAAGTTGCAAGTAAGCCATTATTGGTGGAATTCAATTTGATACAAATTCTCAAATTTTAACAGTCGAGCACTCATTCCCCCAAATTCTAAAGGAAATACTTTCTGGTCACCAGACTGGAGAGGACAAAAATTCAAGGCCACACACTGCCATGGAGTCGAGTCCACCTCACAGCGACCCCCACTGTGGTTCTGAGGCTGTAAATCTTTACTGAAGTAGATTGTCCAGTCTTCCTTCTGCCTAGCGACGGGTGGGTTGACCCATCAACCTTCTGGTTAGCTGTCAAATGCGTTAGGCACTGCACCCCCAGAGCTCCTTTATTGGCTGTGGGGCTGACCACCAGAAAACTGCACTCCACAGGGTTTCCAAAACTGTGATCTCTCAGAAGCAAATCCCAGGCCTTTCTTCCAAGGAGCCACTGGCTGGGTTCAAACTGCCAACCTTTTGGTTAGTAGCCAAGTGCCCAGCCGTCTTCATCAGCCAGGGACTCCTTCCTGCCATGACCCAGATATTTTTCTGTCCTGCAGATGCGTGAACACCACAGCTAAAGAGCTTCCATCTGGTTCAACAGCTGCTGGTGCGAGCCCTCTGCGACCAGACCGGACCGAGGGATAAGAACAGCAGCATAATGCATGTGGATTACACTGCTAATGGTGACCCCAATCATGGCCTTCAGCACAGCAATAAAGAGCAGTGGCTCCTTGAAGGAAGACCCAGAATGAAAACAACACTGCCCACTAAGACAGTGCAGCTGTGCAGACAGGCCTCGTTTAAAGGGGGTGTGTGTGCGTGTGTGAGTGAGGGCATGTGGAGAACCCAATGCTAGGAATTACACATCTTGGTTAGCTTGTGTTAATCCTACGCACATAGACAAAATGTTAACAACAGGCCCCGATTATATCATTTCAGTTACGCAATATCCTCATGCATCCAGTCTCTAAAAGTTGGTTGTGAATGTTGGAAAAAAGAAGAATTGAATGATTTGTTTATATTTATTATTGACAAATTGATCTCTGGTTTTCTGTGGCTGCTAAACAAAAAAAGATAAGCAGTATGAACCCACCAGCCACTCCATGGGACAAAGATGAGGCATCTGGCTTTCACAAAGATGACAGCCTTGGACACCCTGTAGGCAGTTCCACTCTGTCCTCTAGGGGCACTGTGAGTCAGAATCGACTCCATGGCAGTAGGTGTGGTTTGGGCTTTGCTTCCTTGAAGATTGACAGCCTTGGAGACCCTGTGGGCGGTTCCACTCTGTCCTCTAGGGGCGCTGTGGGTCAGAATCGACTCCATGGCAGTGGGTATGGTTTGGGCTTTGCTTCTGTGAAGATTGACAGCCTTGTGACCCTGTGGGCAGTTCCACTCTGTCCTCTAGGGGCGCTGTTGAGTCGGAATGGACTCCAGGGCAGTGGGTGTGGTTTGGGCTTTGCTTCTGTGAAGATTGACAGCCTTGGAGACCCTGTGGGCAGTTCCACTCTGTCCTCTAGGGGTGCTGAGGGTCAGAACCGACTGGATAGCGGTGGGTTTGGTTTTTCAGTTTTGTTATTAATGACAAATTACTGTGAAAACATTGGTGAGCATTTGGACATTTAGATTTAACTTGACATCATGAGGATTGCTCAGTACAGGGCTCCTATAGCAGTTGGTGTCTGTTAAGCGCTCAGAGACGAGATGCATGTGTCGCTGCTGCTGAATCAATTTGAGCTCACAGTGACCCTATGGGACAGAAGAGAACAACTCCATACGGTTTTCAGGGCTGAAATGCTTAAGGAAGTAGACGGCCACATCTTTCTCCTGCAGAACGGCTGGATGGATTCAAATCACCAACCGTTTGGTTTGCAGCTGAGCTCTTTAACCACTGTGTCACCAGGGTTCCTTCCAGGGGGGCTTTGGCTTTACTCAGCATAAAACAGAGCCAGGGCTGCTTCCCACCCTTATCACCCAAGGCTGCAGGAACTGCTTACATTTGTGAATAATTTCTAGTCAGTGTGTACTTTTGTTTTGTTTTGTTTCTGTCTATTAGTTATATTGCTGAATTTTGTTCACTTTTTCTAGGATCTCTGGGGAATATATATATATATATTATACAAGCATTTTATATCATACCCAAAGATAGTTTGCTTCGTAACTAGGCATATTACTGCCATATATTTGTAAATTAAGGAAGAAAGAAAATGTTTGCAAATGAATTTAAACAATATACATTATCTCAGTTTGATCTAAATAAATTGAGAGAAGTACACTTGTGTGATTTTTATGCATAAAAAGAAAACAGGATAGGAGAGACAGTGAGCCTAGTCCCTTCCACTGTTGACTGCAGACCAGATGTAAAACTTGTATCCTGTGGCCCAAAGCTCTTTCCAGGATAACACAGTGGCTTCCCTAGGTAGGTCCCCAAGGCAGGCATTACTCAAACAGTATTTGTGGTGCCGTGAATAAAGCAAAGTAGAGTGGCCTGAATATCTGATGAAGAAAAGGAATTTACAAAGTGGCAATAGATAATACCTGTCAGTGAGAAAGACAAATGAAACCCTTGATTATAAAAGTTTAATGAGGGAAAAATGAAAAATTACACTTATGATTGCGTAGCTCAGTTGGTGTGTTGCCACTTCCTGTTTGCTTACTGAGATGCTAGGCACCCGGCCAGGATGACAGCTAGTGGAGGGGACGAACTACCTGGAAGGGTGACAAAGCCACAGTGAAGGCACTGCCTCTCTGGTCCCCACTGCCAAGAACACTTCCACGTGGGTGTCAGAAGACAAGTTATCCAAAGTCATTGAAACTGGAACATCTACGCACTCAGTGAATTCACCCTCAGCTGTCCAGCTCTGTGTCAACACTGGGGCCTTCACCCTCTGCATCCACAGAATGAAGGAGTCATCTCAGTAACTTTACAGACCCTCTATGTCTAAAGGCGGAGCTCTGGTGGTGCAGTGCCTAAGGCATATGACTGCTAACCCAGCAGTCATTCCTCAGAAGGAAGGTTGGGCAATCTACCTCCATAGTGATACTGCCTCAGAAACCCAAGGACGGGTTGCTATGAGTTGGATCTGACTCGATGGCAGTGAGTTTGGTTTTTTTTTTTTTTCAGTTTAGATCTAAAGTATGTTTCTAATTTAAATTGTGATCTTACACATAAGGATTCAGGTCCTGTAGTGTTGAGTCACTACCGTTGGGCCACGTGAGCTAAGTCTGCTCAGGGGTCCTTCATCTATCAGAGGTGCAGAGGCCAGTGTACATGGCTGCCATGATCTTTGAAAAATGAAATTCTAATCACATGACCTCTTCTAATATCTCCCATTGTTGTCAAGACAAAGAAAGAACCCACCTTTCAGCCTGCTCTCATACACAACCCTTCCAATCTGGGCCCGGGATCCATGACCAGCTGGCAAACTACCATTTGGAGTAAGTTAGCACTTTAGGAGAACAGGTTTTGAAATCAGTCCAATTTGGTTTTAATTCCAGACAGCACTGCTTACAAGCTAAGACTAACTAGTCAGTTAACTTTTCTAAGCCTTGGTTTCCTGAGCCGTAAAACAGGGGAAACCGTATGTTATGAACTGAAATGCATCCTCCTAAAAGACACACTGATGACCTCACCCTCGAGCCTCAATGTGGCCTTAATTGGAAATAGGGTAGCTGCGAACATAACTAGTTAAAATGGGTTCAGCCGGGTGGGTGCTAACCCAGCAAACTGATGTCCTTCCAAGAAGGGGAGCAGAGTCACAGACATGCACACAGAGAGAAGAGGCCGGGGGAAGATGAAGCAGAGATTGGAAGGATGTGGCCACAAGCCAAAGCCCACCAGGAAACAACAGAAGATGGGAAGAGACAGGGGAGGACATTGCCCTGGAGCCCCTGAAGACAGAGTGCCATGGCCAGCCCCTGGGTAAGATTTACGGGATCCAGAATAAATATCTGAGAATAAGTTTCTGTTCGTATATGCCACCTCATCGGTGACAATGACATCACTAAAGGATGCAGAAGGTTTGGACAGCACTGGGGACACTGTCAGAGGTTGTGACACTAAAATGACTGACTGTCCATGAAGTTTTTGTGCAGTGTTTCAGCAGAAATTTATTATTGTTTATAAAAATACCCCTGTAGTTAGTTGTAACAACACAAACATTTTTTTTTTTTTTTCATAATCCCAGCTGACATGCATCATATACCCACAAAGTGAAAACTCGATGCTAATCTGCCTTGTGCATCTGGTAATGCGCTCCGGTCAGAGCTAGCGTTATCACCCAGTCACAAGGACCTTGGAATCACGTGGCTTCCTCAGCACCTGCTGCTGGTCCCTTGCTGCTGCTGCTGTTATAGTCACTGGTTTTCTCAAACTGTCTGGTGTTTTAGCTACAGTACTTCAGTGAGTGTATCACTAACCTTTTTGAGAATGAAGTAGTAATTAAAGGAAGACCAAATCCATGGCCAGTGAGTCAATTCCAACTCACAGTGACCCTCTACTCTGTAGAACTGCTCCATAGGGTTTCATGGGAGCAGCCAGCCATGTTTTTCCCATGGAGCAGCTGGTGGGCTCAAATTGCTGACTTTTCAGAGAGCGGCCATGCGCTTAACCCCTGCACCACCAGGGCTTCCAATGAAAGGAAATGGTTGTTGTGGTGGTGGTTGTGTGCTGTCAAGTCAGACCCAACTCATAGTGATCTCTCCTTGGGTTTCCAAGGGGGTATCACTACAAAGTAGATTGCCCAACCTTCCTTTGGAGGAGTGGCTGGTGGGTTTGAACTGTCAGCCTTCTGGTTAGCAGTCAAGTGCCTTAGGCACTACACCACCAGAGCTCCTAATTAAAGGAAAAGAAGGAGAAAAATCAAAAAGAGCTTCTGCTCAGTTACTAGTAAGGTTGTAACTAATAAGGTTGTTATCCAACATAGAAAGATTTTACAAAACAGTTGTGTCGTTAAACTTCGTGGAATCTAAGAAATACTACATTTAACCAATCTGCAACTATATATATCACATATTACTCTATAATCAAAATCAATAGTAAACTTCCGTAAGGATTCTGTATGGTCTGGTATGGGAGGAAGGCCACAGCAGGAGAGATGACACCATGAGTTAGTGCACTAGTGACACAAACAACAGCGACACCTCTGGTGTGGCCGTTTGTCACAGGTGTCTTAGGAAGCTAATACCCCATACTTAATTCAAGGAGTCATTGCCTTGGTTCAATATGAAAATGAATGGAAATCACCCAGCACAAATAGAGAGCCTGGCACATAGAAATCTTTCACTAAATATAGGTATTCCAGGGTATTATATTTATTATGTTATTTTAGATTCAGCTCAGTGTTACTTCCTCTGGAAAGATTTCCCTTCCATCCACTCCTCATACACACCCTGGCTCACTGATCGAGAAAGAAAACCACCAGTTGCCATGGAGTCAACTCAGATCCACGGCAAGCCCATGGGTGCCAGAGTGGTGTTGCCCCGTGGGGTCATCGTGGCTGATTCTCTTTGGAAGCACATCACCAGGACATCCTTCCAAGGCCCCTTTTCAGAGACTGGAAGTGCTAGCTTCCAGGTTGCACATTCACAAATAGGCACAAAGGGTTGCCCATTTCAAACAACTGATAACACACGGTTATTCAAGAAGTGTGCCAGCACTTCCCAACGCCCCGTGAGATCCTTCATGTGGAGGTGTATTTGGCATGCAAGTATCCAGCAGAGAAGAAGCTCTAGTCACATGCTGGGTAAGATACTTGGCTGCTAACCAGAAGGTCAGTGGTTTAAACTCACCACCAGCTGCTCAGTGGGAGGAAGATGAGGCGATCTACTTCTGTAAAAATTTACAGCCTTGGAAACACAACGAGGGTCACTAGGAATCAGAATCGACTTTGTGGCAGTGGGTACGCGGCCGAGAGCTTGACATATGTTGATACCTAATAATACACGTTGAGTTACTCGGTAGCTGCATGAGATTGAAAAAAATAGAATGAAATCATTATTTCCTCATGAGTGGAGTACATGTCACGATTTTAAACATTTTAAGATATGTTTTTACAACATGCATTCGCTCATGCTCTCACCTTTGTGCTAAATTCATAGGGTGAAGGCTCAACAAAACGACGCTTATCCCGAGGACACTGGAGTCCGTATTTTAATCGTTGAATTTTCTGCCTGTTGTTGAAACCAGCTGCACTTGTTTCTTCTCTTCTCCCTAACACGTAATCTCCCAAAGGGGAGCAGCTAAGTTGCTGGACCATTTGCCATCCTCCACAATATCTTGCACATTAGATTCTCAATGCAATATTTGTTGAGTGACTCACTGCCTGTTTGGATCATGAAGAAATAATTGAAGAGTTAAGTAGAAAAACACAGAGTATTTCAATATAAGCTAGCAGCAGCTTGATATGTAGTAGTTTGCTTTGGTGCATGTATTCTTTGCAAAATTCTTCTGAAAGTTTTAGAAAAAGTTAAACTTACAACGTAATTTTCGTTTTCTACAAAACAAACAGCAAACTAGCATGTTCTTTTATTCTAAAAAAAAGTCGGTAGAGTGACTTTGGGAATATTTCCTTTGTCTTTTCAGGGTACCCAGGACGTAGGCTGCCAGCCGTGGAATTGTTTTTCTGGATTTGTTTTGTGCCTTTCTAGTCAGGCACCATGAGAAATCTTTATAAACAAAACGTTTCGTTTCTGTTCTCTTAGAGGCACACGTCTACAGCTGCTATTCTTAGAAGCCTTGGTGGGAGGCAGAGACCCGCCTCCATGAACAGTGAGTCACCCACACTTCCCTAATTACGCATCGTTCCTACTGCTCCCACTATAGATTGTGGGTCTAAATATCTGCAAGACCAAATCTGAGGAACCTGGAGGCTAACAGGGCAGAAAACCTCCCTTGGCTCAAGTCGGAAGGCGGGAGATGCAGTCAATTAAGTTGTAATGGGGAAACTCAGGACACTGCCTCTCTGTCTCCCACCTCTGCCAGGCCCCATTCGCCAGCTTCAAAACAAAGTGCACCAGTTGCATGCCCACTCGTTTCCCACAGACAATTTTTCTGTAAGTTGTGCTGCTCTGTTGTTGGGATTTCCTCTACAAAATATTATTTAATAACATTTCTTTCAAGAAATTCTGCCTGTGAAGCACCATGATGGCTCCTGAGGTAAATAAGCCAGAGCATTTGCCTTACAGCTATGGCCTAATAGGGAAGAACCAGACAGGAAACAGAGAATTAAAAAGAGCTTGGAAAGAGGGTGGGACCCAGAGCAGGGACATGCTTAGAATGGGCAAATCCTTAAACATGAACTTGCAACCCTGCAATTAGGCGAAGGTTCCCTCCTAAATTCTATCCCAGAGACGTACATGGCCCATGTTGTTGTCGACAGCTGCTTTGAAGTGGGTCCAGGACTCCCAAGGACCCCTTGCACAAGACACCCAAACATTGTCTGCTCCTGTGCTATCCCCTGGTCAGATGTAGATTGGACCTGTGTGCTCCAGAGGGGTTTCATTGGCTGGTTTCCAGAAGGACGTCATCAGCCCTTTCTTCCAAGTCCGTCTTAGTCTAGAAGCTCCACTGGAACCTGTTCAGGTGGCCGCTCACAAGCCACATCTGACAGAGATGCAGTGGCTGCACTTGAGGTGCTTTGGCCAAGAATTGAACCCAGGTGTCCCAATGGAAGGCAAGAATTCTACCATTAAACCACAGCTGCCCCCTATATATGAGTCATAGGGAATATGAAACATTACACACAGAGCTCTTTTTTGCTCCTTTCCATCTGAGGTTCCAGGTAAATTTACAAAAGGCCTTCCTTTTCAAACTAGTGTACTCACTCCCCTAGGGGGTATAGCTGTGTGGCTCAGAGTCAGAGAGCCACAGGACAGAAGACATGCACAAAGTATGAACTTCATCTGATGGAAACATGAACCAACATTATCCCTTTGTTGACTCACCAGCCCACACTGAGTGGCTGCTCCTGGTCTAGGCATCAGGGATACACTAAATCTCATGGACTCATGGACCGTCATTAGTGA
>NW_006921722.1:462822-463676 GCF_000298275.1 Orycteropus afer afer
CACTCTGATTGTGATGTTTACACAGAGCAATAAAGGAAGGCAAGTCCAGCCAATCCTCACTGTTGGTGGATTATATAGTTGCAGTTTCACCTCTTGTAGTTGTTACGTGCCATCAACTTGGTTCCAACTCATAGTGACCCTATGTACAACGGAATGCAACTCTGCCTGGTCCTCTGCCAGCCTCACCATGATCACTATGTTTAAGTGAAAACCTTATGAATAGCAGCGAAACACTGTCTGATACATTAATGGAAAACTTTACGAATACCCCTGAAACATTGTCCGATACAGTGCCAGAAGACGAGCCCCTCAGGCCAGAAGGCACTCGAAATACAACTGGGGAAGAAGTGCCTCCTCAGAGTACAGCCCACCTTAATGATGTGCATGGAGTAAAGCTTCTGGGACCTCCATTTGCTGATGTAGTAAGACTCAAGATGGGAAGAAACAGCTGCAAATATCCATTAATAATTGGAACATGGAATGTACAAAGTATAAATCTCAGAAAATTAGAAGTTGGCAAAAATCAAATGGCACACATAAAGATCAATATCCTAGTCATTAGGGAGCTGAAATGGACCTGTTTGGGCCGTTTTGAATCAGACAACCATATGATTTACTATGCCGGGAATGACAAATTGAAGAGGAATGACATGGCATTCATCATCATAAAGTGTGTCTCAAGATCAATCCTGAAGTACAATGCTGTCAGTGATAGGATAATATCCATATGCCTACAAGGAAGACCAGTTAATACTCCTACTATCCAAATTAACGCACCAACCACCAAAGCAATAGATGCGGAAATTGAAGATTTCTACCAACTCCTTCAGTCTGAAATTGACCAAGCATTCAAT